>NC_134186.1:11854149-12162830 GCF_964188355.1 Buteo buteo | reverse complement strand
AGCTTAATGTCATTAGACTATACATCCTGGCAATTTAGGCTAGGTATCTCAATTAAAAATAAACAAACAGTCCCTACATCTTTATGTAGCTGAACTAACAAAGGTCCTCTTAATTCTTGATTCAGCAAAGACAGACAGTCTTGCAAGACTCATATAGTTTTGTTTAGGTAAACAGGGACGGTCGCATCAGAAACTAAAACATGTGGAGATGTGTTCAAGGGAGCTGGGTATTTCTTTAAATCCAAAAGTAAAAACTTTCCAATGCAAACTAAATATGAATGTTTCCTCCTTCTTTTCCTGCTCAAGGCTTAAACATGGATGCTTTGGAGGAATTTGTTAGGAACTGGACAGTGAAATGCTTTCCACCATGTATGGCACATGGCCATTGTAAATAGAGTGTGTCCCATCACTGCGTTCACTGCCTCAACATCTCTGAGCAAGAGGGATAAGAGCACAGAGTGTGTGCTAGTCTCTGAGAATGCTGAGAAATTATTAATTTTTTTTCTCTCTTAGGATCTGTGAGTGTATTATTATTATCATTAGTCAATGTAGATAGTAGAAGTAGGCAATATTGGCACTGCTCACAAGCTCAGTGTCAAGATTTAATCAATCTTTATTATTCTTGGTGTAGATTTTTATTTGTGATCTTAGAGTTAGTATGCTAATTGTACCTATTGGCCCTTTTAATCATATCTAAAGATCAGAAAATAGGGAAAAGAGAAAGAATGGCAATCACTCATGATGAAAAACATGTCAGAGGAAGAAGTCAAATGGCATTTCTGAACAACAGAGTCTGGAAACAATTTTTCCAGTAAAACCAAACCAAAACCCAAATCTCATGTTGGCCAAGCATGAAAAATGCCTATTCTTTAGATAAATGTTTGAATGGTTAAAAGAATGAGGGAAAGATGGTGTTTGTAAAAATGTTTTGTGCATGAGTGATACAAGCGTTCTTTACCAGACAGATGTAATAATGGTGCAAGCTGTAGGAATGCCCTGCCCTGTGAGTCAACAGATTGACAACATGGCTATTATTTGCCAGTTTAGAACAAGAAGAAGCAAATGCTTTGGCTACAGGAGCTGAAGCTACAGGGCTACCATGGGTAAGCAAAATGGAAGTATGCATGCTGGAATATATCCACAATGCCAGGTTGTTAACGCTTCTATGAAAAATACTATAAATACTGTATTGCCCACCAATAAGGAAGAATTGTAAATGTTGTCCAACATTCCAAATTATTCACAGAAGGCATATGGAGACTTAACAGCAGCAAATAAATGTCTTTTGTCTCAACTGTTATCATCTCTTGTGGGTTATGGAAAAGGTGGCAGGTTTGTGCTGGATGCTCTCTAGGGCCAATAACACAGCCCTTGTCTTCCAACACTTCCTGCCTCTTTTGAGCATCTCATGCTAGGACTTATACTCACTCCCTGTGTGACCCTGTTACCCCAGTACTTTGTAGATGAAACTAATTCAGAAAAAAAGCTTTCTGAAGCTGGAAAGAGTGTCTTATTCTGAATTGGCTTTGTGCATGGACCAGTCTTAATTCCCAGATAAGAGCAATCACCCAGCAAGCCAATCAATGACAAGCAGCACAGTTTAAATTCATACACACACCCTTAATCCAAATTCACTTCCATAAGGAGATAAGCTTTCAGTAAGTTCACTAATCAACCAGTGTAAATGGAGAAAGCAGAATGGGAGGTGTGGTTTCATTACTTAGTTTCTTTTCTAGGATTTGCATTTAATTTAAGTCAAAGGTACAGTTTAAAAGGGAGGAGATGGGTTCATCATCTTTGCAACTGAGCTGTTTCTTTAAGTCTGGGTCATTTTTACAGGACAACAGCAGTCCCTGTCTAGCAGACCTGGGTTTGTCTCATTACTGTTTTATTAGCATTTCCAATTAACACATTAAAAGCCTTTTGCATCAATACCTTTTTGCAGTGTTGGCCCTTGTCATCTTGCACTGCACATGTTTTGAGCAACAGGGCACAGGACTTCTCCAGATGCCATGTAGATTATCTGCTGCTCCCCAGGTAGATCCTGTCACTTACACCAACCCTGGAAATCTACTAAACTCATAAATTTATTAATCTTTGACATGGAGCTCACTCGTACATGGTGAAAACGACTCAGGGCTGGACATGGATAGGAAGAAGGAAGCTCATAGTGCCTAAAAGCTGTTCAAAAGTGCTCACTCAGTTACAGAACATAAAAGTTTTGTCTGGTAGCAGTCTGTCCTGTTTTCAGAAATGCAGTTACTTTGCATTTTGCAAAGTACTTTGCAGCTACTAAATTGTAGCTGCTTCCTTGTAATTAACTAAGCACAAAAGCTGAACCCATGGAAATTGTACAGTAAACACTACTGCTTACTGGTATATGGGAAAGAACAATGAGGGCACAGACTCCCATGCTAAAAACTAAGAGCAACACAATATACTGTATTTTGGGGTAACTCCATTGTGCTGGCATTTGATTTAGGGAGAAATAGTTGCTTTTGCCAACACAGAAATAAATTTTCTCCTGCCATTGTGTTTGGGCCCCTTTTCACCTCCCCTGTGTACAGTGTTTGCTGAAGTCTGCCTGGCTAGTTAAGCAGAAGGTTAGCTGTGCTCCAGCAGACATGTGGAGAGCAATTAAATGATTTATTACTTCTGTGGAACATGGGTTTTGAAAAGCAAACATTGTCCGGTGCAAGAACACTAGCGACACACAGCAGTTTGCTTCACTAATGTTTTCCTTTGGGACCTCTCAAAGCATGGCAGAATACCATTGGAGTAACCCTTGGTCCCACAGGATATGCCATCCTGAAAAGAAAAAATGGCTGAGCTAGGATGAAGGAGATACAGTCACATTTTCTGCAGTAAGAACACCCAAAAGAGTCTTGAATTTCTGACAGTGAATTTCAAACAACACATGTATCATGAAACAGAGACAGTCTTACAAGCCTCCACATCTCCCTGTTAGGCACAGCAAAAAAAAAGCCCTATCACTTGATTTAACTTTAGGCTTTGAGAAAAGGTCACAGATAAGATAAGGTGACATTCAGTGACATTACTGCAATTACAATAGAAATTATAAAGGTAGTGCTAAAAACCCGGTGTGGGAGCTGGGTAAGGAACACTAGCTCAGGACGTAAGCTACATTAAATTCTCAGTCTGGCAAAGGTCCTGGACATGCCATTGCAGCCATGATTTATGTCAAATCATGTACTGAAAGCAAGAGGATGAAGTTTAACTTGGATCTCTGGACAGAAGCATGCCAACAGTCAGGAACATGTTGTTCAAACAGGCAATATGGACTTTAACGTGGACTAAAAGCATCAACATGGCTCTCCTGACTTCTGCCACTAAAACTGATGTCCCTGGTTTACCCATGTAATTTATTAAGAACCTCAAAGTGGAAGAGAGTTCTCAGGTCAACAGATTCCCTTCTTGTATCTAGAAGGAATCATATCAAGTAATCTATCCTAAACATATTGATGTCTACCTTAAACCCAATAGGTCTTTTGCCTTTGCCATTCCCTAAGAAAAATTGTTACAGGGCCTTTCATGTTTGATGGCTTACAAGTGATGTCTCATTTCAGATTAAAGAAGAAAAAGCAAATACCTCTGTAAACCCTGTTGATTATTCCACTCTTCTTGTATTGACTTTCTGGGTGCAGATGTGCACCAAAATATGCAAATTGACTTTTTATCCTTCACCTGAAAAAGCTGTCAGCATCATATCTTTATGCTTCTCAACACACATCCATATTTACGGGCAGAAGGACTATGGGTGTAAGTAGGAATTAGGAGAACTATAATACAGGATACATGGAATAACAGGACTGCTATAAAATCAAATGGATGTAGCACTAATAGATCTAATGTTTTACTGTAAATGAAAAAATAACTCTTTCTTCATATCATTTTTTTATTGTCTCACTGAAGTTATGTTGACTTCAATGAATTTTGTTCTGGCTTATATTGGCCTACTTAAAAGCAGTAACACCTGCAATAGCAATATAGGCTTGTTTCAAATGGACTTAATGGGTAATGCAATCAGCAGTACTTAATATTTTCTCTATACATGCATATGTTATGCTAAAACTGATGTAAAGTCATCCATAAGAAGATGTTCCATAACTGATGGTATAAATGTATTGAGAGAATGCCATTAGTAATATGACTGCACTAGACCCTGGTACAAACAGAAGAAAAAAAAAAGGCTATCAAAATACATATTAAGAAATCATAAATTATATCTGCAAAATGAAAGACCATTTAAGAATAGTTAAGTATAGTCATAAGGATTATAAATAAAATTCTTATCATGCTAAATATTCTGACATTTAATGAAATGGAAGGCCATCAAGTAATTTATCTCCAGAACTGGTTTAGAAAGAATTTTTCTCCATGTTTCCCTTAAATCTAAAAATAATTTCCAGTAAATCAAGAAAATGTTTACCTAGGATTGCCACATGGTCAAACTGTGGCTTTTTTTCCTCGAAATTTCACCTTTGTGGATGCACTTCAGTCAAATCCTCTATCAAAACAGGTGAAAGCATCTCAGTACTATTAGGTGTGACATAGACTTTTGGCTTTTAATTTGTTCTGTTAATAGTTTCCTTGTAGTAATTGTGCTCTCTAGATATTAGAAAGGAAAGATCAAGGCCTGCCAGAGTGAATGAACTGGTACTTTATAACGTTTCATCTCTGGAATGCCTACAATACCCCTGGTATAATTTAAAAGCCAGAGCACAAATAATATTATGAATATAGCAGTATAGTAATCTAATCTAAGTCAAACAGTTTTAAAAAAAATCACTTCTGGATTTTTTTCACCTTGACAATTTGTCACATTTAAAAATACTGCAAGAGGTTCAGACCAAGATTATTTTCTGACACAGTATTGCAACTCTTTGCTCAAATAAAACCAGGATTTATGTAAAATAAATAAGATGCCATGCTGAGTGTTTGTAGTGAGCTCAGGAGTAACAATGTCGCTGAAAGGGAAAGACAGATTTGCAACAGGTTTCTGTTCCAGTGATGCAATTATGCATGAAATTTTTAACAGCAGAAACTATTACAACTTGTGGTTACTTTGCTAATATTTTTGTGGGACAAAAGGCTAGGGTGTGGCTCTGCAAAAAGGCTGACACCAGTTGCAAGTTAAACAAGTAGAAAGCCAGCCAGTGTGCCCTGGCAGGTTAGAGACTAAGGCCCAGAGAACAAGCAAGGAGGGATTTTTGGTGGTGGTGGTAGGTACTGGAGTGGGTTCCTCTAACGGGGAGGCCTAAGAGGGATGCAGAGCACTACCATGCTTTTTACTGGTCTTTGTGTTCATTAAAAATAAAAGCCCCCCAAGTAACCATTACTGATTTTTAGTTTGGTGAAAATAACTGCTGTTGTTGTACATTCTATTAAAGAGTGTGTCTCTGTAGAGAGGAAGAGCACTTAGAATCATAGATTCATAGAGTAGGGTGGGTTGGAAGGGGCCTTCAAAGATCATCTAGTCCAACCTCCCTGCAGGGGCACCTTTTACTACATTGGGTTGCTCAAAGTCCCATCTAGGCTGACTTTGAACACTGCCAGTGATGGGGCATCCACAACTTCTCTGGGCAACCTGTTCCAGTGTCCCACCACCATTATAATGAAAAAATTTTTCCTTATATACAACTTAAACCTACCCTCTTTCACTTTAAAACTGTTGTCCCTTGTCATGTCACTACAGGCCCTGGTAAAAAGTGTTTCTATATCTTTCTTCTAAGCCCCTTTTATATATTGAAATGTTGCTGCAAGGTCTCCCCAGAGCCTTCTTTTCTCTGGGCCAAACAACCCCAACTCTCAGCCTCTCTCCATAGGAGAGGCGTTTCAGACCTCTGATGATTTTTGTGGTCCTCCTCTGGACCTAATAGGTCCATGTCTTTGTTGTGCTGGAGGCCCCAGAGCTGAAGGCAGTACTGCAGGTGGGGTCTCATGAGAGCAGAGTAAAGGTGGACAATCACCTCCCTCAACCTGCTGGCCACACTTCTCTTGATGCAGCCCAGGATACAATTGGGTTTCTGGTCTGCGAGCGCACATCCCCGGCTCATATTCAGTTTTTCATCCACCAGTACCTCCAAGTCCTTCTCTGCGGGGTTGCTCTCAATTAATGCATCACCCAGGCTGCACTGATACTGAGGACTGCCCAATATTTGTTGCAGCCTGAAGAAGACCCTCTCAAGAAAGGGGACATGGCTCCTTTCCTCAGAGTAACTGCACAGGCATAGCTGGGAGAAGATTTGGGAGGGCAAATGGATCTAGACAGGGTGTGAAAGATATGTGATGAGCCTGCAACAGGAGTGCAGACAGGGAGAGAAGGAGCAGGGGCTTTCTGCAGCTGAGAGCAAACCCAAAGCCCCACTTGAGAAGTCAGGGAGAGAAGGAGGCTTCTCAGGAACCCTGAAGAGACCTGGCAGCCCCAGTGGTGCTGGCAGGGGCTGGACTGGGGGAAAGGACCCACTCTTCATGAACACAGCTGACAGGGGACCTATTTAATCAAATGTTTTAAAATCAGATTTGCCCAACAGCTCTGCAGTTCCTCTGCTGAGAGTCATCCTGTTGCAGATTATTATTTTGTACTCAGTAAAATCCAGTTGTAGGGACTGGAAGTATCTGGTATTTTTTTGGCATGGGAGAGCCCTTTTCACTTTAAAAACATTCCACTTCAGTGAACTGGCTGGCTAGGGATCCTGTCACACCGTTTTTGTCACATGATAACACTGCTTTCAATGTCAGCTTGTATCAAATGACAGGTTGGGTTTTTCACAGAGAGCAAGGGCTTTTCTCACTTTCAGATTCTGCTGGTGTAAGCCCATATTTCACTCTAAAGGACAGTACTGACCCATCTCATGTCTCCAGCTGTAGTGCAGACTGAACACATAACTAATTTGTATTTCCTTCAAAGAAAGCTGAGCAGATGACGCAGGACCTGCTAGTCCAGTCAGAATCCGTTAGCAACAAAGATTACATATTTCAATATTTGCTCCGTTGGTTTGACTATGGGAACAAGGAGAAACAGTTCTTAATTACTAATAATCCCTTGTATGCATTATTAACAGACTATTTTGTTCAAATAGTTGGAGCCTGCAGTGTTTTACAAGCTCCATGTACAAAGTATTCATCTTTGCTGATGATAATGAAAAACTTTGTTATTTATTGTTTTGTTAGGAGAATCTTTCTCAGGTGAGGCAGCCCACCTTATGAGGGAAATAAAAACTAAAAATGCAGTTCAGTTTTAAAGCTGTAATAAAAAGCTGGGATTAAAAAAAAAAAAAAAGATGATTTCTGAATTATCCCAGATTTATAAACCACAAACTAGAAGAGGATCATGCCCAAAACTATTAGAAAGTGGAGAATTTGAAGTGATTCAGTACCAGTGAAATGTAACTATATTATGGAATCCCTCAGTATCTACAAGCAAGGGTGATATTACACAGTGATGTAGAACTGATCATCAAATAACAACTAATTTCTTTAGGATTTTTATAGAACAGACAATTTTGTTAACAGAAGTGCCATGCTATCCCAGAACAAATAACTGTCAGGTATAAGACACAGCGGTAACACTTATGTCCAGGATGCAAAGAAACTCCTTTCACTGAGTCTTACTCTGCAGTGAAAAATAAACATCAAAAGCAAGCAACTTAATTCATTAGTTATTAATGAAAACATGTCAGGGAAGTCAAGCACACTCTCAAGCATTGCTCTGAAAGGAAAGTATGAGACTGCTGGGAAAACTTTGGGTTTTTAACATGGGGGGGGTGGTGTCAGATGTTTTTCAGGCCATTGACCTTGAGGGAAAGGTGAATTAGTAGGCATAGCTTCTGTTTCTGCCAGAAATCTTTGCATGACCAGTAAGCGAATACCTAATTATCCAATTATGAAAGTGCAGATGCAGGGTGAGAACATGCCTGGAACTGCTTTTCCTTTTACAAAGGCTATAAGGATCATCATTATAATCTAGTCCGAGCAGCACAACATAGGATACAGAAATGTCACCCAATCAATTGCTTGCTGCTGGAAAGGCACAGGTGTCCTTAGAAAGATGTCCAGTCCAATTTCTTTGGTGATGGACAAGAACAAGCACCCACACAACAGTGCCACACTGTTTACTCGTTCTCAGTAAACAGCATCCAGACAGGCATTTCACCATATAGAGCAAGCATTGCAGGCTATAAAAATTCTTTGAGGGATTTCCCAAACTAGTCCTTTAGGAAGGGTATGATGAATTGTAGCAGTTCCTGAAAATTTTCCTGGGGTAACAGTAAAGAAAGATGAAGTTATAGTATACATTGCATACCCAGGAAACCTGTTCCATGCCTAACCTGAAATGACTGCATCTGAAAAAGCCAGAGAACATCATCAAAAGTAAACAGGAAGTGTAAGCGGGCACCCTAGAAGTAAATTGGGCTGCTTGGGGATGTAAAGGTATCTGCTATGGTCCTTGAGAGAACTAGCCCTGGAGGAAAGCTAATTTCAGGCCATAAATTAGCAGCTGGTATGGCTACATTGCACTTTGGTAGCCTTTTGTTTACAGAACAATACTCACTGAGGGTCAGACTAAACTGGTTTTAAGCCAGGTTTTTATGGCATTACAGGAAATGGATCAGTCAATATAGAAAAATGTCTGGATATGTAAAGAAGTGAAGGCAAGGTGCTGTAAAAGAGTGGCAATGAACTTGCCTCATGACCATCTTTGAATAGCAGTGTAGGAAGAGGGGGTAACACAGAAAACATTTCAGAGCACAAAAGCTTTTATGCCCTTCTTCAATGGCCTTCAGAAATTCAAGCTGAATCTAACTTACATATAAAACACATAGGAATGGCAGCAAACTCCCTGCCTGCAAAGTAGCCCATTTTTAAGCTCTCTTTGATTTGCCGGAGTCATGCTAAAGGACATTGGTGTAGGTCAAAATATGACTCACTCTGTGTCAGGGTTAAGAATGAGATCAGTTACTAAGGACTACATTTAAAAAAACAAAAGGGAGTAAAGGGAAAATTCACAAGACCACTACAAATATTAAAAGCAAATGAGACGAAACCCTTGCCAAAGAACCTGTCAAAAATAATGAAACTGTTCTCAGCATCATTCTTATTAGAAATCAGGGCAAAAGAGTCTTTCACTGAAAGTTGTGAGGATGGTTGAGATGTTCAAGGCAGGACATAGGGTTGGCAGAATTTGTGGTAAATATCTGGCACTTCCCATTACAAATATATAAAACTGGCATTTGGGATCAACTTCTTACATTGCTTTAAAGGATTTAGATGAGATAGGGCTGTACTTACCTTAGACTGCCTACGAAATCAAAAGAAGGAGAGATGTGGGCATTTCCAGAAGACAGTTGAGCTCTCAGGAAAGATGCATAGCAATTTTCAGTAACTACACAGAAAGATTTCAGTATCTCAAGTCCTAATTTATACATATGTTCTTTTAGGTAGATGGGATGAACCAGAGCCTACCCACTTAGTGCTCCTTGATTTCTTCACTCATATGAATGGGAGACCTCACTGGACTGAATCCTCGGGAGGATCAGTAGTTAAATATTTCTTTCCAACAAGGAGGATATTTTAAAAACAGGCTTTCACAGAAAGCAAGCTCGAGTGAAACAGGGTTATCTATAGACAGAGGTGTCAACCTACAGTTAGAGGTATCCACTGGACAGATCCCCTTTGAATTAAAAAAAATCATTAAATTCAAGCCAGTGAGTATCAATTAAACTGCCTTAGAAGACTACTGATGAAAACTGGGTCTTCATACCTAGAGAAAGTGCCTAAGAAATTACAACCTCTCTGTAGCTTCATGATCAAACCCTGGCTTACTTTTGACACAAAGCCAATTGCCTGGGCACACCACTGATGGGGTTGTTTTCCTGAGAGAGGAATTGCGGTTGTCAAAGAATTAAATGGATGTGAGAATGGCCTTGTACAAGGTAAACTGAGACTCCATTGTTGCCCCAAAGATACTGAATAATCAGATGCTTTGAAGTGTAAAAACCAGAAAGATTTTCACAACTGATACGTTTGTCTTGGTGTCTTTGGAAACTTGTCACAGTTCTTTCTCCTAAAGGATGTTTGGGATGCCTGGCAAAAGCTGTATAGCTTTTTATAGAGTATAGCTGCTTCAGGTTTGCAAATAGCATGTTGTATACTACCGCAAAAAGGTTTTATGAATTTAAATGTTACAATCACACAAAAGAAACTAAGGCCTACCTTTATCCTTATCTTAGATCAGAAAGGAAATATAAACAAGGCCAAGAACACGTATTTGAGCACATGAATCTGTAGAAGATTCTGTAGAGGCACAGCTCTCAGACCACCCAATGCTTTGTCTCCCCCTCGCCTGAAAGATGAACCATCGAATTTGCCAGATTATTTTCTTTTCTGGTTCATTACTAATCATGTAACTTTCCTGAGTGATATTTAGACAAATTTTTTCATGTTTACATTGCAACTTTCTAATTGTTAAGCCGGTATGCTAAAACAAAATAGGTGAAGCATTCTTTAAAACAATCCTTTCTGTATTAGAGGATATTTACAGTTCACAGACTTTGTTTTCAGCTCGAGATTCTAGATACCAGAATAGATTGATAGCAATACAGCACACCATAGATAACATTAGAGGTCCAATTCCACAACCAAGGGATCTGCTCAGCAGGAAAGTTTGTAAAAGAACAGTGCCTCTCCCCAAACAAAAATCCAGAGCACACCTTTAATTTTCTTTTCCTCCTAGCAAACACCAATAATTGGTGACAAAAGCCAAACAAAAATTTAGCTAAACTACGTCAAAGTAGTGTTGGGAACTGACCTTTCCAAGCCACAAACCAATAGGCAAGTGAGAGTTCCTCTCATAACGGCAACCTAGACTCAGAGCACACCAGTGACATGATAAAGCGTCTTAGGATTTGTTCACCTGACACGAGGCAGTATCTCTGACAAATATTTATTTTAGCAATATGGGACAGTACTTCCTGGTATGTTTCCTCAGAAATGTTCAGTGAGTGGGAGTACCATCCTTGCATGATAAGAGAAGAATGGCTACAGGTTGAAACCAGCTGAGTCCTGGCCCAACTGGCTCAGCTGAACACTGGTTCTCCTGGGGTTACCCTATTGAAGTGGATGCTGGTGTAAAGAATTCACGCAAAAGGAAGAAACAGTACTTGGAGCAATGCCACTGATTTTTCTTGAGTTACGCCAGGGAAACGAAATGTTTGACTTGCAGAGACCAGTCACTAACTGGAAGAGATGGCCTGGGCTAGAGACGAGGGCTTGACCGTGCGCATGTGAGAAGCCATCACATAGCAGCAGCAGCAGGATCATGGTCAAGTCATGACTTCAGCTGCAGTCCAGCTTGCTCTGTGCAAGCGGCAGTGCTGCTGCATGCAGAGGCAGAGCCACTCAGCAAGAAGGGCCAGCTGGCAAGGGGGTCATTGTATCTCTTTGCTTCCAATGTAACCCTTTCCCAAGGTCGAGCAGCTTTCAGGCTGATTTTTGTTGTGCATTTGCAGGGGCGGGGAGGGGGGGAGATATTTGACCCATTGACGGTCTCTCAGATGAGGAAGCTGAAAGTTCTCATTAAAAAGGCTTTGCCTTGCTGGCTGCAACTCAGCTAAAGAGGACTCTGCACCTGCAAACAGGACCAGTGAGTTCACTTTAATACCTCGCCATCAGAACTGTAAATAGTATTGCACAGGCCAGTTAGGTGCTGGACTGAGTGAGCAAATGAAGTGCCAGTGCCAGGTGTAACTGGGAATGAAGAAGCATGTGAGGTTTCACATGGTCCCCTGTTCAAAAGCACTCTGGAGATGGGAATATGCCTTTGGTTCCAGCATTCCACTTGCCTGAAAAGCAAAATGCATGCCAAAAATGAACAGAGGAGTATACCTTTAAATCAATGCCATCCTCAGTTTCTGTATAAAGTCTCATCATCACTAAAACGCACAGGAGAACAGAAATCTAAGTATACCTGGTAAGAGTAGATTGTGTTTTACACCCTTCTCCCACCTGAAGCTAATGCAGAGATGGGAAAGGTTTCTGATTGTGTTCTGGCTAAGCCATTCTGCTGAGAATGATTCATTTGCAGGGTTTACATGAGTGTGTATCTGACTACTTAGAGAGTCCGTTTACTCTTCTGATGACAAAAGCACTCATGAAAGATTTCTTCCCCCTCAGGGAAAGGCAAGGAGGAAAGAAAGGAATGTCCTTTTTTGCTGCTGTTCTTTGCATTGTAAAAGCATGCATGCACGCACTTGATTTGTATCAGTAAGACCGTTTTCTGGGCTAATGTGAAATTTATACATGAGCCTCACTGTCAAGCAATTGCAACACAGGCCTTCCAGGGGAGTTGCATTACACTGACAGTTAACCAAATTATTCGGAGATTCCTATCATTTATAATCAAGCAAATTGGTCCACTGACTAGTGCAGAGGCTGGGAATGGGAGAGTCAGGTTCAGTTCAATGATCCTTATGGGTCCCTTCCAACTTGAGATATTCTATGATTCTATAATTCATTACTTCAGCACAAACACTTGGTTGGATTTTGTTGTCCATGTTTTCCAAAGAAACCTGCAGTCCTCTTATTCCCACTGTGATCATTAGGTACACTCAGCATCTCTTTTATTGTTTATAAGGAAACAGAATAAAACCAAAGGATGAAAATATCACCTCCTCTGACTTCAGCTGTCTAAGCGAGCTACCCTGGCTCTCAAAATACCCAGTGCTGAGAAACTGATAATTTCCCAAGGGCTCTTACACCAGTCTTAGTCTGAGACAAATCAGTCCAGAAAGGGGCTGGAGAATGGGTTAGTTGAAACAATCTGAGATGAATCCTGCAGAGGCATAACATGGACTGCCCTATTGCATCATAGTGATGACCCAATAAGCATGGGACTCTCAGGTGAGAGCAGATAAAAACATGTACCATTCAACTCCTATGCCTATTCAAAGTCAAGGATTCCCACAATTTTAAGATCAGTAACACCATAATGAAACAGTACACATGAAAGTAACCTGACATCAGCTGAACCGATTTATTATGAAAAAGAATTAAATTAAAGATTACTTGGGGCTCAAGAGCTGCAGCATTTTAAAATGGAATTCTAAAGGTTAATGCACTTCATATCTACTTGGTCAGGTCAAAAGCATTCCCTTCAAAACAATTCCCAAAAGGCCCCACACAGCAGGCTGCAGGACACTGCACTCTAAGAAAGCCACAGTCCTCAGTTCTCTTTCAGGTCATGAAAGACCAAATTGCTCAAATAGCAGAAGCATCTGCCTTTCTTGCATACTCTGAAGGTGTTGTTGGACCACTTTGATCCCTGTCACATAAGATACTGTCACCAGTGCCATTGGACATGCTAGCTGGGAGTCAATTGTTTATAATGCAAATCATAGTCATGTAACCGGTAGTGAGATTGAACATCAGTCTCTCACCTGACACACAGCTCAGAGTATGATGTTGGCAAATAATAAAAAACACCAGTGAGAGAAGGACTCACAATAAGGCTGCAAATATTGTAATTTTGCAGTGTATATGTAAAACATGTTTTTGCATTCTTGATGTAGTGCACACTATGCAAAAGGAAAAAAGCACCTTGCTTTCCTCCAGTGACCCAGAGTCACAGCCAAAGTCGGTTCAGGACCATTGGAGAGAAGAATGCAAACGTGCCCCTGAGCTGAGTCCTGCCTTTCCAACTGAACCCGCAGCTGTGGAAGTGATTGCTGTTTCCCTTCTAAGGGAAATGAAGTGATGCGTGTGGTTATGGTTTTACAATGTGCACTTTCTTCACGCAGGACTTTTGAAAGGCATCAGCTGTCTCTAGAGTGTCTTGTAATAACCTTGGTTATACACCACTATGGGATTAAAGACATTAGCCACCTTGCCCCGTTAGCAGCATCACTGAAACAGGAGAACAAGTCCTCTTTGAAATGCAGTTTATTCTACAAACATTTAGAGTAAAATCTGTATCTAATTTCCATAACTGCCTATAATACCAGAAGGAAAAACCACAAGAGAGAAGTATATTCATTTGAATGTTACTGACAGCTGTTTTCTAAACTACTCACTTGCTAGGGAAGCATTAAATGGGAGCTGAAATATTTCCTTTAGTTTGCGCTCATGTTCTCCTCTTTGGGCATTTTGTTTCCATGCATCCACATTCATCTACATGCACATATGTGAACTGGACTGTCTTATGCTCAGAGCAAACCAGTTCCACCTTCACTTCATGACTTCTTTTTTCACGGCAGCAAATGCATTTGTGTTCCATTTCACTGGCCTCAAAGGAATACCTATAGAAATGAGATTTGCACATCAGTCCGCTGCCTGTCATCTTCCCAAACTGATCCGTATTTGCTGCTCCAAATTGAGGTACTTCTAAGGAGCAGAGGTGCAAAATATCCTATCTAATTTTCTGCTTATTCATAGCAGTCTTTCCTCAGGATGCTACTAGCCATGTAGGGCCAGATCCTCTGACAACAACAGGGAAAATCCCAGTAGCTTCAGTGGATTTTGGATTAGCCCCATTCTGGCAAGGCAGAAAGGAACAGTTCATGCAGAGACCTAAGAGCAGGAAAAAACTCCACTAAACACTAGAGCTGTTAAAAAAACTTGTAAGGACATGTTTAAAAACAGGTAGTTAATAAATTTAGCTGATGTCTTTTCAAAGGGACCTATTTTCCTAACTAAAATAAGGCACTCCTGTCACACTAAAGACATTTGGTCACATCGCTAATGACTGCTGTTCTGCATATCCAGTTTCCCAACCAGGCCCTTTTAAACAGCAGGAAGGGGACAAACAGCTGCAGCCCATTGGTGACAAAAACCCAGGAAGACCAGACATTGGGGAGGACAGAGAAAGGTTTCCTACTTACACAGAATAGGTACTGCACGTCCCTTCACAAAAGGGCACTGGAACTGGAGCAGCTGACTTACAGTTGTTGTGGACGATATACTGCTCTTTCAAGCTGCGTTTGCATTTATGCGGCAGGTCAATACCTGCGTAGGAGAACACTTCTGTTAGACTTCTTCAGACTGGGGAGTAAATGTTTTGAAAGGTATCTGCTAGGAAACCAAGGGCAGATCATCCTACTAAAACTTTTTACAGTTCAAATGCATAACCGAAAAACCAAATGAGAGTGCAAAGAGGCACCAATTCAGCAAAGCAATTGCCTGCTGGTCAAGGTACTTTTCTATTTGTGGACTAGCTTAAATGAAGACTTATGTATAAGTTCATGTAAAGATACTGTTGAACCATGACCTAAAGGAGACTTGCAGGGTTTGGGCTTTTTTAAACTGCTATAAATTACATTTGTAACTCTATAACAACCTATGATTTCTGGGTGAATGCTACAGGAAAAAGATCCTTTTTTCCATGCGATTTCCTGATGAAAGAATACAGAGTATATTTTCTAGAAATTTTATCATGAGTGTAGTTCAACCTAGCAGTATTTCAGTTATTTAAAAACACAGAAATGGACATCAAAGAATTTTAGTGTCCCCATTGGAAGAATAAGGCAGATTTTTAGTCTCAGCTGTGAGGTACAAAACAGCTCTGCTGCTGTAAGAAGTCTTCCAGTCTGTGGAAACTGCAGACTCCCAGTGCATGCAGAAACAGGACTACAAGCAGGGGAGAACCTAACAGTATTGGAATAGGGAATCAGTGATTTAATGCACTCACATGTCTTACAACAGCCATCTGAAGTCACATCAACTGTCCCCTATATTGAAAGCAAACATAACCAGAACAGTTCAGATGCACATATTGCTAAGCAGCTAGTAGCAACAATGAGAGTTCAGGTATATTCCCTCATCTCTAACCAACACAGATTTCTCACCAAACCTATTTGTGTACCAATTATATATAAAACTGCTTAAAAAAAATAATCCAGCAATGACGGGAGTGAATTTTCCTAAAATTATATATTCTCTCACAAGCCAGGTGAGATGTCCTGTAACATGTGCCTGACCTTATGTATTGTCCTATTGAAGCCAGCACAAAAAACCCAGCCCCAGAAAATAACAGCTGCTCCTGGAATTGAACAGCTTGACCTGCACAGAACCTACCCCAAAGCTAATTCAACTCAATGGCTGTCTTTGTCCCTGCTTTGATTTTCAGATCTGCTGTGAAGCTCCACAACACTTCTGAAGGTTACTGGAAACCACTAATTGCTGAAAGCTAGGGGATGAATGATACCCCTTGCTCATTCATGTACCACTTCTTTACTTAGTGATGCACTACATATCAGAAGATATTGTGTCCATCAGTTCCCCCAGGGGTCCATGGTGAGTCACCATTTGCTCAATTTCATTTCGTAACATTGGCATTTCTCAAGTGATGAAAAATCCTGCTAATGCTATTGCCCCAATACTCTACTCTTTCATGTTCAGTGCTTATCCCACAACAAGTAAAATGTGTGAGTTGTTTGCAAATAGTTTTGTTTTACTTCCATGGGACATTCCATTCAGGGTTGAAAAAGCACATTTCCTTCAAACAAGGATGATCAGCTCAGAAAGATGAGGAAATACTGAAGTGGCTCATTCAAAACAGTAAAGAAAAGTCCCAGACCAGCAGCAGGGCTCATTCCAGAAGTCTTTTTTTCTGGCTCTAAGATACTTACTGGAACACAGTTTGATTCTTCAAATGGTAGGCAGACCTTTACTGTACTAGTCAAGGAAAACTGGCCCGCTGATTCAGTGCATGTGTACTGAGTACAGTTGTCATACGGAGCTTTATAACTCTTTCCAACCTGAATAAAAATAGGAAAAAAAACCCACAACCCAATATAGTATAGCAATAAAAATAGAATAATGCAACAGTAATACAGTCAATGAACTGGCAGAGGAACTGGGCTGTTCATATCACTCTGAAAGTGCTGAGATGCCTGGAGCTCACATCTGCAAATTATGTACCAGACTCACCCACTATCAGCCTATGCAAAATCCCTTCTGTGGCCACCTAGGTGGAAAGAATCAAAAGCTGGTGGCAGAATGAGCATAGAGGTATGAATGGAAATGCCACAATGTAGGTGTGTTAATGTATGTGGAATAAAATATACACAAAAGAAAAATAATTCTTTTAAAGGATTTCAACAGGTTTTTTAATAGATGGAAAAAAAGCGAAAAGTGTGAAAGAGGAGAAAAGTCTTCATAATAGAGGCTAATGGATAAATGCAAAGCCTCCTCACAGAAACATAAAAATTGTATACTGGCACAGAAGAATCTAGCTTACAAGGTAAATTACCAAGGAATAAAAATATGAAATAGAAAAGATGCAGAACACAAGAGCTACCAGAGAAGCAATAGCATGTAAGACAACAGTCACTGGTTGAGACACCACCATTAACTGTTCACAGGAGTAGCAGGATGTAATAAAACCAAAGAGCTAGCCTGAGGCTCAGTCCATGTCTGCACAATGCTACACTCACAAGACATGGTGTATTACCTGGGTGTGTTACTAAGTCACATTACACTACAGCAGCTATGCCACTTTTGATTTCTGCTTCAGCAAATTCAGAACTAGTGGTAGTACAGCTATATCAGCTCGCTCACACTATTTAGCCCTGTATCTCCAGGGCAAGATAATGACACTGTTTCCAGATTGGAGCCAACTCATGTATCTCTGCAAGAGCAGTATTAGACAATGTCACCATCCCCTCCAAATTCTTTCTCTCTGTTGCATGTCAGGAGGAAGGAGGGTAACATGGTTTCTATTCCTGCCAGAGATGCATAATTTTTAACACAGTGGTGTCTGTGAGATGCACACAGCAGAGAGCAGCTGTATAAACATCTACATTTACTTTGGAAATATGGACATTTTAAAATCTCCTCTGTCTTCCCAGCCTCAAAATGTATGACACTGGTTCAAAAAATGCTGAGGTCTTTTTGATAATTCAGCCTTGTGTGCAGAGCAAGGGAGTGCTTACCTCAATGGTGACACTGCCAAATGGAAAATTTGCCACACATGCCACTTGCTGGCACTGGCTGCAGCACTGACCTTCCTCTTCCACATAGTGGAAACCCTGTGGGAATATAGTTTCCGTTTAGTCATGTTACCTGATGTCTTGTTCATGAAGCACCTTTGGATCAAAGCCACACTGGAGATGGCACAGGAAATGAGCCACCCTTCTGGTTTCATTTCTGTTGTCTTTAGAACCCTGTTGGAATCACGTTAAGCCTGACAATCAAAGCTGACAATTTCTTTCCCTTATTGAATGTTGACTTTTGGACATTTCATTTACCATGAAGACCCTGTCATCAGCTATTCTTCTTCAGGCTAATCAAGTCAGGCCAAATAAATTAATTCAGCGTATGATTACTTGCACAATCTACCACCAGTGCTTGGTCTGATATGATTATCCTCAAGAATTGCTGCTGTCAGACATGTGAAGACCGTGCATCAGTTATTTCCTCCCCTCTTTTTAAGGTATCCATTGGTCTCTTGGTGGGTGTGGGTGTGGCTGGCTTCAGGATAAAGGATAATGGTTTTATCCATTTTTACAATTGGTGGTGGGTCTGGCCTTATCTGGGCAAGAATGGAAAAGAAACCACTCTTTGCTTACATTCAGTAACAGACTGAAAGTTTGTGTGCAGACTCTCAGCTCATGAGTACTGAGAAGTGTCTGGAAACATATAAACCACTGTGCAGTTTCTTTACAATCTTGATTTTCGAGCTGACAATGGGCAACACCAACAGAACAGCACAAACACTGTCTTTCAGCAGTCGGACTTTTTAACAGGTTTGCAATCATTCTCCCTCAGGGCATCTTTCCAAGGGTGATGTCTTAAATTTGCTAGAGAAAAAAATAACCAGCACCCTAAAAAGGACTTTACAAAATGTCTAAAAGAAGATTAGATTCCTCTTTCAGTGAGGAAGCAGTTACACTATCCTAGTTTTACAGTACATGCCCTCAACAGCCATTGCTCATGGCTGGGGAGGCTGAGCATGCAGCGCTGACCTGCTGGCAGGTGGTTTGGCATTTCACTGGAACACACTGGATGCGGTTGGTCCGTGTTACAATGTCCTGCTCATCTGTGCACACACAGTCCTCACAAGAGCTTTTAGGCACCATTGCTCCAGGCTGGAAATATAGCAGAGAGGGGAGACAGGCCATGACAAGAATTCAGTGGGTTCTAGAGTAAACATACATCTCCTGGACTATCAAAAATGAATGCTTACGCTTGGGATTTACTTTTGGAAGAACTTCCTGAAACAAATACCTCCAGATCTCTAAAACCTCACACTGTCAGTATCACAAAATGAACACAAGACTGACACTCCCACGTGCATCAATCACGTTAAATGAGTTATTATGTCATCTCATAAATTCCGTGCATCAATTTTCACTCAGTTTGACCTAGTAATTAATCTTACAACATCCAATGAGATTTTAAATATGTATTCAATCACAATTCTGACTTCTAGACTCTAAAACACAGGCAAGAGGTCATTTAGTAAGCAAGCTACTGGTCTCCAGTATTACCTATTCGGTAACATTCCCGATAGACTACTGGCAGGGAAAAATTACATGCCATTCCAACCCTGCTTTTTGTGTGAGTGTTGACAATAACAACTTCAGAAAATTCTGACTCAGGCAGCATTAACCTGTGGAAAGAAGTGTCTGGAAGAAGACCTACCTTAAATTCAACTCCTTCAGAAACACATACACCTTTTGGTACTGTAAGAAAAAATAAAATGAAAAGGCTGTGCCAAGAATGATGTAAACAGTAACTGTACTCGTTTCTGAATTGTGAGTGATTTAGAGGAGACAAAGAGTAGAACTGAGCTTATTCACTAGACTTAATATCCCGCACAAAAGAGGGGGAAAAAAGTAACTAGTACATGGTGCTAATTGTTATTTGGAAGCCCACATGTAGCATCTGCTGAGACGTTATGCATGAAGTGGGTGGTAATTCTATATCCTGGTATTTTCCGTATGGAAAAATCTATTTACCTCATGTTTTTTACCCATACTTGAAATTAGTTGAGCTTTTCTTTATTGTTAAACACCTTGCTGGCAACAGAGCCAATGGGAAACTGGGTCAGGTATGTGAATCTGGAAATATAATTTGGCAGCAGAGCTTCTGGATGTGTTCAATGTAACCAACATTCAGTATCTGATCAATAACTTACACTCACTGAATACTAGCTACAGAGAATCTACACCAGTTACTCCACCTCCAGAAAAAAAAGCACCAATAAAGCACCAATAAAGGCTGAGAGAAAAGGGGATAGGCTACTGCTTATGATTTTGACACATTTAGAAAAAATGAAATAGACCAAGGAATAAAAAAACCACCTTAAGAAAACATGGTACTTACTACAGGAGAAGATAGGACAACAACCATCCTCAGATATACCAACTACTGGTTGGAAGCCTAAGTCACATGCTGTTTTGTTGATAATGCAGGTTTTTATATCACATTCTGCAATAGCCAACAGAGATAAAATAAGCCAAAGCATCCTGTCCAGCAGTGTTACTTGCAGACAAAGCTTGAACATCCAAGAAATGGGGTAGAAATAGATGATTCTTGAACCACATATCTTTGGAGTTTGGGACATGTTCAGGTGAAGTATCCCTAAGCTTGCTCTACTGTAAAGCTCTTCCCTGGATATATACTTCTGGCCCTTGTTCCTGCTTCTCTTCCCCCACTGGATGTCATCTCTAAAAAAACTAAACAACCTCATCCGAGAGAAGTGATAAAGAAACAAGTTGGTGTAAATGTAATGAGTCAGACAGTGAAAAAAATGAAGAGGCAGTGGATGAGAGCCAAAGATGTAAAGGTTGGGACATGCAAGGCAAAACACCCTGACAGTGCCCACTGCTCCCTCAAGGCATCCAAGGAGCCTAATGGACCTCTGCCTGGCACCATGACAGGAGGAGGAACAGAAAAACATCCCACCACCATTGCCAGGATCCCCTGTCCTGCATCTTCCTATAGGTACTGGGAACGGCCAGGGTTAGGAGCAGGCTGAAGAGGGGATCCTGTGCTGTGGTGGGCATTTGGGACTGGGAGGATGCAAATGGAAAGGTGAGGGCAAAGGTATATCAAGAACCTCCACAGGAGGGCTTGGGGGAGCCTGGAAGACGAGCGCATCCTCCCTTATTGGATGGTTCTCTGTGCAAGGATCACCCTCTCATCTCAGAAGAGCCAGAGGATCCTGTGAAGCACCTGGTGGTCCCAATGATCCGTGGGGGATTTTCCAACATAAGTATCTGGCAGGTCGTGGCACTAGTTTAGAATACAAGCCAGACCAGAGGAGGTCTCTTCTGATAGCAAGAGCTCCTGGCGTGTAGATGGAAGAAATGACCACTCCGGTGTGTTTATTTGAATCTGGTACCTGTGGGGTACCAGATCTCACTTGAGGATTGCTGCTAAAGGCAAGTGATGCTACATTATGATATCTGAATTATCAACTCACCACAGACTGTCTCTGTGCAGCATGGGTCATCCAGACGTGTTTTTATTTTGCGTACAAAGCCCTCTTTAGTGCAGTTGATAGGTGGAGATTTAGCACAAGGGCGGGGGAAGCAAGAGATATTCAAGGTCACTTCATCACAAGCACAGTATTGACAGTCATGCTCCCAAGCCTCTCTAGGCTGTGAAAACAATAAGGATAGTAGTTCAGAGAGCAAAAACTAGAAGCATTATATTAATGAATGACTGCTGCAAGACAGTGTACGGCTGGGCTGCCTAATTTATTATGTAGGAAAATCAGAGTTCAAATCACAGAGGGAGGAGAAGGGAACAGTAAGAAAAAATGCTATTATGCATCACCTTCCTTTACAAACTTATGTATTTCCAGAAGGGAAGCCTGGTAGTTCTACCAGGAAACTGATTCCCACAAACTGCTATTTCTGCTTCTGTACTTCAAGTGACTAATGAAGTACTGGAGTTAATAAAAGCTGCCATTTTCTTTGCACTGTCATTGCAGTTCACTGGTATTTAAGCTTAGAATTAAAAGAAGAAACTCGTGCAGTCATTTTTATAGGAGGTCACAGCACCCAGCTATGGTATAAAGACAGTATCTTCCTTTTCCTTACCCGTTTCACTGACCCATCTTGTGCAGTGCAACCTATAAAATGAATAACAGATTCCTTTAATGATAACTGAACTGGGGAAAACAACAGAATCAGGACAGGAATAGAAGGAAGGTCTTGAAATCTAAGAAACAGCCACAAAGAAAAAGAGAGATCCAGAGTGCAAAGTCACGTGTTGTGTACCCAAAACATCTTAAAGATCCTCCTCTTTGTTCTTTTGAATGTTGCACTTCCTGCATAAGAGCAGGCAGAAATTGCCAACCTGAAACATTTCCAGCTTAACTAGAAAGGGTCAGTACCAAGGTTTCCCCCATTTCCTCTGTACCCAGAACATTCCCCTTAATCTGCACTTCTAGTCAGGCTCTTATCCCCCCTTCCCATCCCACCATTTGCATTATTTCTTACCGCAGACAGAAACACAAATGCCATCATGCTCATTCAGCAGAATTTTTCCATCAGGACAGTAGCATCCCTCAACGAACACTGGTGTGTTGGTTTGGGAGGGGAGGGTGTCCGTAATGACTTCTCTGCGCAATTAGAATATAAACAGGAACTACTGAGAGGCAGAAATGTGCCCCAGGGCAATCAGACACTTAAATCCCAGGGGAATATGAACTTCTAGCCTTCCTCAGCAATTTTCAAGCTATGGACTTGAAAAGTGCCTTTGGAAATTACCCACCTGCTGAAGCAAGTGCTTCTTTTTGCTTCCCCGCATGGTTTGTATACCTGATCCTGAGCACAGCTGGCCTCTGTGGAGGATTACGACACCCAGGTTAGAAAGCTTAGACCCATGCGAACCCTTCGGTGCACAACGGACAAACCACACATGCTAAGGCAGCCCTCCCCACGGGGCCACACAGCCCAGGCCCCTGCCCAGCGAGGGGGTCCCTGCACCTTCAGTAAGAGGGGATGGATGGCTTTAGCAAGGTGTTTGCGCCAGTACTAGTAGTGGTTGCCCCTGAATCACTGAGTCCCCCTGAGCAGGGCAAAGCACGCGGGGAGCAGCTGTATGTTGCTGTTTGGTGGTGAAGCTCTAGCTAACACACAGGGGTCCTCAGCTGAGCTGCTCCGGAGGGACCATGAGCCTGTTTCCCACTCATTTTGCACCAGTTCTGGACTGGAACAACCTCTTTGATTTGTTCCTGGTTTTTCTTGGGTCCAGAGCAGCTCATGAAAGATTGAAGCCTGATGATGTGGAGGAACCCAAACAGGTGTGTAGGTGAGGAAGAACAGACCGGAGCTGCTTCACATCCAGCAGGTCTTTCCCAGGCTTACCGCACTGCCCGCTCGCTTGCCTCCTCCAGTCCACGCAGACCCCGTGGAGCCCGCACAAGGCTGCATATGTCTGCATGCTCTGGCACTCGGTGCTGGGGTGCTGTTCCGAGCACCCACTGGCCACACATGCCTCATAGTAGGGCTGTGGGGGCACTACGCCGTGGCACTCGGTCAGGTTCCTTTGCAAAAGAGGAGACAGACATGGCATTTCACTTCCTTGGGCTACTTGCAAGGAAGAATTCAACTCAGAACCAAACCCATCCACACCCAGAGAAAGCCTCAAGGTAAAGATACAACTACCGTTTGTTCTGATAGGCAATAAACCCACACAGCTTAATTAAGAATGAGCTTTACCTCCCATTCTTTATAATGCTTTGAAAGGAAGCAATTTTATGTTGGACTCATACCTTCAAAGAAAAGTCTCCTGCACAGCTCACAATTACAATTCTATATGCTGACATTTTTAAGTCAGCATGTTTGACAATCCTGCTTTAAACCACAAAATTATTTTTAAAACAGACACTCACATCTGCTTTCTATATTCTGTGTTCCTTTTCATCCAGAGCTTTCAGACACCGAATTATAGCTAGTTCCTGGTTGGCTTCTCTAGAACTGACAGGCAGAGGGAGTGCCAAGCAGCAGACCCTATTGAGGGAGGACTGATTTTGATGCAGCTGAAAAATATCTGCCAAACTCAGGAACATTCACATATCAGTTCACTGCTCAGTTTTTCAAGGTGTGCTAGACCTCGTATTTTCATCATGTCCTATAAGCAGTTCACCCAAGTCACGTAGTGAAGCACAAAGTTATCTCGTAGACTTATTTTTCTGGCACTTTTTGGAGTTGTCTTACCAGATGATTTTACACAGATTGGAAGGCTCACAGTGCTGATGATATTCAATCTCAGCTGGTTCTGAGACACCTGGATTACAGTATCTGTTGGTAGGATCTGGGACTTTCCAATCTAATGCCATCTCTTTGAAGGACTCGATAACCTCACCATTCCTCTTCACAGCATCATCAGACTTCTCGTTGGTGCAGGTACCTGGTGGCAATATAAAAACAAAGTGACAGTTGGAGGACAGTTGAGCTGATGAAGCTGCTTTTAGAGAAAACCTAGAGGGAAGTTCTGCTCCTTGTGGAAAGGTAACAACACATGGGGTCCTGGATGAGTTCACAAGAGCTGTTTGTAGGAAGAGAAATAGTTTGCCAGTTACTCATGAAAACCAGAGTTGACGTGTTGGTTGACACATTTCTCCTGGTGGCTAAAGCAACTGAGGTGGTGCTGTCTAGCACAGGACTGTCCAGATTTCATACATTCCCATACTGAGTAAGTAAGAACAAGAGGAAGGGCTTAGAAAGAGCCTATCTCCATCCACCAACAGTCTGTGAACAGAATGAAAGTGACTTAAAACTGTCTCCTGGCAGTGTCTTTCCACCAAACAGAGATAAATCTATTAAAATTTGTGAGAAATAGAAATCAGTGGAGTTGCAAGCATTTAGGGATATTTATAAGGGGACAAGAGAAAGAAGGAAGAAAATTTATTGCATACATTCCTGTCAGCTGATGAGGACACTCACCACACAGTCCCATGGTATTGTTATAAAACTTTCCGAAAGGGAGTTTTATGTAAAATGCAAGTCGACTGTAGGAGACATAAACGTCTAATTGAGGTATTTCAACTATGACGTAAAGGCCGGAACTGGTTATCCTGATACCATTCTTGGAAATGTCTGGAACAACTTTCTTATCATTAAACAAAATCTAAAAAGAAGAGAAACAAAAGTTCTCTATGGACATCCTTCTATTGTGTAAGGTATACAGTTTGTGCAACTGGAAAGTAGAGCAGCACAAATTCAGACTGCAAGTGCACCAAATGAAGTCTGTCAAAGGTACTAATTTAAGCAGTTCACTATGATTTCTTTGTAATATGTTGTAATTTATATTTGAATACTCATGTCAGGAAAAACCCCACAACTTTCAATTATGTGATCATTTCCCAAATTTTTAGAATATACAAATTTTTGTTGACACAAAGGAAAAAAGAGAAAGCAAACAATGTAATTGCATTTCCTACCTATTCAATTTTTTACAAGCTTCATCCTTTGTCGTGACAGGACATTTGGCAGTACAGTAATATAACTACTGCAAAATAATATTGAAAATTCATTTTAACACAATACTTTACCAAGTTTGTTTCTTTTCCATGTTCCATTGCTTGTGTCAGAATAACAACAGAGTTGGAGTGAAAAATGAGAAGGGACATTGAACAAATTGCTCCATCAGTGGCACCACAGTAGTAGTTGTCTATGTGAATCCAGAAGATGTGAGAATCAGGATGAGTTGACTTCACAAGGACATAGGTGCAGTTTTCTTTAAAATGATAGTATGTTCCGTCAAAAGTTACATAATGCTCATTTCCCCATCCACTGCAAATACCTGGAAGACAGAGTCACAGATTTCAAGTTTGGCTTTTGAGCTTCTTGCAAGTACAAGGTGGTTTTAACTCTTTTACTCGCTTTCAGTGAGAGCTGAAATAACCAGTTTGATAAAGAAAAATTAGCCCAGCAAGGACACTCTTATCTGCTCTTAACCATCTATGTTTTAGATGGAACTTCTGTTCCATCACATCCTACTGAATTAATATGAACATAATGTAGATGTTGACCACGTAAACTTATCTTTCTTGAGGCCCAGCTGAACATAACATAAATTTCAGGAACTCTCCTGCTGCAGTACTTACACTGACACTCAAAGACTTCACAGCAACCAGTTTCATCGTAGTGTTTCGTGAATGGGAAACCATTGACACAGAGTTTCAGTTGCTGAGGAGGGCAAGTCATGCTGGACAGTTTAATATTGTTTCCTTCTCCCAGGCAAGTGGCAATCTGGCAGTTTCCAAAGTTCCATGTTTCATTAAACTATCGACAGATTGAAAAAGAAGGAGAGAGACACATAACAAAGCAATGTAACAAAATCTTTAAAATCACTCACAGCAACTATGCTCCATTCAGATAATTGTCTAGCATGGCATTATTTGCTATCTACTCTTTCTCTGGAAACCAGGCAATATGAAAAATACAGCAATCAACAAAGCCTTGATATCTACTTCTGTTCTACGATGTTTTGTATAGAACTCGATATTAAGGTCCTGACCATTTCCAATGATGGGACACTGCCAGATGTGGTTTCCTGGCCTTTTTTCAGCTTAGGTAGCTCTGCCCATGTACAGTCATTTAGATGTTTCAGGTGAACCGAATAATCTTCAACTTATTCCCTCAATTATTTGGGGGCTTCTGGTATACTTCTAAATCATCTAAGTCAGCCACACCTACAGTGCTGCTGTAGTGGTGGTTACCAGCATCAGAGGAGAACACCAAACCTTGGCTGCAGGCAATGTTGTAGCTGAAGAAACACATCTTCTTTCAAGCCTCTCACCTTTCTAGGAGGAATGAGCCCAAGACAATCGCTCACAGGAGTCCCCGTGGAAGCAGGAACTCGGCTTGTTGCACTGGGAGCCGATGTTGGTGGACAGGCTTCGGAGTCTGGATCACAGATCTTGAGGGCCTCAGTATGACCAGTTTTACACTCTGCCCAAATTAATTCAATCTGACAGGATGAATTGCAAATGGAGTATGCACAATGACCCGATACATTCACCGGCAGAGAAATGTTTTCTCCTGCAAGGCCAAAACCTGACTGTTAGCACTGGACTGTGCATGAAACTGGTAGTTCTCAAGGCCTATGCATCACGGGTTGGCCACATACTCAGCCCTGCATTTAACTAGCGGGGTCTGCCTGTACCTGATGGCCATGTTCAGGTATGACTGCCTGCAACTCCACTGATATTCTGCTTTGAAGTACGTTAGCAGGAATTGAAAATAAGTACAAGAGGAGAGAATACTGAATACATCACTGAGTGCACCTGGTCTTCACAAAGACCAGGAGATAGGTGGTTCAGGAGCTACTAAGAGATGAAGAAGACTCTTCCCTCCTCTGTTTTTGGAATATGACTGTGGATTACAAACCCGTGTTCAGCAGTTTGGGATTCAGAGTTTGTGCTGGAGTCCACTTAAGTTAGCATCTGGTATAAGCTTCCTTGCAGCAGGGATATCCAAGCCAGGATAAAGTTATAGGATATGGGACAGTTGTAGTTCTGAAGGTGTTAGTTACAGTTCAAAGATGTAACAACTTGCGGTAATGTGTAACTGCAGTGGGCTGAATGAGCACTTGCTGAAGCGCCTTTATCTAACAGTACATCTTCTCACATCAATGATGCAGGAAAAAAATTTGCTTCATTTCTCACCTATTTGCATCAGTTGTCCATTGTCATTGCAGAAGCAGGGAGTGGCTACCACTGATGATGGAGATGCAGATGTTACAGGTTGCATATGTGGTTCTGCAGGAAATTAAATCAATTAATATTCAAATCCTCTGCAATTCTACTTTCAAGCCCTATGGTATCTCTTACATTCTCTACAATCACAAAAAGAGGAAAAAATAATAATTTTTATACACCCACCACATTCTGTACACGTACACACTAAAATCATCCTCTCTCTATTTATATACACTCTATTACATTGTATGCTACTAGAGTAACACACACACACTCCCCCTTGTAGTTAGTTTTCTTCTGTATAGAATACAATAAACCACCCTTCTACTGTCACTTATTCATTCCAAAGTAAGGTTTCTTTGAACTTTCTAATCCTGCAGGACTTCACCTGACTTTGGAGAAGTGATTTCCAGTGGCGGTCCATTTTGCCTTTTAATGCCTTGTTGTGAAGAATCTGTTGGTTTAAACACAGACAGATCATTTAGATGTTTTACTATGCCACTTACACTCTGCTTTCAATAGTCCTTCCTTTCCTAGCTGTTACTCCATTATATTTCTTATTCCACTTGTTAACACATTTAGTAAATACCAAACACACGGACTCACCATCAAGTCTTTAGCTCTTCCACTCACTTGAGTAGAGAAGCTAACTTTTAACTTACTTTGTCCCCTTTTTATAATTTGCTACCAGGATAATACATATTTTTTTAGCCACTTATTTTTCTTTGCTATAATCATGTAGCAAAATTCCACCTTTTCTTTATTTCTTTTTACTTTCTATTCTCTGTTCATTCACATCCCCTTCACCCTGCAACTTCTCTTTTGGGAAAGGAGTAAACCACCAGGCAGCTTTATTTTCTTGCTCCAGTGACCCATTTGAGACTGACTTATTCCAATGCAGAAAACAGCATAATAAGAACCATAGTGTAATATAGGTGATAAGAAGGACAAAATCAAGGTTTAGAAGATTTGACTCCTCATTCCTGAACCTTCAACCACCTTAAATTCTGTGCTTATCCTAGACATGCAGTAGGAATCTTTTTCCAAGATGGAGGAATCTTATTTCCATTACAGACTTTCATAAAATCACCACCACACCTCTTATAAACCTAGTACCTTGTGCTAGTGTGGATGGTGTACTGCAAGGGATGAGTGTTTTAATGATCTCTCCGTCCAGGCCGCAGACAGCATCACTGCACTCGGTCCCATGTACCTGGCTGTACACAGTTTCATTGAAGGTGTAGGTCTTTCCATTGTAGCAGCAAAGGCAATCTGAGGCACCTAAAGAGCAAATGTCATGGTAACAGGTGACACTTGTATATAAATACAAATGAAAAGAAAACCAAACTTCTGTAGCTTATATTATCAAACATGAATTACCTGGCTGAAAAACTTCCTCAGTTTCTACCTGAGAAGTTGCACTGGGAGTCTACCTCATTTATTTAAAATGGGTTGGATTTTTGTTGTTGCTGGTGTTTCTTGGAGTCAGCTTGCGTAAAGGAATTACTGGCTGGTGAAAGCTTCAGAACTGGCACTATCCACACCCGGCATGGAGCACAGGTGCATTCCCTCTTGGCAGGGAACGTGACTGGGATTACTGCCTTGCTGAGTGATAAAACACTGGCTCAGAAGGTTTTGCACAGCCAATTCCACCCACTAATGAGGAACATGCAGTGATAAACAATTTCATTTAAATATGTGAGAAGCTCTCCAGGTTTTGGGGAATGTACATTCAGGAACCCAAGGGAATATATACCTATTACTGTAACAAAATCAGCAAAACTGAAGATGTGTTGTCTACTGCGTCACCCCACATTTTGGGATGTGGTTTCTCCCAAATATGGGAATGAACTGATACCATACCTTAAGCAAGTGTGTCCTTTAGGCACAAAAACATGTCTCTCATAAGCTAGCTCTCTAGGCTTATTATGAAATTAGTGGACAGGAAATAGCACCTCTACAAGATTTGCCCTGTTCTAAAAGTGCTTGTTAAAACAGGTACTATGAATAGCCTGCTTCAGACTACTTTGTCTGTCTTCACCGACTACCAAGGAAGTATAAATGTGGAGAAGTGGTATTTATCTGGGTGAGATGAATCCCATATTTCACGCCCCTGTCCTTCCTCCCTATGATTATCCTTTAGACAGTTTTTCAGGTCAAAGGCTGCATTTTGCAGTAGATCTGTACTGCTGTGCAACCACCTATTGAACTAGCCAGCTTGGAGTCCCATTACCAATATCCCTGCAGTAACATGTGGTGTTAATAATAATAAAAATAAAGGCCTACCATCACTCAATGAATGGTGAGGGTAGTGAAAAGTTACCTTTGGAGTCTTCAGCACATAGTTTCTCTTCAGGATCACTGAAGATAAAAAGAAAAGGAGAAGACTTGTTTTATTGACTTGAATGAGTATGTGGAATAACAATGTCTGCAACAGCATCTACTTTTACATAAAAGCCTACTCCTGGAGGATTTAATGATAATTGCCACTGCATATGAGCATAAACCAAACATTGCCTAGCTTGTCCTTTCCAGTCCTATTCTACCTCTCTTACCATCAACTGACCTACCATGAAGTGCAGTTGGTGAAGGAGACACACTCCCTGCTCTTCTCATCAAAATATGGCTTGTCAGGACTACACTCTGGGTAACAGCCTGGAAAGTTGAAGTAGACAAAGCATTCTTAGTCTGCTTCACACAGATCCAGGGAAAACACATAAAAACCTTTATCAGATGCAGATTTGATCCCCAAGTGAATGTCATCCCACTATGAACGTTCTTTATACTACCAATTATTTTTCCATGTCCTCCTTTTACCTCTCTCCCAAAAGTTTTCATTAACTGTGTTTGTCAACAGCTAATTATTCATTGCAAATTTAGACTGAATGACCTTTTATGTCTCTCCAGATTTAAAGGCAATAGGCAAATTATGCTATGAATGGCACCATGACATGGAGAATTAGCCCAGGTGAGGCACGATCAATGAGTTTCTGGGGCAAATGGGATAGCCTTTCAGCAGCCTTGATGTGTAAGACATTTAAAATGAGACTAATACCTTCAACTCCCATAAACTGCATTGAAGTCAAGCACAAATTACCTTCTAAACTGTACAGCAAGTTCCCACATTTCCCTTGTGGGTTCCTGCAGGTCTTTAGACAAGGGGCTCCACAGGGTTTATAGAACCACTCGTGTTTGTCAGGTGGATTGTAATAATCACAGAACACAGCTGGAACAGAAGCATAAAAAAACTCCAAGTCTCAGACACCGGGCAAAGTTCATTTTCTAAATCTTGCAAACAAGAGCTTGTTAAGTCATGCATGCACAGTGATGTCAGAATTCTGCTTTTCTTTATCTCCCATGTGCCTAAGCACATGGAGCACTGCTTTTCTGTGTGCATTTTCAATGCAGTACTTACGGCAAACGGCAGGCGTTCTCCAGTCAATACAGACACCAGCTCTGCTACAGCTTCTTGAATAAGCAGCAACTGAGGTACAAAAGCACTCACAGTCTCCCACACTGTCACAGCCACAGAAGTCAGAAATACAAGATTCATAATATGGTATTGGGTTCACCTATCAAAATACCAACAGATCTGTTACCACAGATATACATGCTGCATTGTGTTTTAATGGGAGAAAGGGCTCTGAATTTCTGCCTTCCACTAGCAGTTTCTTTGGCAAAACCAGGCTGAGTCTGTGACAGACTGGGATTGTAATGAAAGAACTATGAGCTATTATGTGTGTAATACCGGCATTTATGCTCAAAATGTCTTTCCAGTGTAATTTCTGCAGGACTGAACTACCTTGCTTTGGGTTAGCACAACTATATAGTGTGTGCACTCTCTAACTGAGAGATAGTGATTAAGTGAGTAAAAAGGAAATCCTATTTCCACTGAACTTCGCATCTCATGTGTTTTAACCTGTCCCAACATGAACTAATCAAGGAAATTAAGCCGTTTGCTTTTCAAATGGCTTATTAAACTGCATTGAAGCTTTGTATAGATGTTCTCATTAAGAATTAGTAGCTTTGTTTCTGTTTAGATTAATTCAATTTGTGTCTAAAATAAACCAAATAATTAATCTCTCTAGGTAATTTGAATAAACTTTCCCAAGGATCCCCATACAAACAGTCCTACACTAACTTAGATCCAGATTTTACAAACAGGTAGCTAACTTTTTACTTCTAGTGGCCAACTATTATCCTCTGTCTTCAGTTGCTCAAAACAGGCACTGCTGTTTCCTCAATACTGTGCAACAGGATTCAACTGGCATAGTTGTAAAGTGAGGTTTTGAGTGAGGTGGCCCTTGTACTCGAGAATGCTGTGTAATAGGCTTTAATAGTAAAAATTTGTGTGCAGATGTGCTACATAATAGCAACAAATACCTAGTGTGAAACTACCGAGGATAAGAGAACAGGATTACCTTACTGTGACAGGCTTCAAAGATATTACTCTTAATGATGCTGCAGTGCTTATGTCCTAGGGCAGACTTGAAAGGCTGATCGGCACACAGGTCTGTCATGTTTATATTTGAGCAGGTGCTTGTTATTTTCCAGCTGTTTCCAAACTCCTGGATGCTCATCTCCATGGACTGCCCTCTGGTTGTGAAGTCATTCCTTGAGCGGCCATCAAAGTCCCCACAAAGGCCACAGACTTTTCCCTGGGTAATTTGCATAGGGACAGTAAATGGTTTGGTTATTTTGAGTGCAGCCCACTGTTCGACAAAAATAAACTATAGAACAGGCCAAGGCAAAATACCTGCAAATTTCTAAACAGTCATCAAAATATGGCTTAGAAAAAGCTGGACTCCAAGTGACAAGATCACTCTGTTAGCCTGCCAATACTGCAAAGTGTCTGGCTTTACTTCTAGCTCCAAATATTCTAGAGTGTTTCATACTGACTGAACAATGAAATAAAACACAAGACATGGCCTGCTTGCTTCTTCTTGTCCACTGCATCAAATACTTTCCGAAGCCCTGCTTTTCAAGTTGGGGCTCCAGTTCTGGATGCATAACTTTGAGGTTGCAATCATAACTCTCAGTCCATCCCATACATACCTGGAAAGATGGTGCCACGTGAACAACAACAGTAGTCTTCTGGTCCCACATGAAGTTCATCCCTTGATTTGTTTCAATCACAATATAACCTCCTCTGAGATCCACTTTGTAATTCTTCTCAGCTCCTGGATCAGTGGCTATCTCCTGAATTCTTCCTTCCAAGAGCCTGATTTCACTGCTCTACAAGGAGCAGATACATTGCATGAAAGGAAATTGAATAGAAAACTTAGTGTAACAGCACTGATATTCTGCCTCTTGTCCTTCATCTTACTTTTTCTGTAGTCTTTACACTATATCTTGGTCTACTGCCAGACATGTGAGCCACAGACAAGACCCACTGAGTTCAATGGGAAATGTCTACACCTCACAGTCACAGAAATTGTCCTCATTCTAGATGAAATCTGTTCTGCTGGCACAGCAGCTCCTGAATGCACGGGCAATTGGGTATGCTAGAACACCCCTTGCCATGCTGCTTTGTTTTACTATCCCCTCACCCCCCACTATGGGAGAAATCTCTTTTGTGTGCACTTTGGGGAAATGCTAAGCCTAAGCTGGAGGGAAGAAGCTCTTCCCTCTGTAGTTACATCTGCCCTGTGCTCAAATCATGGTACAGAAACATGCTCCTCTAAAAACTTTACCATCACTCCTACACCACTAAAGTCACAGATGCAAACACACACACACATGCACATACATAGAGTGCTGTTGACTTCCTGCACCTATTCCCTCACCTGCAGAAGTGTCCAGCCCTGTTAACACCAAATACCTAAAACTTTCCCAGCTTGCCTGCCTCTGCTTTCTGGCTGTTCGACTTCCATAGGTACTCTCTAGCACCAACTGTGTTGGAATATTAGGGGATACTACACTAACTGCTACAAAATCAAGACTGCAGCTCCTCAGTTATAACCAATTCTAGACAAACCTCAAAAATCAGTGTGATCTTTAGGGAGCAGATGGAGAGTGACTTCCCACAGGCGTTGTTCTGAATTACAATTCGGAAGGTGCCAGCATCCATGTTATTGGGGCAAAAATCCTTAGAAAAATAGATAACATTGTATTAGATATTTTCAGGCAACTAGACCAGTCTTAAACCATTCTGATCTGACTTCTGCTATTTTGTCAATTATTTATTCACCAAAACTCTGGACATTTTAGAAGAATCTGGTGGCAGCTGACCTGGTGGAAGGTTCATACTTGACCAGGAATTTCAAAGGGAAAAGCTAAGGAAAAAACTGAGCTTTTCATAGCACCAGTCCTGCACAGCCAAAAAGGTAAAAATATTTTTTCTTAAAATTAGCAAAACCAACTGTAATTTGGGGATGGCAAAATGTCTCACTGAGTTCTGTCTCATTACATGCAAGTATTATACCTGAGGCTCACACATTAACCTCTACGTGCTTCTGTCACAACAAAAATACTGCCAGTGTTGGATGGCTGAGAGAAACACTTAGCTTTTCAACACCACACCTACTCCTTTCCCTTGCAGATGCTGGCGTGACATCAGGAAAGGGCTGCCCAGCCCAGGAGTTAGTCGTTTAGGATCACACAGTGCCCTCTTGTGTCACTTCTGAGGGTTAATTGCTTTGCTTTTAAACGGAAAATCTCGCTCTATCTGCTCTAGGAACAAGAGGAAGGGGTAGGCTTGGCTCATTGGTGTCGACTACTTTGCACGGGATAGATCTTTAATTACTCAGACTGAACCCTACAGTGTAAGCTGTGAAAAGCATATGGATAGGAAAGTGAAAAAAATTGATACCTGAGCTAGGATATAGTCACAGTCTCCCAGGAAATCAAACTTCTCCCCATCAAAGCTCATGTAATGCCCGTTTCCATACACAGTGCAGGTTCCCTTGCAGGGATTGTCTGTGCAGTTCCATTGCCTTCTGTTACAGGTGCTGGGAGGCGAAATGAGAAGAATCACAAACTTGGTACGAAGTGTGGTTTTTCCTTAACCCCAAACAGGGGCAGAGTAATTAAAAGGTTTGTCTTTTGCAGTACCTCAAAGAAAGCAATCATCTCTCACTCTTCCAGACTTACCTTCTCAACTCTTCTGTGACCATGCCATGAGATGGCCTACTAATCAGAAAGTTCATGTTTACTACCAAGACATATTTGAACTTTGTCTATTTTTATTTTATTTTTTTCATTCAAAGATCTTTCAAATCATTAAGTCCTGGGAGCAGGCAGTGGGGATTTAGGAGGTAAATTCAAGGTGAAGAACTGAATATTTAACCATTTCTGAATATTAATCTGTGAGGTGCCATGTGGTCGGTTCTGTTCCTTACTACAGTGGTGTGAACCAATTATTATCCCTGTCTTCCCTTGTGTATTGGGCTGAGATGGAGTTAATTTTCCCAACAGCAGCTCTCATAGTGCTGTGCTCTGTACTGGTAGCTAGAAAGATGTTGATAACATGCCAGTGTTTTGGCTACTGCTGAGCAGTGCTCGCACAGCGTCAAGGCTGTCTCTCCCAACATTCCCCCCTCACCTGGGGCTGGGGTGGGCAAGATCTTGGGAGGGGACACAGCCAGGACAGCTGACCCAAACTGACCAAAGGGATATTCCATACTATATCATGTCTGCTCAGCAACAAAAGCTAAGAGAAAGGAGGAGGAGTGGGGCCATTCGTTATCACAACGTTTGTCTTCCAGAGCAACCACTATGCTTACTGAAGCCCTACTTCCTGGGAAGTGGCTGGACATCGCCTGCTGATGGAAAGCAGAGAATAATTCTTTTGTTTTCCTTTGCCTCTGTGCGCGGCCTTTGCTTTTGCTTTATTAAACTGCCTTTATCTTGACCCATGAGGTTTTTTCCATCTTATTTTCTCCCCCACCCTGTCTTGATGAGAAGGGGAGTGACAGAGCAGCTTGGTGGGCACCTGGCTTCCAGCCAAGGTCAACCCACCACACCTCTACAAACTTCACCTCCAGTTCAGTAACCACAGACAGAAAATTTTAGTTGTTATACACTTGACACAAAGACTACAATTTTTTTCCCCCCATGTGTCTTGTTCTCATAAGAAAACAAAGCCCTCACTGCAATAAAACCTCTTAATGGCCTCTGTGATATCAACAACTGCTTATCAGGGTTTGGCTTCACATGTTAAACTTGATTGCTTGTACCAGTGATGATCAGACCAAAGTGTTTCTGGCTCTTATTTTCTGTGCATCCTCTTGGGAGGACTATACAGTTTCATCCTTACTAAATAATGGGTAAGGATTCAAAGCATTTTACTCACCTTGATGAGTAATAACAGTGAAGTCTATGGCAGAGTTATACCAGCAATTGGAGCAACTAGAGCATTAATTTATGTTCTTGGAGGACCATGCACCTGGAAGCACTGCAAGTCACTGGAAGATCATTGCAATTCAATCCTTTTCTGGGGTTCAGCTGTGCCCAACAGACACAGAGTCAATTCCCCTTTGTAGAATGTCCAGCCACAGACCAACCTGGATGAGGCTGGTACTTTAAAGCTGGACTGGAAGCAGTTTGCAGAAAAGGATGGAAATCGTTTGACAGAAGGTCTTGGTACTAGTTCTCCCCAAGTGCAGGCTCATGCAGCATGTTGCAGAGAGGAAATGTTTCCCCTTGTATTTTTACTAGAAGCCTGATGGCTCTAATGATGAAGAGGAAGGCTTCAAAATACATCCTGCCCCACGGGCCTACTATGCACTGACAATTTTAACAGCCTTTGTTATAAAACAAGGCTCTCTGGAATAACGTACCATGTGTTGCAGTCCACTTTGATGGTTTCCCCAGGTTTATAAAAGTGTCCTCCATGGACACATGGGCATTGATCTTTGGGAATACATCCTCCGCTGCCATCCAATACCAGCCCATCGGGACACATGCAGCCAGAAACGCATTCTGTGACATACTGCATATATAAAGATACAGCACAAGGCAACTCGTTAATGCCCAGAAAGTACAGGGAACCAGCAGCAGTGCTAGCTCTGGATGCCAAACTTTTGGATATTTTTAAAAAATCCTATAACTGTTAGTGACAATCAAACTACAAGTAACACAGCTACATGGGTAGCTATAGCTGCTGTGTTATCAGTAAAGTAGTTGGTCCGTGAATGGCGTAACATGTTACCGTCAGCGTTTGTCAAGGACAATCATACATGCTTAATCATGTTGTCCCATGCTCCTGCTAGGAAGTGAAGACCTTACACAGTGCATATCCTGTGTCTTACAACTTTTCTGACACTCTGATCCAATCGCACCAGGACCTGCAGAGCTGCAGTTGAAGTAATACATAGGAGCTGGGCAATCTATAGGAGGAAGAAAACATTTTAGGAAGGTAATTTAGTGAAAACAGTAAGGATGCCACCAGCAATTGTAAAACAGGGTGGAACATTTCAGAGGGCAGCATGTGTCTCTCATTTACAGTTCTATTAGCTTTTGCTTCTGCCCACCAACAGTGTGGGGAGAAGGAGGCAGATAACTTCTACGCTTTAGGAAATTTTTTCATCTTTTAAAGAATTCAGCAAGTCTGGTGACATTTTTACAAAGACAACTATTAGCAATAACCAGCCCATTTCAGGGAGAAGGCAAAAATGTGCAGAATACTAAAATATTACAGGAAGTGAGAGATAACACAGAAAAACCTTATAAATACTAGCTGACACCATAATGCCATTATTTAACAAAATCTCACCTTTTACCAGGACAGTTTCTCCAATGCAGTCTAATCTTCCTTGAATGCATTTGCTAAAGAGATTCCATAAAATGAAACATATCAGTTCTTTGCACATTTCTCTCTCACTAGAGAGAAAGGCACTGCAAAGCTTCACGAGTCACACAAATAACAAATTCCTATCAAAATGAATATTTGGTACAGTTATTAGGTTCACAGACATGAATTACCATCCCCAGAAGGAAGATTAAGACACCCAGCTCTTAAATACTCTTCCTTCATCTGCCACTGGTTTAATGTGTGTTTTCTCTAAATCAAGTTTTTCCTAAGCATCTCCGTGAGATGACACTCATACTTTCTTAAATAAGAGACTTCTTACATTACTAAATGAATCTGTGTTTACAAAGTAGTCTAGAATCCTAAGAAAAAAATATGGGAGTTGGAAGAGAGAGAGAAAACACGTAGACATCTAAATGCACAAATAAATTGTTTGAATAAAACAGCCTTCCCCTGGAATTTGTTTGCATTGCTGCCCTGAACTGGTTGAAAATGAGAAAATGACGATTGTTTTTCACTGCAGATGCAAATTAATTATGTTATTTTTAGTATTTACCACCAAATTTCTCTCTCTCTGTCTCTCTTTTTAAAAAACTCAGTTTAAAAACTGAGATTTGAGTTTTTTTTTTCCTGGACCATTTTTATTCTTTAAATAGTCTGCAGGATGGTGTGTTGGAGGGTGGTTTTTGCTTTGCTTTTTCATTTCAAAGCCAGAAACTCCCCTAAGGCCCCTGTCTTTTAGAAAACTTGCTCCCACTGTATATGGGTATTTTTTACACAGCAATGAACTTTGCAGAGAAACAGATTGCAAACTTTACTCTGCTTAACATGTTTTCAGATTCTTGTTTGCTAGCAGGAATATAGGATCTTAACCTTTGCTGTGGCTGCACTTCCTGCCAGGGGAATATTTGCTTTGGTACAATCTAGGAGAAATTTGTCATTATTCTAATGAGCCCTGACATCCCCTAGGTATGCAGCCTCTGCATCATCAGAGCATCTTACCACATCAGTTTGTCCTCTTGGAAGGAGTTGCCAGGTTGAACAATCTTGCCTTTGTAGTAGCAGGGACAGTCATCTGGAGTTACACATTCCTCCTCATCATTGAGGTAGGTCCCTTCAGGGCAACCACAGCCCTCCATAGGAGCAATCTGAACTTTACACAGCGGATCAGGTTCATCCAGTGAGCGGCAAGACTGGTTACAGTACTTCACGCTATAGTTATAAACCATAGTCTCAGGACACTCCTCAGAGGGATCTTTGCAAGAGAAATAAAATGGATGTATGGCCTTCTCTGTGCAATCATCGTTCATGCTGTTGATGCAGCTTTCTGCGTGTTGGTAGCCATAAATGTGCTTTTTTCAAACTAGAAGACCTTGTCCCCCAGTGGTCTAGGGGAATTCTGCTCCCATAGCCTAAACTACGTGACACTGAATACTGAAATACTCCGCAGGGTATATCTTGACTGAATAAGGGAATCAGTATAATTTTATACTTTTTACAATTTACATTTCTATCTTATTCCAAGAACTGAAACCAATAACTTCTGACTTGTCCTTGTCATTAAAAATTAATTTTCTGTCCTTTACTAATGATTTCTTTGGCTGGAAATAATTTAAGAAATGAGTATATTTTGTAAGGGGTAAATTTTGACATTAAGTGGGCAGTGCCAAGGAAATCTGCTAATCATCTGATGCTATCAAAGAAAGTGTGTTTGAATTCTTATAGATGTCTTGAGGAAAACTCTTGTTGTCATCCTCTGGGGAAATGAGAAACAACAGGTTTTAAGATCACTGGGTGGACCAAAAGTTAAATACCAAAATCTAAAGGAAGAGCTCAACTGACCCTGTAAGATGGCGAAATGCTGGTTAATTTTCACAGCCTACCAAGAAACAACACCTTCAAAACTCTGCCATAAAATCTGCAGTAGTGACCCATAGGGAAGACATCAAATTTTGTCAGGAAATATCACCTGCATTAAGGTTGTGGTTTTCAAGAAAACCTGGCATCCAGATTCCTCTGAAATTCAATGAGAACTGGGGATCTAGTCATCTTGGACCTCTTTCTAACTCACATCCACAGATTTAACCCCACAGCTGTTTTTTCGGATACACACAGATGTACTAGAAGTTACAGGGGAGCTGTTCATGGGCAATTGTGCTAATCAACTTTGCAGCAATGTTATCACCATATCAGCGCTAGGTTCCATGCTTAAACAAAGGTCTGTATGGTTTTCCAGTCCATGACCACAGTACACTTTCTTAGATTAGCTAGTGTGCTAGGTTTGTGTACACATTCAAAACCACCACCTCCACCAACAAAAACCAGTTGGTTTCCTGGTCTTAGCTGGAGCAGACACAATATCCCATGTATAAATTGAGCAGGCCATATTCTCCTACGTTATAGGCATACTATGAAGATGCAGCAAGTGGTATTCATAAATCAAAATAGGCCAAATAAGAAAGATATTAAAAAAGATGTTGAACATGAGTTTACATCAGATTTACCTGAATGAGTGTCTCGACTGTTAGCTATTAATGCAGTAAAATAATGTGTTTACTTTCTCCCTTCAATTTTTCATAGAGGAAAAAGATCAATTTTGGCAAAGCGAGATCAGGTAAGAAAAAGGTTATTTGATTATAGTACTCATGGTCACAGATTTGTAATCTTAGATTACATACCTCACGACTGGTGGCATGAGTGCAGATAACATGAGCATACCAAAGATAGCTTCAAGCTAGCTTGCACAAGGAGCACTAGAAAAACAGTACCATGACTTAGCAGCGGCTACTAACCCCAACAGTCTTCTGGGTAACCAGTAACCCAAGTAATGGTTCATGCTTCCACTAAAGATTGTGTCACATACACGCACTGCCAACAGTTAGCTAGTAGGATTTGCTTACTTCATATGCTCTACTGACTGTTATGTAGACATCCCTTTAGGATATAACCTAGATGCTGCCTGCAGCCTGGCACAGCTGGACACAGCTGCAGGAGCTGAAAGGGCCTTTCCAACCCCCGCAATGGGACAGACCACTAAGAATGATTGTTCTGGCCCATTTATTTTTTCACTCATGAATAGCGCAACCTTCAATCTTATCACGGTTATGTTCCCAAAAGATTATTTCTTCTTAAATAAGGCCTAAAATGATTGTGTTGATTAAGCTATTAGCATTTTTTTCCCAGGGTTAGTGCACTGAGTCAATATTGCCCACTGTCCACAGATTTCAGTCTAACCCATGCTGCAAACAAGTCTCGCTTTGGCATAAAAAATGTCAGCAATTCTATGTCAATAACAAAGCTTTCAATAAACAGACACTGTGTCTAGTACATAAATCTGCATGATTCTAGGATAATTTGCTGTGGACTACACTGTGTTCCCTTCGAATTTTTTCAGCACAGGTTTGCTAAATTGTTCTTACTGCAATCTTAAATGTCCTCAGCAAAGCACTATATTGGTTACATTGTTTGTTTCTATTAAATATCCCAGCTAACCTCTAAGTCAGGCAATTAAATAGATCATAGCTGCATCAAAGCTGCATAAAAATAATTGTTGTTATGTTTCCTGTTCAGATGTGTTATTAGTCAAGAATTTTTTTGTTGATATACGCAAATCTTACTTGAACTATCTGATCATCAGTGGAAAAATGGAAAAGTTGAAGTAAAATTCAGAAGCTGGGACTTGTGAGTTTTATTCTCAGCTCTGATACCACCTCATAACAAATTGTGGCAGTGCTAAAGATAAATATATACACATGTGGACTCCAAACCCAGGATTTAGTGACAATGTGTATGTCCAAGAAACTTTTGTTCATGTGTTAGATAGTCCTGAGCTGAAAATCCACATTCTCAGATATCACTAATATGTATTTATTTAAAACCACTACTACTTTACTGTAATGTGGAAAAAATGCAGTTAATGTGAGTGATACCATTTGTAAGGGCAACGTCTGAGATAAGAGGGCTGAGATGAACTGCAAAAAAGATATCAGAAATAAAATACATGGGGAGGCCTGTGTGGTCAAAACTAACCTAATTGCAATGCCTTGTTGTGATTTGATTAATACACCTTATACTCTTTTGCTTCTCTGAGTACTGAACTTACCTAATATTTTACACAAGGAATGTGCATCATAAGAGCATGAAGTGGACATGAACTGATTTTGGCAAGCAGAATTTTTTTATAGAATACATGCTTATTCTCTTTTTCAAAGACCCACTAACTTGATGACTAAGCACAAAGGATACAGACTGCCGCAGACCGGGCTCTCCTGAAGCTGTTCCCCCATATCCCTACCCAAGGTATTTTGGGATGCATACCACAGATGCCCTGCCTCCAGCCCTTCAGGGACATGCCTGCTGCAGCACAGTCTCTGGAATAAGTAGAGAGCACACTACACAGTGCAACTTCACTCTTCTCAGCATTACAGGTGTCATACATACATTTCTAGGGGACAGAAAAGGACATGTGTATTATTATGCCCAGCTCTCAGAAGAAACAGGGAAACATATAACAATTCAAAAAGTGGTCAACCAATATGTTTTTGAAAAAGTATTATTACCAATGAAACTTAATTTGTAATATCTCTAAGAGAAAATGTATGCTAATGAAATACTATGCAAACCTGAGAAATAGGAAATCAATTACAGTCATGTAACTGCAATGATGTTGCATCTAACACTCATTAATAGATGAATAATAAGAATGATAGGGCACCTGTACTTCATTAAAGCCCTAAGAAATATCCATACCAGCTTCCCATGAGGATGCACAATCTAGGACATGTCAAAATATGTAATCTGACAATATACAGAACTGAAAATATTGCACAGCGATGACTGGCACCTGTGTACCTATCTAGTGTGTAGGTAAGATACCCCCAATTAAATGACAGATGCACAACAGAAGATGGTTTAATAGGAAATCATATGTAATGACATCTAAAGAACTAGTTAGGTAAGCATAAAAGGGATTTAAATCTAAAGTTCTTTTAATTGGTTGGCTGGACAGAAGAACCCAGATACAGCCAGTCACTCAAGGGCAGCAGGGTCATACTGCACAGATGGTGACTTATCCTGACATTACTGATGTCATGGAAAATACTTCCGTGAATCATGGTTAAAAATCTGATGAGATCAACAGGAGTAACAGACATATGCATAAGAAAGTGGTTATTACTTTTTCTTAATTGAAAATGGCAAATTCCTATTTCACTTATAGTTAACTTGAATTCTCAAGCAGATATATTTTCTGAGGGAAACTTGGGAGAGGCAAAACATGAGCCATATTTTTAAAAGTATCTGAAGACATTGTATTTTAGACAAAATTTCAGGCTCAGGTATTTTCTCAGTAAGTTGTATCACACATACCCCCTACATGGATCTTCCGCATTTTTGCAGAAACTTCTTTATTATTCACATAAATGCAGTAACTCTCTAGCTCAGCCAACTTCCTCAACAGCATTATAGAGCTGTACGCCAAGAGTACTTATGGGCAACTTCTTGCATTCTAAGTATAAGGAGACTAACATGATTCCACAGTAATAAATGGGACATAAAGATTGTAAATATAGTATATATTCTCCCCCTATGTGAATTTTAAACCAAGTCAGAGGGAATCCATGGGGCCGAAAAAACTCTCAGTTCAATTCCACACAGAAAAACTGATTTGGCTTCTCAGAGAGTGAACAGTTTTCAAGAACAGCAAACCCATATTTTCTTATTTTGCTTCTGGATCATGCAACAGAACTGTCAGTGATGGCAGTCACTTAATATTTTCAGGGCTGCAGCCAAGAAAGTCCAATTGTATCTTGCTTAAACTCTCATGTTGTTATTTTTCTCATCAGCATCAGTGAACTTCTTTGCAAACAGGCATTACTGTAACCTGTTTCACTCCCCTAGGCCAGACTACCTTCATGGCAGATCAGTCTCTGGACTAGATTAAACCACCCATTTAGACCAGTGCCTTACCTTGATGTACACAGAAGGTTCTACAACAGAATGGCAGGCAGCAAACACACTGTTTGTGTTAGACAGAAGAGCACACCAATGCTGGGCAAATTTTTCTGAAGTGGGAAAAAAAATCATTGTCCATAATCACTTGAATCACATTACTATATGAATCAATATTCTTATCAGGTATCACACAAAACACTTCAATGTCTTGAAGTGTTCAGATAAAGCCAGAAGGAAATACTGGACATTAACATATCAAGGTGATAAGCTTAGTTGGATGGGTGACCAGCCATCCCCCTAAAAGAAAGGTTTTACCTTCCAAGTACTAACATTATTTCAGGGTCTGGATTTGCAGAACATCTGCAAAAACTCCCCATTTTCCATCTAACTTTCCTAATTCTTTACAGTCAGATAATTCCTCATAGTCAAGCAATAACACCAAGCATGTAATAATCAGTGAGCTGTGGCTATGAGCTGCAGCTTTAATTACATGTGACAATAAGTAGGAGAGTACAGTCTGAATCCTATATATATCTAAACCTAGTCAAAGTGAGAAACCAGACAGGGCAACTAGTACAGTACAATGCTTGCTGAAGAAGTCAGTACTGTTGATAACTTACTCCTTTTGACTTCAGCACAGCTGTAGATTGGATTAAGATCTTGCCCAAATATTGACAACCAACTATGTTCTGCCTTAAACCTAAATTGTTCTCATTGATGCTGTGTGTGTTTTTCAAGTCATCAGTGACGAAGGTGTTGGCTTTCTCTAGCAGTGCAGTGTTTTTGTTTTAAAAGCAAAGCTGTCACCTTAAAGATCTGCAAAACCCAGTGTGTTCTCTCTAGTAATAGCTTCAAATGCAGTGGCTTTTGATGTTTATGAGATTTCTAAATCTTTTTTGGTCATCCATCATGTGAAAATTATTTAGCACTGATAAACCAGGCATGGAAAGCCTGCTACCTTTATCGATGCTGTTTGAACAAGGATCTTCAAAGCTGTCCTCAACATCAAAACAGCTGGCTCTAGTTTTCCATGAGTTACCAAAAGCAGAAGCTGAATCTTCCACAGCTCCAGTGACTGTTCTGAAGTCATCAGTCTGGATGTTATTGAAATTGCCACAAAGACCTTGGGGGGGGGGGGGGGCAGCGGAGGCAAAAGAAAAGAAGAAATCACTACTTCTAGATGAACACTCTTAGCTCTATAATGGACCTTGCCTGACAGAAGCCCATTTTCCTTCAGAGACTTCCTGATGTTCCCACAAATCAGACAGGACCCTGTCTTTAGAGTGTAATTATTATTTTTCTGCATTACAGTAGCACTTAGTGATAGCACTGAGACTGGAAGCTGCTTAAATGTGCTTCATTAAGCACTGACCGACAGAGTAGTGCCTTCCCCAAAGGCTTATAAGCAAAGGAAATCACAAAAGCAAAACAAAATGGATCAGAGGGACAGGATGTAATCCCATTCCACAGATAGGAAACAGGAATACAAAAAGCTTAAATGATGTAACAGGAGGTTGGTGGCAAAACCAAGAACATAGTCTGCATCTCACAAGTCTCTGATGAAGGCCTGCTTTTACAGATAAAGTCTAAAAGACCTGCACACACGAAACATCACAGAGATTTTCTAATTTTCTTCAGCAAATTGAAGGGTTCAGCTAATGTTTTGTTTCAGGAAGGCTATAGATTTAACCAGGGCTTCTAACATACCAAAGTCAATATAAAATCAAATAATTTGTTCACTTAACGTGATAGACAAGCAGCTGTAACTCAGTTTAAGAGCAAACTGAAAAAGCATGATAAGTCCTACCAGATGTGCGATTCTGATAAGAATGGTCAACTGTTATGGAGAGCTGCATTACAGGTTTCATTTGCACTCGAATATGTACTCCAGTTGAGCTTAAGATTTTGATGAAAAATGTAGAGGGTCTGAAGATGGTGATGCCATCTAAAGAGGAAAAAAAGAAAAAAAAAAAAGTGCATGCACCTGCAAATCTTTATGAAGCTGAGTAAACAGGAACTTCCATTTACCAGTGCATCCAGTGTAACACAGGAATTCCCAGGGAGTCCCAGACCTAGTTTCCACCTAAGTCAAATGACCTAACAATGAGCAGGATTATGTTATTTTCGGAGAAAAGAGCAGGAATCTCTCTGTAAATAGAAGTAGGCTAGTCTGGGGAAGATGTGAAGAAGGACATTTACCTTTGCTTATTGGCAGCTTCACAATGAAATTGTTCATGTAGATATTTCCACAGGAACATATTTTTATAGTCTGCAGGGAAAAAGGAAAAAGAAAAAGCCCACAGTAGTGAATGCATATGACATGAGACAGACAACAGCAACCTGACAAGCTTCATTAAGCACTAAGAAGTAGCATCTTCAAAACATCATCCCCTCTGTGGTCAATGTAACTTAGTGTCTTGATGCCATAGAGTAACATAGAGCAAACCTCTAGGCCATAACAAAAAATGAAAAACCCTCTCTGTAAGCAACAGCTTTGATTAAGTGCTCTCACATACCTAAGAGGTTACTTATCTTTTTGAGAACTGCATGTGAGATGTTACGTGTAGGTTTGGATCCATCTCATTGGAAATGTAACATACCCAAAACGAGAGCTATCTGGCTCAAACTCCCTCAGTAGTCAATGGAGGGAGACAGGCCCCTCCAGAAGAACACCTCATACCTTAGGTGGGCTGAGTTGTCCTTTGGAGATCCCCATCTTCCTTTATTGACTATAGAAGGAGGTTACGGTGTTGGTTCTCCTAAAAAGTTTAGGACTGCACCAGTTAAATACCACATGGACAGAATGAATCTGTATAACTTCAGGAGTGCATAAATACCAGCCCTAATTCAGCTTCCACTGAATTCAGTTTGAATTATGGCATAATCTTCAGCAGGAGAAGCCTCTGGCCTTCATTTGGAAAATTCTGCTACTTTACTCATTTCATCAGGAAAAACCTCAGAACTCAGAACAATTGTAAAAAGAAGGGGATCTTTCCTTGTAGGAATCTCAATCTTTCATAAAGAAACAAGTGAAAAAGTTTGAAGTCATGAAAAAGAGAGGGAAAGCTGACAAGGATAAGTTTTAGCCATCTCCCTCTAGAGAAAATGGAAAAGCCAGAATCCAAAAGAACTGGAAAGGAAATCACTCTCATAGAACAAAACCAATAAACATACGCACTGCATCATCTGCTGGTATTAATCTTACAGTCTCAGGACTGCAACAGACCAAAATGAGCCCACAGTGTTAGAGAAATCCCATCTTTGAACCTAAATAAAAGTGACATATTATGTATCACTAGTTAAAGCAAGTAACTTACAGTTCTTCCTAGTGTGACTAATACATTCTTTAAGCAAGTCATTGTCTTTGATGTCCCACACTGGATGATCTCTCCAATCACCACAAATGTGTCATCAGTATTCTGAAAAGACGCGAAAAAAAGGAATTTGCAGACATTGTTAGCACGTTACAGGAAGTGAGCTAGAAGAGAAAAAAGGTGTCTCTGAAAGGCTAAAATGGAATAATGAAAGAACTAGGGCATTTAATCTCTAACTGTAAACTGCTTTATTTCATTGCCAAAATCAATAATGTTCACTGCCTTTCCTCTGCACTCTGTTTCCTTGCTATCAACCTGTGTGAATTGTGTATTTGCAGACAGTCATGTGGAATTCAATCTTTTTGCAGGAGTTTTTGCTCATCCACTTCCTTTTGACAGTCATATGTGAAGAAAGCTTCAGCTTTCAAATCAACACTAATACATTGACTAAGAAAATTAATTCATTAAAAAAAAAAAGATGTAAAACTAATTTGAAGCTGCAAAACTTTGATGCTAAACATCACGCAATTGACTTGCAATCCATTGCAAATGGGAAAATTTATGGGGTTTAAGGCTGATCATGTGTTGAAGTGCTTTGGTGGATTGGTGCCATTTAATTAAATTAAGTAATATAAAGCTCCAGCACAGCTTAATCCCTTATACTACTCAAGAGATTTAGGAGTGAAAAGGGAGATTGTTCATACCTTAGCTAAGACATAATGGCAGTTGCCGTGAAAATTGAATCTCTTGTTATCGAATGTTGTTATATGGAATCCTCCATCTATACTGCAACTGCCAGAACAAGGCAGAGAGATACAGCTCCAGTGGCCTCCTTTGCAAGTACTGTACAAAACCCAAAAAGGAGTAGTTAGAATAAACATAGCTTTAAAGGAGCAATGGTGAGATAACATCTGTATCTGAATCTGCACAGACTACACTCTCTTTGGTTTTTTAGCTTGTTATCCAGCTACTTGTTAAATCCCTGTGGGAGGAAGACTCTGTATTAGGCCCTTACAATGTGAAGGTTCAATGCCACTCAATGACAGAGTTAACTGCATTGGGCTTCAAACTAGCTCCTTCAGAAAGACACTGAGTTGGTCAAGCAAGAAATGTTTTTCAGGGCCTAAATTGTTTACTTGACTTTTTAAAGAAAGAACCTCTTCAAGCAGGATCTTGCAACATTTTGTACTACTGATGCAACTGCTCAGCAAGTTGCTGATGCAACTGTTCAGCAACTAATTGTGGAGGACGTGAGATAATGAGCAGTTACAATTCTTAGAGCTGTGCACACAAGAGGGGAACAGCCTAGCCACATCAGCTCAGGCTTTGTGAGGACTGAGTGAGAATGTGGCTAGGTGGGAACCACCCAGAGCCCATCAAGTTCAGTTGCTCAGAATTGCAGGTTTGAGGAGTATTTCCTCAAAATGCAGGAAATATTCCATCCAAAGGGGTTTTCAGAACATCTGACCTACCCCACCATGCATGACAGCATATTTTGTTCCTCCCTATAGTAGAGGTTAGGCCTATGGTCAAGAAATGATGCTGTGTCACAGGAGCTCAAATAACACATATGACTGTTCATTCACTAAGTGATATCAGAGTAAGAAATAAAACTGTTTTGAGAATAATATACCTGAGGTCTTATCACCTTTCACTAGTGCAGAGTAGAGATGGGTTCAAGCTACAGGTTTTTTCTAAATCAAATCATTCTCAAGGATCAGGACTTTTGAGATCCAGGCCTTGAAACAGCCTTTTGTAGATCTAGACGTGACTGGAAATGTAACTCATTAACATGGCATGACTCCTTGCCTCACTTTAGTGGCCAATGCCTCTGAACTAACCAGTGAAGAGTCTCATTTTCCTGCATTCTTAAATACTGAGCTCAGTTTTTGCTGGCAGTTCCAAGTGAGGGTGGTAACTATGTGAGGTTGAGGACTACATCTAAGTTTTCCTGTACTGTTGAAATTCAGACCCAGATTTTGCATTATTATTTAAGACAAATGTTAGGAATAGGAAAAAAAAAAAAGGAGAAAAGAACAGAATGCAACTCATCAGCACTCTGAGATAAATGCCTCTGCCTTGTTAGTGCAATCAAGTTCACAACAGTACCAGTTTTGGCAGGGAGTGGAGTACATCCCTCCAGATGAGTAGACTTTGCCTTGAAACATACAGGGGCAGCTGTCTCTGGGGATGCATTTTTTGCCACCGAGGTCGTCCAGGATAGTTCCTGTTCAGACACATTGGCTAGTTAATATTCCTTTGGTGAGTCTGGGAAACACCATCAAGGAAGATTAGAGTAAGGAAAAAACTCTGGCTCATTCAACATTTCTGTAAATGAATGGGATATGTCTTAAGGAAAACACCCACCAGGCCCTTTCAGGTGTTAATGGATGGGAAACATTTCTTACTGGAGCTCAAATGAAAGCAACGCAAAACCCAAAGAATATTTCTGCATGCTACTGGATTTTGTCACTGTGAGCCCAATTATCAAGTGCCAGATTGCAAGGAGGTGAGCTAGTTTCCATCCTTTCCTAATAGTGAATCTAACAGAAATCAGACCCTCATCTTAGCCTCTACTTCATGTGCAAACTTAACAAATGCACATATCTGGCAATGCATTTATATTACACGTGACTTAATCTACAGCAAGATCTAGCCTCATAACAGGGAGGCACCTCAGCAGACATCTTCACCTGCATTCTTACTCTCTAAAGAACAGCTCTCCTCCTTCCACACCTGTACCATTTTTTTCTGTCTAGTCCTTAGAAATCTTTCCCTCCCCTCCTCCAGTGTCAGGAACTTTAGAGAACTGGTTCTTCTGAGAAGTTGTTAAATTATGCTAAAAGAAACAGTATTCATTGCTTTTAGTGTAAAATGTTAAAGAAAAAAAACCCTGCCACTAACTGAAAGGGAACAACCTCCCTCTTTGTTCCTTGGTATGTGTGACCCATTGGAAGATGTGAACTGCCTTACCAGGAGGACAGAAACAGCCATCTGTACATGGGGCTTTACAAATCTTGCTCCTTTCTGGGTCAGCGCATGTGTCAGCACAGGAGTTTCCACATTCCATGTACTCCATGTTGTTTGGGCATTCCTGATCTGCACGACCAAATGAAAATGTGGTGTGTTAATGATGTATTTTTAAGAGCTCTCAGATCACTGTATCACTACCCAACTCCTTCTTCCTCCTTTCCCCCATATCTTGTTTGCAAAGCTTTCTATTCAGATGTGTCATGTTTGCTTAACCTCTAAGGGAACTTTTTATGGTCACTTTTACTTCACCTTTGGAGAAAACAGTACTGCTGTGAAATTTGAGTTATTTCACATTATTTTACTAGCTCAAGGTTGGCTGAAGTCATGATACAAGCAAAGGACACTGGAATAATTTATGAAGTCATAATAGTTTATGTTTGCCTGAAGCCTCAGTCATTCTGGCATTAATTTTCTATCCCAATCCACATCAGCAGTTTGGGAGAACTACCTGTAGCCTTACCCCTGGATTTACAGTGATTTCCTGCTCAGTAGCTGTGACTACTGAGTGTGAAAACACAGGATAAGCTAAGGACGAACACATTAGACTTCCCAGTGACTTCTTCTGACTAGATGTCAGCACTTAAAACACTATTTTAGTTAACTGTGCATGGTAAGATTCAAAAAAGAACTGGAGAAAACTTAGCCAAAAGGAAGAGGGGGGACAATACTGAGATATAGTTCTAATTTAAGGAGCTTTTCCATTAACAATGTTTCTGTCAAAGTACTTCCACAGATTGATTCACAGTAGTTAACAGAGCTCCTAGCTTTGCTCTGCTGGGATCAGAATACATGCATATATGTCTAACCTGAAAGAAACTCCAGAGCAGTAGTTACTTACAGCAAAGTTCTTTGGTTCTCCATTCCCCAGGGTCTCCCTTCCTGAGGACACAGTCTCGAGAGTACTGGTTTAAAGTGCTGCATATGCAGCTGGAAACCAAATCAGAGTGGGAAGAATTAACTGCACAGTGGCACATATCCTCAGTGCAGGTCTCTACATAGTCATCAAATGCAACCACTCTGGGGCAGTTTCCAAAACGGGACATAAGTTTCTTGCATCTTTTTTTCTGTAAAAAAAAAAGAAAAGAAGGAAAAGAAAAGCAATACTTGACATTTTACCAACTTTCACGTTTATGGATGTGCATCCCAATTTTTGATGACAGAATTCCAGGGTCACAAGACAATTCAGGTTGGAAGGGACCTAAGAAGATTATGCAGTCTAACTTTCTGTCATGATGTTCTTTTTCTTGGATTGGAAACTGTCATTTAATTGTGCTTTTTCTCACTATCTATTTCTTTAACCCTGTAATAGGATATTCTTTCAGCTATAAAATCAACATTTTGCTCAGATTCATGGGTAGACTCCTGAAAAGTTCAGTTCAGTCCATGTTCTGTAATTCACATTTGTTTCAACACAGTTTCTCCAGGGCTGTAGTTCAGGAAGGTTTATATTTCTTGGCCACACATACTTACATATTTACTGCATCTATCATTGTTCCTCCTAGGATGTCTTCCAGTGTGGTCATCTGGACTCACATCAGCACACTTTTCTGATGGGTCCTCTACTTTGTGGAAGTTCCCAAACTGCCTTGGATGCATTTTATACCCTGCAAAATCCCCAGACACATCTGAGTAACTGCCTGCAATTCTTTAGATCAGCTAATGGACTATAAAGATGCACTTGATCTTTGGGCTCTAAAGCAGTCTGCTCTTCACCAAATGCCCAAATTTAACCATAGCATCCATATTATAGAGGATGACAGCCTGATACAACTTCTGTTGAGATAGAGCCAGGAATCTGGCACATTTGTATAAAGGCTTGCTGTCAGCCTGGGCATTTTTAATTGCATGAGACTCTTGACCTTTCTTATTGCACCTCATCACTTCCAAAGACTTCTGTTCATTATGGCTGTATTTTATCTTACAGAGTTTTGTTTTAGTTTGCCTTCTACTATTACAACCTAAAGTACCATCTTAGGTGCATATGTGTCTAATCATCTGGAAATCTATGACTTTTTAGAGGCTAGAGAAGATGGGAAGAGGGAGCAGGATGAAGACAGGCACACAATACATGTATATAACCATTACACTAGCTAGAGGGGTGCATTTTTCCAAAGCATTACCAGAAACTTGATCCTGGATGTGAGAAATCTTTCTGACTGTTTGAAATTTATATATTTTTATGGAAAGTATGCATAAATTGTTCTTCTTTGATTTTTTTTAAATTCTTTTTTTTTTTAAGAAAAGGTTTAATAGACAGATTTCTGACCAGGTCTATGCTCCTATACTGGCTCAGTCCCTTAACTAAGTGCAGGCCTGAGAGAATGGCTTCCAAAAAACGTTGGTTTCAGGTGCTTTATCACTAACTTTTCTGGAAACAAAGGCCCTTCTAAAGCCCCAAGCTCTTTGAGCCATGTAACTTGCCAAGGATCTCAATTGACATTAAAGAATATAAAGTTTCAAGAAGAGCTACCCCATGCAAAAATGGCATTTTATTTCCTGATAATTGTTTTCCTCAACTGAAAAGAGTCTGAAAGGGAGAAGAAATTTTGGACCTTTATGTGCAGTGGATCTTAGCCTGGGCAGGCAGACTGCTGCCTGCTCAGCCCAGGGAGAAGGATGTGTTCAGAGCAGAAAGGAGGGACATGGGAGGCCACCTGGTCCCTGGGTGTGGGAACCTGTTATCTGTGGAACCAAAGGCATAAAAGAAGAGCCCGTTTTTCTTCGAGCAATGCTTCTCAGTCCCAAACTGTTTCTTCAGAAAAATGTGAGCCACCTTTAGTTTTTACCTATTGAGCTTGTAAAGGGCAGAAACATGACTAAGATGCATCCAAAAAGCTTAATATGAAATATGAAAATGAACCCCAAATCTATCACTACAAGTGGTATTTTTAATGGCATCTCAGGATTCTTTCTGAATAAGTGAGATAGATGACAATATTTTTCTGGTGACTTAAGAACCCCAAATATTACTTGAAGGGATGATGTTATAACTTTGGCTTCAGTCCTGCAGCTAGTATCCCAGGATGCAGGTTTCTTTCTGCTCTTACAACCTGATGCAGCTTCAGCTGTTTGTTCTGTTGGCCAATTTCCAGTTCAGTGCAATATCTGAAGGTATCCATGGATAGCACCATGTTTTCTGCAAAGATGCTCAGTGAAATCTCTCTGGCTCAGTGATGATGCTTTCATTTCATTACAAAGGCAAAAATTATCACACTTGATACCCAATTGTAAAATGATGAAAATGGAAGAACAGAAAATGTGTTCATGCCTCATTTGAGACTACAAGTTCCTTAAAGTTTACTACTATCAGTGGGAAACTAGGCAATGTTTCTGCATGATAGCCAGGCAATTAATTTGGGTCAAAAAGGGTTGAGACTCTTCCAAGTTTGCAGACAGCAGAGGAACCCAAATCATCCCAGAACCTCTTAAGATACATCTCCTGTATACAGAAAAGTTTGTGCATTTCAGAGTGTCTGTCAGGAAATCTGAAACCCCGCTTTGAGAAAACAGTTAACCAAGTTTGGTGTCACATTTTAACAGTTCTGTTCTATGTGGAATATTGTGTATTCATGGCCTACCATCCAAAATCAAATCATTCTTCGCACTGCCATCATAGTTTCCACATAGACCACATATTTTCTCTTTATATGTTTCTTCCAGGTCCAGCTACAAAACAAAAGGAAAGAGTTTAAAGGCTTTTCCCCACATCAGCAGCACATGTTATGAAGTGGTTCACAACAGAAAAGCACAGTAGCAGAAATGCTCATTAACAATTTGCAGCAGTCTGCTTTTCCATTACAAACCTGCCATAAAACTTACCTGCAGACAGGTTGAATTTAAATGGGAAGATAATCTTCTAGCAATTGCCATTGCCACATACTAAAGAGCTAACTGAAGCATGCTGAATGCTGGAGTAATCCCTGGACCAGTGTCTCCCAGTATAGAGACACTGGTATATAGACTTGTGGTACCTCTTGCAAGGTACCACAGCTCCACTCTGAGCAGGTCAGATAACAGTGCTTTGATGCTGGATGCTGCAAAAAGCAGCTTCTGGTCAGCTTTTAGCCATATCTAAGGCTTTTTCTAGTCCATAGGCTAAATGGAAAACTTCATAGCGTTTCTAGGGGTGGGTCTGTCCAGCATAACTTGTTCTGCCTATACTTGGAGGGAATGAGGAGCCAGGTTAGCACATTATTGCCTTGCTAGATAAAACTATTGCACCTAATCACTCCTACATGCTTGGGGGGGTAGTACTGACATCACTCAGGTCCACCAAAAAAACCCAGTGCTTTTCCTACAGGTGTGTCACCCTAAAATTGTGTCCACGCTACAGGTGGTGCCTGTAATACTTCAGTACAAGGGAAGGGGGAACATGAATACTTCATTAAATCAGAATTTGAATACCACTTGATTGCTACCTGATTTTTTCTCTCTCTATTCACCTTCTACCCTCTCTCTGTCTCTCTGAACTGCAAAACATGACATACAACTTTCATTTATTTAATCTCAGTGCTGATTGTGGAGGGTAAGTGTTCACACCCAAAAGTGTAAATAGACTGTTTCAACAGAGGATATTTGGGGGTGGATGTATAGAGGGGAACTCCCGCATAGCAAGGCTTTGGAATGAGAGAGGCCAAGGTCTGAACTGGCCACACAGATTAGTTTCCCACATAAGATGTGCATGGAGACAGACAGTTAACTAACAAGTCAAAACTGTAAGCACTAGCTGTTCTGCTGCCAGTGCCCCATGGAGGAAGCAAATAACTACAGAGTTGCTATCTCCAGGGTTAACAGTGGCACCTTTTGTCACATAAAATTAGTTTGGAATGCCTGAGCATTGTGACTCCATGCCCCTACCCCATGAAACTATTACCTAGTTTGGTATGTCCCTATCAGCTTATGGATACAGCGATACCTCCCCCTCACAATCTCTTATACCAACACAGTGCCTGCATCCAGCTCTGCTTTTTGCCATTGATGAGGTTCACCAAGAGAAAAACAACTAACTGGCTGTTCATACTAGGAGAGTGTCAGCCCAGTTCCACTTGAGTGTCAGGCCCAGCTTGGAAGTGACTTGGAAGTAAGTACAGGTGTCCTCAATCAGGATGCTTTTCAAGCTGAAGGGCATGTGGATCCTGGAAATTGGAGGGAACAAAACAGATTGCATTGAAAAAAAGTGATGAAATCCTCTCAGAGATATAGGAAGAAAAACTAGAGTCAAAAGGAGCTAAATAACCCATGGGGACATTCTTTTCAAGGTCAGCCTTCATCCACACAATGCATTAAATTTAGGTATAATCACCTTGTCCACTGTGACCTTTTACCAACCTTAACCCATAACACAATGTATTTTGGTCATGAGTATGTCAATACTACATTAGTCACCCAAGTGATACCAATGCAGCTCTGCTTGTTTACATATCCCGAGGACCTAGCCCAAAATGTTATAAGGAGCAAGACCACAATACTGGGAAAATTGCCCTCCGCATGAGGGTACTGTAGGTTCTCATCATCCCTCCAGGCTTTCCTTGACATTTGGGATTCACAGAGGTGTGAAAAAAGCTCTGTTCTGTTACTCATGTACTGACATGACTCAGACCTACATTACTTTTTCATCTCACCAAGACAATTACCATTCATTTTCCCTGAAAAACTTAGAAAATCAGAAAATGGCTAAAGGATAGGAGATTTCTTGCCCTTTTGATTTAGAAGATACATCTGGGCTTTGCTACTATAATTACAACTGAGTGATGCTATTCTACATTTGGTTATTTCTAGAAGGCTGTCAAGAGAATACAGCCTATATGCTTGCAATTTTCTCTCCAACAAGATTGTGAGGGTTTTTCCCAGAATCAAAGCTTGCCTTGGCCCTTCATGTCTATATGCTGGGAGCAGGTCATCGCACTTCTCATGAGGGCTGCCCTTTTTAAGGACAGGTATGATCACATCACAGTGTTATTGTGCCCAACTTTCAGCTACTGTTGCATATGACTTTTTACTTATGGAGTATTTTTACCCTTCTGTTTGCAGTTTGCTTTTTTGTTCATTTCAGATTGAAATTAAAGGTGTGTATTTTGACTTCTGAAACTTACCTCTTTTGTGTAAGTAGATCCCAAGGCAAGCTGTGATCTGCAAAGCAGTGCTATTTTCTAGACTAATCTATCATCTGGCAACAGAAAACTTTTTCTGAAAGGACCATCTGGTCCTGAACAGCAACATATAACAGTAGGGTTAGTACCACAGAAACAATGTTTTGAGGAAAAAATTCAAAGTTTCTACAAAATGAAAACCTTCTGTAAATAAAGTGTTGATTTTAACTCCTTCCCTCCACTTCTCCCTCCCAAATCAAAGCAATGTTAAGGAAATCTACACCTTCTGTTTTTATAACATACACATAGCCTTTTGCTTAACATGTTGGTGTTGATCCCTGGGAGATGTAGTTTATATGCATCTTGCCTCCTCCACCACTATGGGCTGGACTCTTCACAATACCCAGTTCAGAGTGCTATGAACATATCATACACAGTCATTTGCACCTCTTCAGAATAGGACCACTTTCTAGACAGGCCACCTGTTGCTGATACATAGCAATAAAACTACCGCACAAGAAAACAACAGTATGGTCTTTACTCACTTGTTCCCGTTCACTGTGATGCCTGTCTCCTTCACCTCCAAGATAACTCCATCAATGGTGACAGTGAAGTAGATCAGGAAGCTATTCTTGTCACTGCGCCTGATTTGGATGTTAAAGTCCTGGTAGCTGTCATTGCAGTGTGAAGCGAAGACATATGTACAGGTTCCAGGAAAGGTGAACTTAACATGGTCAAATGTATGAAAGTGGAAATTGCCCCAGGTGGCACATTCACTCCTACTGACAGTAGAGACCTGGACTAAAGAAGGAATCATAGGAGGGGAGCTTAGATATTCACCCTACATGAGGTACTTTGCTTTTTTTTGTTGTTGTTGAAAACATTAAAATGAGAGATTTTCACAGGCAAAAATGTTAACCCCAGAAGATACTAGTTTGTGGGAAGCAGTTTCGTCTCACTGAACTTTTGAAGTCCGTGCCAGAGATACCTCCATTGTGAGCAGATGAGCCCAGGCTCCTTTGAAGTTAACAATGAGAAGCAGAAGAGGTTCAGCTTCCCTACCTTACATACCTACCCAGGAAGAAGATGCTCCAAGACTGCATGATTCTCTCCATTGTCTATAAAGGTTGCTGAGGGGTGCCAATGTAGATGGCACCCCTCAGCATTTACACTGTAGATATCTAAAGTGAAGAGAGGGAAATCCCATCTTGGCTGCCTAAATCTCATTTCTACTTTTGAAATCCTGCTTCTTAACCCAGGCAAGACTTTGGTCCAAAGCATTGAATTGAGTCCCTTCCAGGAGATACCACAGGTAGCATGACTCTTCAGCAAAATGGCAGCCACTGATCTCAGCAATTGAGGCTGCCACCAGCTTCAGCAGTCAGCTCAGAGCGACTTGTTTTTCATCTCAACCAAAACTCATGTCTTGGACCTCTGAGTTGTATCTCTGTTGAAGGTATTGATACATACTTTAAGTGCATATAAGACATCACTTCAGAAAGTAGTTTTCATACCACCGAGCTGCAGAAAGCCAATAGGAATCACCTTGAATTAAATAAGATATGCTTGCTACAAAATGTTTTTAGCATTTCTTCTAGGCCCACCTGAAAGAATGGGAAATGAAAACAGGCAAATTTCTTTGTGTTGTTTATGTAGCATATTTAGGAAAATCAACATCCATCACAGATCAAATCAAAAGCAGTCATTAATGTATTTAGTGAACTCTAAAATATTATTAAATATTCCTACCTAAGAACCAGCAGGGGAACACTGAAAAATTCAGATCTTGATGTCAGAAATGTGCAACACAAACTCAAGTGCCAAGAAGTGCTTACAGAAACAGCTTTTTAAAGGGACTGTAATCTGCCATAGGTGTTTGCAGCACTAGAGTAGAGTAGGCTAATTTAGCACTTTTCTACATAATAATGAGGGGAAATGAGAAAGTTTGGCTATTCTTGGAAGTGGAGTTGCTGGAATTACTAAGACAGCAATAACTGTGACATTAATTGTTTGTGTATTAATCAACTGGGGAAAGTGTACGACATTCAAAACCAAAGCAGGAGGTAACAGTGCAGCAGACCACAAAAAATATGATTACTCCTAATGCGGTATTTCATACTTGTCTATCAAGCCTAGCAGGCATTATGGTAACATACTTCTTCTATAAAGAATATATGTAAACTGTGTTGAAAAGGGTGTCACCATTTTTTTATGATGTAAACTGCATTCAGGAGTCTCCTCTTTAAGATTAGTCACTTAGGACATGAAACAGTTGATAAGCTACCTAGTAGTGGAAGAAAAAAATGTAAAATACTTAGATGATTGACATTAAGGGTGAAAATGTACAGTTAAACAGTATCTGGTGTGCCTACAGCTCTTACATGAATATGTTACACATTTTCATTTGAAAAGTCTATTTGTCACCTATGGAGAGCAATATGTGAGCAAATAATCTGAGAATTAGATTTTTTTTCTTACCTATCTGAACTGGTTCTTTGCCCTTGCAACAACTCCAAAATAGGCAGAAGATCCAAAATGACCTCCGCTTTTTTATTTCCATCTTGCCATGAAGCAGTAACTTGAAAATCCTTCCAGGGGAGTGTTTTTTCCTTGGCTTATAGGCAGATTTTTATAGCCCAGGAATTTGGCATGAGAACAAAACACTGATGGCAGGGTCCCTGAAAGGTGGAGCTTCATTCAGTTTTCTCTCAGTGGTTCATGTTTAGCAGCCAGCAACCTCCTGTCTTTCAGACAAGACAGGTATCCAATTCTCTCTTGCTTTATGTGGAGACAGAGAGCTGTCCTATAGGTCCTCCTACCCCCCACCCCTACAGTGTTGCTTTTTCTTTGGCAACAATAGTTTTTCTTTTTGTAACATCTGATTAGTAACAAGCAATCATTGCCCTCTTTCAGAACTTTTCTCTTGCTTGCACATCAGCACAGTCCCCCAGGTAGAGAAAAACTGTTTGTTGCCTCTGCTAGCTTGATGGCGACTTCTAAATGTTAGACCAAAAAATATTGTAAGGTCAGGCATAATGTGTGGTTTATTTAAAGCAAAGGCTTTTGGCAGCAGGGCAATGTCCTTTAAGAAATGTATCCAAAATATCTTACAAAAAAGGCCAGAGGTTTACTGCTTCAACAGACCAGGAATGACATTAGTCCACATAGTGCAAACTTCTCGCCTCTACTGCACAAATGTGATTTAACTGCACCAGTCAGACATAGGAAGTTAATTTATTCTTTATGCACACAGAGGTGGTGGTTTCTGCAAACAGCATAAGGGAGCAGTGCCCAAGTCCCACCAAAATGTAGGCCACAATTCATTCCTTCACCTCCTAAATTATGCTGCTGCAAAAGGGTCCCTTGGTGCTATTGGAGTGCTTTAATAGACTATCACATAGCCATAAAAAATCCAGCAGGCTCAGTCATGATCTGGTCTACATTCCCTTGTAGGACAGTTCTTGGACATCCCATCACAGACGTTTGATGTTAGTAATTTTAGGATCTTTTTTAGAGATTTACCTGTTCTACTGGCACAAGCTGACCTAGCATTTCTTCACCTTATCCATGCCATGGGGGAACTGCTCCTGACACCGAGGAAGCCTCTCACTTAGTCCCAGCAAATCAAACATGGGTAACAAACGTTCCCACAATTTCAACTGCTCCATGCCCCTTTGGGAATACACTAATGCCAGAATGATTGCCAGTAGTAAGTGGGCACAAATATAGTTTAAAGTGGGCTTAGGTTTCACCATTGTTGGAAGTCCTCAGGTCGAGTCTGTCCATGCACTCACTGGGGAATATGCATGTCCTCTTAACTGGTTGGCAGACAGTAAGCTGGTGCTTGAGAACTGCATCTTGCCCACTGCTTTACAAAGCTTTCCGGCATTTACAAAGTTAAGTGCCCTAAAGCTGGCCCACTGCTTCTTTCAGCTGTTCCCGCTACACAGTTATGAGCTGCTTACTCAGTGGCTGACAGAATTGCAGGTGCAAATGTCTGCCAGATTAAGATTTGCTGCTGTGGTTGCTCTCAAGAAAATCCTGCACCAGCAGGCAAGAGCATTGTGCAGCACATGAAACATGAGTTCATGTTACCCCTTTCCCACTGTCCATGCCCCATTAATTCCATTGTCAGTTGCACTTGAGGCAGGGCACTACTGGAAGGTAAAGTCTGTTCTTGAAGCCCTGCCATTTTGGCTGGAATACAGAACCAACAGACCTTATGGCACCCTGCTGATCTCCATCCAAATAGTCAGAAAGTAAACCAGCAGAATATCTAGTAGATAAACCAAACCAGGAGAATACGACATTGTAGGTATTAGGATGGTCTGAAATTGAATACAGTGCAATAGTAACACTAAAATTCAGCAGATTCCCATGGTAACTTTCAAATTGAGTTCTTGTACAGGCTACAGAACAGTGTTAATGGCAGGTGTGGGGAAGGACTGTGAAGCTCAGAAGAAAAAGCACGTAGGTCAGTAGACCACTGACACTGACAAAGAGAGCTTAGTTGAGGATAAAGATGGAAAGATGAAACCTATTAATTTTCCCAAATCAAAGCTAGTGTCAAAATCCAAATGCAGAACTCTGCTAAGACAGAGTCCATTTTTAAAAATCATGGTCCTCTTCCACCCAGGTAATCTCAGATTGGTATGAGAACAGAAAGAAGAATAGGACTCTAGGAGTATGATTCCTGACCCTAGGAAAAAAACCCTTTATTACCAGCAGACAGCACAAAAGCAGCAGGAACCACACACAAACTACTTGCCAAAGATACCCTTCAGGCTGGAGTAGACCTTAGATGACAAAGACATGGTGAGGCTGTCCGTTGCAACTCCCAGCCCTTTGTCTTCTACATGTGGGGTGGTTCGGGGCCATGACAGGGTGGGCAGGAGGGATGAGCTAAGGCATGATTTCCCCCTGCAAGCTTCATTTAGAACTCAGGGGCCTGGGAAGAACATGAACAGCACCTGTTAAAACTGTGTCCAAGGAACTGACAGAATAAAACAAATAATTCATTGAACCACCATCCACTTATGCTCCACTCAGCTGAGAAAGTAATCTCAGTCATCTGGGATCATCTCCTGAGAAAAGCAAGAGCACATCTTTTGCTACTCAGAGAAACAGGAAACCCAATCGTCTTGATCCATACCTAGCCATTTTCTTACCTCTGCTTGTCTGCTCTGTCATTTTTGCCATTTCTTTGCCATTTCTTGGGGAGCAGAGTTCCTGTCAGTGACTAACCAGAGCTGCCGCTTCTGGCTTCTCCACAGAGAGTGCTGGCTACACTCCTTAGAAATCACTGGATGCTTCAATGCCCTGTAATGATTTCAGGGCTACTTATGGGGGAAGGAGGTTTACATTCAAATGAAGGTTTTATATTCAAGTGTGGCAACACTGAGGTTTTCAGAAGAAATACATGGTCATTTTCGGATGGAAATTCAGACTGACAGGGAGCTTGTGAATATGTTGGTCACTTACCACCATATCATTGCTATTGCAGGCACGCAAGTTATAGCTATTCCCCCTGCAGTGACATACTGGGATTAATAACTTTTCCCTTTATTGGGCCCTGCAGCATAAGAGGCCTTCACTCTGCTGCAGCTGTACTAGCAAAAAGAACAATTCCTCTTGGCCCCTTTACAGCCCATTTCATGGATCATTTGCCATTAAAGGGTATGTGATTTTAGTAAATACAATAGGTAAATATTAACTCAGCTTCTTTATTGACACTGACTTATTGGAGATAAACTGTCATGAAGCTAATGTAATACACCAGCCAATCACATGTCCTATTTTTTGATACAAACTTGGTAAAGAGGCATTCAAATTGGAAGCATCTGGTGGATTGATGCAATTCACAGCCAGCCACCGTACCGAAGCCTGGCAGTTGCATTTGTACCATACCCTTCTGTCAAAAGGTGATGCTATAAACACTATAAAGCATTAAGGCTACCAAGACTTTTCTAACACACCGTCCTAGGACAGTCCAAGCACTGGTGGGGTTCAGCTTGGAAATCCTCTGATATTCCAGCTCATTTCAGGCAAAGCTGGTGCTGCTTCTTAAAATGTGAATCCATTATAAAATGGTGTTTTACAAGCACTGCCTTACTAATAACTCTGGAGAAATGCTGTGTACTTCATTAACAAGGTAATGTTAGCTAGGAAAATAATTAATTTGGATTTGGTGTCAAGCCCTCTTGTGCTGATAATCCACATGATGAAAACATCTGAAGTGAATTTGGCAAAATATTTGACATAACTGATGGTTACGACACTAATTTGCACATTCTAAATTGCCAGAAGAATTCGAGAACAACATGGATTACATTTTTATCCTTGGTGTAATCCCATGGAATTTAGGAAATTCATATCAAAGATTTATTTAATCCATCAGATTTGCATCCACCACACAGTTTGAAATGTCTGGCAGTAAGTATAAGGTGATCTGTAACAGGCAGAGGAAAAGCAGGGAACAGATCTTTGTCATTACTTGTCAATTAAAATGCATGAAGAATGCCTTCAGTATTTTAATTTTGATAGGAGATGATTGGGTGTCTTCTTACATTTTGCCTTAGAATGAATACAAAGCTCCTTAACCTCTCATCTTGCCATAAGGTTCCCTGATTTTTGCTGAACTAATCAAGGGCATTAGTTACTCCTGTTTGCAAAGAATCAGTTCAGCTGCTCTTTTCTGGTTTTGGGCGTTTTAGGGGTTTTTTTAAGAAGATGTAGATCTTTCAAAATCCACATACAAGGAGTAATGACACGGCTGATTGGTGTTTGTGCACACAGGTCTTATTGACCTATTGGGACTTTCTCACGTGAGAAAGACTGCCTGCATAGAAAGCCATCTCATGAGGAGCTTGGGCCCTTGAGCTTTTTCTACTTGAAAGATTTTTCTTGAAACAACCTTCCTGGTGAAAAATATGGAGTAGCAGAACAAAGGGAACCCAGGGCCCTATGTAGGGAAGGATATGAACATTCTGCTTTAAGAATTAGAGCTTTATGGGTTTCAGGCTAGAGCAGATTCCACTCCTTTTTTTAAAAGCAATTTCTTATTTCATGGATGCCAAGACAATTCAGAAGAGGCCACTGCATACTTAATACTGAAGTGTGTATACTTCTGAAATTACATGAAATTACATACCCAGTAAGCATACCCACCATGACTGAAAGTTACTGCAAGCCAACAGAAAAGCAGAGAGATAAGGCAAAGAACTGGCTGAGGTGAGAAGCTAAGCAACCTTGGCCTGGTTTTTTTGGGGGGGATGTGGTTTTTTTCCCTAAATTGTACTTACGTTATGTCCCTGTTAAGGACTTGATCTAAAATTCTGTCAGAGCCTTTCTGCTGGACTCGTTAGGTTGTGATCCTTCCAAAATGAACCATGGTATTTCACAGTAAGCAGCTAACTTTTCTGTCATCCAAATTTCAGAGCTTGCCTTGCCTTGAACGCTGTAGCCACTAAAACCAAAGCAGTTTTGTAGGTGGCTGAATGCCATTTTTATTTTAAATTCAAATGACTATCCAGAGAGAGGAAAACCAAGACAAATCGGGCCACAGTCTTTCCCGAGGCTGCTGCTTAGCATGTTGTGGAAGTTAGAATTAGCCATGCAATAGCTAGCTGCCCTTAGTGTGCTGTGTTTAGCTCAGGCTCCCTGTGTTTTTAAGAAGAATGAGCGTACAGCTCCCATAGGTGCTGCAAGCAAAGTGCAAGAAGTGCTTGGCTACACTAGTCCAAAGGGACTGGCTATTGAAATTTCACTGCTGTGTCAGGTCACAGGCACTGTGTAAAGCCACATTCCTTGATCACAGTTCCTGTTGCCTTTTGTTACTGCTTAAAAGAGAGCTGCATGAAGCAAAGGTGCTCATTCTCAACCCCAACTCTGCCATACTTTCTACTTGATTTCTGCCAAATAAGGTAGTTGTATGTGTGTTGCTTCACTTAGTATCCGAGGTTTCTTCTCCACCTCACATACAGGCTAATCTTTGCACGATTTGAAAATCTGTGATGCTTCTCTTATCATTAGGTTAGACTGAGATTAACAGCCTTGATATGGTCAGGCGGTAGCTGCTTCTATGTGCGAAGGTTAGCATTTGTGTGACTAACTGAATTAGGCTCTCATGACTAGACCTTCTGTTTAGCCTTCAAAGCAAACAAGATTTTCACTCAAATATGCCATATAATATGACCAGGAACAAATCTCCAGAATGATTCTTACAAGACTAGTTGCTTATCACTGGAAGATCCGTGGTTTCCTGGAGATAAAAAAGCTCAATGACTGTCGGGAGAACCCATTTTTTTTTGTCAAATGTGGAGAGGAGGCTAGCCAAAAGCATAGCAAAAGGTGACATAAAGTGTTTTCTGTCTTTAAACCATTCTGCAAGAGAAAGATGTTCTGACATGGAAGTTGTTGAACTGAAACAATATCAAAAATACATTATGAATTCTACTATGTTTGGTGAGTTTTCTCAAAGTCTTGGAATAAGGGAAAAACTACAGTGGTGATTTTTCACTGTTCTAGAGACAAGTTTGTGAAAGGTATTCAAGTATTTTACATATGAATGCTGAAAAACTGGAACATTAAAGGAAATCCAGTTTGAACACACCAGATTTTAAAAGGGTGATGCTGAAAAAGAAGTTAGAGGATTTTCTACATCAGTGACAGGAATATGCTTACATAGCCTGGTTCAAAGTTAGTGTGGGAGACTGCCAGTTAAGAACACAGTTGTTTGTGGTAACCTGAAAAGATTGAGTTAATTTTGAGGATTAAGATTGAGGAAATTTAGCCTAGGAAGAGGGCTGCTTAACTTGAAGAACTTGTTCTACCTTAAAATACCCCTACCCCTCAAAGCTTCTGCTGGGAGATGAAATTTCAGAAATTGTGTAGCAATGTTACAGTTATTTAAAGGTATTTCAGTTTTTGTGGGACCTAAAGTTCACAATAATTTTCTTTTCTATGATCTTATAGTTTTTAAGTCTGTTTCAGCCTCTTTTCCCAGTATCTGAGTTTGCTTTGCTAGACAAGTTCAGTGTATAACAAGCACAGTAACTGCATGATTATTTACTTAGGGCTTTGCCTTTGCTGAAGTCCTTTCATTGGGGCTTATGTGCAGAATTGCAAGTGCTTAGTTCAGTGAAGTGTGGTTTAGCAAAGTACAGTCCAACAGTAACCATACTGAAAATTTTATCTTACCCTTCCTCTCCTACAGCACAAAATGATAATGTTACAATACATAGTTACATCACTAAACAAGGTAGTTACTAGATCAGAAATCCCTGCCTTGTATTATTTTTCCATATTGCTAACAAGCATTTTCCTTTCTGCCCCTGGTGTTCTCAAAACACTTGTCCAGTAATGGTTCATAAAACAACTGTGCTCACTTTATCAGCAAATCTTCTAAGATCTCCTTTTTAACTCCAGATGAAAGTTCTCATGGTATTACTGTAGAGTCATATGAACAACATTGAATTTCCAGTGCATTTCCAGGTAAGTAGGAAGAAATTTTCTGAGTTTCAAACTACCTTGGAGAAGACTACAACTGAGAATGAAACCCATGTATTTCCACAGTTAAGGTGCACTGCACAATCGCCTTGCTTCCAGGGAAGCATGTAACCTACCATAAGGAAGGCTTAGGGTGCATCTAAGGGAATACTTGTGTGTATCCCCTGCAAACGGCCCACAATGCAATAAGACAATGAGCTTTTTCTTTTTGCTTATTAGAGTGGCCAAGTGTGTCAAGAGCTGCACCGGAAGCCCCCAGCTGCACTGTTCTTTACTTGTGTGGCAACAGGCCCCTCCCTGATCTGCAGCCAACCCACCCAGGTTTGCTCCAGCATTTGGCAGTGGTCTCCTACGGCTAGCTCTATGCTGAGGAATTTTCTGTAAGGCTGCAGCTGCCTGGGAAGGATTTGCCTGAGCTTCCAGCTGCCTTGGCAGAGCCTGCACCTAAGGCAAGGACTCAAAATCACAACCTCTGGCAACCAAGGCAATAACCATGCTACAGGTAAATCCAGCTCCAGCCTGTACTTGGGAATTCCAGCCTGCCTGTATCTGTCCTTCCTTCCCTTAGGGAAAGCAGCAATAAGGCCATGGGGTTTTTGTTTGATTGGTTGTTTTTTTCACCAGAATGTCCAAGGAGATTCAAGCACTTTGTTGAAGGTGTTCAAACCCCATGCTTAGAAGAACTCAGCTCATCTCTTACTTAGGGACAATGTGACAAAGTGAGGCCAAATCTAGCAGTTCTTGGAGAGCAAGAGCTAGGACCCTGGTTTTTGGTGCCTTCAAAGGCTGTGTGGCTAGAAGTCCCACTTGCCTCCCAAGAAGGCTTCCTCCTTTTTCAAGGTGAAACTAAAACTGCTAAGTAACTGCAGATGAAAAAGAAACAAACCAAAAAGTATCCCTTTGCCACTGATGAAAGTGGGAGGCTAGACAGAAAGTCTAAGAGGAGATCAACACAGGACTCAGGCGTGGAGATGTGACAGTGTATTAGTCACTCTGCCACCCAGCTGAACTCTGCTGGGGCTCTTGCTACTGTTCCCTTCTTGCTAGACTCCAGGAGACAAGGAAATTCCTGGAGAATGGAGTCATTCTTGAAGGAAAGAGGGAGTCAATCCTATTCCCTTCCAGCACCGATGCTTTTTATGATGCTGCCAGTGCCCCTTGCAGGAGGTCCTGCCTGAGAGACAATGGGATCAGAAGTTTCTACCATCTCCTCTGAGCCCCTAAAGCACTGACATTGCCTTGTAAGACGTTTCTTCAGTTTGTCCCCTGAGTTTTCCAGATGAATCTCTGCTTGTGACCTGCAAACCCAACAGCTCTTGCTTAAGAAACAAAATGGTCCATGGGATCAGGTAGGACAGGTCTCCATTTACTGCCAAGAGGGTTGTGGGAAGGAGCAAAAGTGCTGCTTACTGCCACTGCTACTTGCTTTGTAGGGATACACAGTTAAAGCTCCTTTCCTTCCTTTTTCTCCAAAAGACTATTTATGGATTTCTGTGCTGGAAAAAGCTTAATCTGTTCAATTTTGTCATCCAGTTCCAAGGGAAATACAGGTGTGAACTGAACTGCAAAGTTCTAAGGTGACTAAGAGTGCAGAAAGGGGTGTAGGTTTGACATGTACAGTTTGACCTGGAACTGCCAAGCACTTGTAAATTAGAATTCTCTGACAGCGCCTGCTTGGGAGCCTGCTTATGGCACCTGCTTATGGGCAGCACTGACCCAGCACCAAAACTGAAGGGGCTGCTATAATCCAGAGCACTGTAAGGAACACCATCCTGTGCATGCATGTAAATTCCTATCAGAATAATGTTTTTTCAGTGCTTACTAAGAGCATACAAGTGTCTGTGGGGAAATACCAACATTCATTCTTCTCAGAGGTGAAACCCTCTACTTGATGAAGTACAAACTCCCTTTTGGAGGCAGCTTTGCTTTTTTTGTGTCCAAAGTGATTTTACATTCTTAGCCATAGACTGCCCTGCAGTGGTGAAGCCAAAATCTGCAGCCTTACTGACTTATACAGGATCTTTTAACTTCCTTATTTAGAAGTAGTTTGCCCATCACTAGAAGGGACAGAAAGAGCCCATGCAAACTACAGAACAAAAAAAAAAAAAAAAAAAAAAAAGAAGCAAGGGAGATTTTAGTCTTCGGTGTAAATATAGTGTGCATCAAAATGCCACTAGTGGCTTGGAATATTTTATCTTTTTTTTCATAGGAAACAACGCAGATTTGATCACACCTTGTATCTGCTTGTCTCCAGAAGCTATTGTTGACTTCAGCCAAATTTAACTGCACAAATGAAGATCTCAAAGACAGCTAAATGTCAACAGATTTTGAGAAAAGTGGTTTTTGCAAATGACTCAAAGAAAAGTATGGCTGTAGTGTCAGCACAGAAATCATTAGGTGACAAAGAATCCACAGAGAGTGACCTTGTTAATTCCCCAGGAGAAAAGTCTCAGTCACATCTCACAATGAACCTAGAGACAGAAATCCTTTGAAACCCATGCTAAAGCAGAAACCAGGCTTCATTATTTCTGGAGCTTGCTTTGTAAACTGACAAAAATTCCTTCTTCTTAGATCAGCTACCTCTCCCCCTCCACAGAAATTAGCTCCGTAATCATAGTATCCTAAAGATGCAAAACTTCTGGAGTTTCATTTTCTGTGCATTCCTACCAGCGTCTGCGTTCTAAGCTGCAATACATTTGGCAGGGCTAGTAGTAGCACAAAATGGTGCCACCAATTCTTTAGGTAGCAAAGATGCTTGTATTCAGGTTGGCTGTGGCTCAAGCTCACAAGGGTAAAGCACGATTAGTGTTCATTAACAGAGACAAAATAATACCGAAAGCATTTTCCACACACAACAGAAGGTATAGATTACCCTCATTGTACTTCAGATGATCCAAGAGAGATGTCCATCTCTCAGCTAATCTCCTTCAGCTCCCCTTACAGTAAGATCAGATAAACAGGCACTTTAGAATGCAATGCAGCTAACGTCCTTTGGATATGTCCTTTGTTATGAGACAAATGAATGTTGAAAATTATGGCTATTTCTCTCCACCTCCTGTAGAGGAAGCCTAGGATTACTAGCTCAGAGATGGGCATCTGGTTTGCAAGCATTGGAATTTGTAGACCTCTTACTATAGTACTAACTATACATCCCTTCATATTCTCATACCTGAGGGACTACTTTCTTAGTGAAAATACATAATTGTGATGAACTGAGACAGTTCTAACATACACAGCAGCCCTGCTAAAATGAGATCTAGTGCTGAACGAGAAGTTTCTCCGGGTCATCTGGATCACTTCATGATGCATGATTCATCTTTAGCTTTGTTCTGGCTGACAGCATCAACTTCTGCACCACCTTACACATTGAGTCCTCCAGACAATACCTTCTGATATTTCAGTTTTTAAGGAGCTAGCAACAGATACCCCCAAAATTTAGGCAATATGTCACTTGACTTCCTACAACTTGAAAAAGAACTTTTTTTCTCTTTTAAAAGTCAGGCTCATCAAGGCAGCATGAGAATAAGTACAAAACCCATGTTTTTTGAAATGTGCTTTTAATCATTCAGAGAAAATAAGCTGATTATAAAAAGACCCAAAAGGCTGTGCACTTGGAAGAACACAAATTTGTGTTCTTATTTTGTGCACAAATAAATACAGCACTGTTAAAAATAATGGAAGAACAAACAGGGTACAGTAATGGGGAAACACAAAGTTCAAAAGTAGTCAAGGAAGATGAGAATTGTCCTTTTAGTTGAATGTTGCTAGTTTTTTTCCCCTTCATTTTGCTGTTAAGCTGATGGCCCTCTTGATACGGTTCAGAGTGCTTTCCTTGTCATTTTCTTCTGTGCTCTGCAACTCACTGGACTGTGAGCTGCTACATTCAGTGTCTTGACAGCTGCAGCTTTCCACATATATATACTTATGTGAAATTGAATTCCCAGTGGGGCATTTCAGCTCCACTTCTCTCACAGTAGTCCTTGATTCCCTGCAGCAGGAACAGCTGTGGTCCATAGAATTGGCCTCAGCAGAGTATCTGTTAACATGGAAAATGGCAACATTACTCTGTGCTGGAAGCCAACATACAGAGGAGAGGGTGAAATTAGGTACAGAACTCCTGTGAGAAGTTTGGAATAATATGTAGAAGAGCCACAGTTGTGGCTAATGAAAGCGCTAAGCTCATCTGACAGAGCAGTGGTTAGAACAATATGCTTTTGAAATTCATTGCATTTGCTGAGATTTTTTCTGATAAAACAATTAGTATGGAAGTCCTTGTAAAAAAATTCAGTGAGTTCTAGGAGCTCAGCTTCCTTATATCCCTCTCACCATCCTGGCACTGATGGATGTTAAATACACCAGATCAACATCTGAGGGCAGACAAAGCCCTGACCCAAATAAGAAAACTGCATAGATAAGTGGCTATAATGTCATCTACAATGGCATCACATCAATCAATTGGCTGCAAGGGCTACAATTGCATCACGTCAATCAAAGTGCATATCCCAAACCAGGCAGTGTTAACAGGAAGGGAAAGCAGCAGCTCTTTCTGTTCTTATCTCACAGCAAAGCATTTTTTGCAGCTTTGTGTTCTTCAGCTTCCCAAGCACCATTCCTAACCTGCAGAATCTGCCAATATCAGGCTACAAACTGTGTCAAGAGACATATTTACTTGTATTTGTGTGCAGAGGCAACCACAGCAAGACTCTAAGATGATAAGGTATTTCGAAATACTAATAAACCACCTGGCTATTCGGGGTTCAATCTGAGACTAAAGATCAGTTTTCTCCCATGTAAGGTACCATGTGGCATATTCAGTGATAGGCAGCAAATGGCAGTTTCTTTGAGGAGTTAGAATTACATTTTTTCCAGTGTTTTAATAGCTCAGTACCAGGTGTCCTGCTAGCCACTTTCCTATAGCCAGTTTCTTGTAGATTCTCTTATTTCAGAGAAAAATGTACAGTGAAACTATTCTACTAGCACCAGCACTCCACCCCTATAGCATTGTTTTTTAATTTCTTTATTGTATAAAAATTGTGCATGTTTCAATTTTCCTTTAAAAGATATATGTGTTTTTCATTTTAGATGTTAATTATTGAGAAGCTTTTCAGCTTATGAGCATCAGGCCTGGCTGCTCTCTGGGCTCATTCCCATTACAGGAAATAATCCATGATCTTTTGTGATGATTTCCAGCCAAGGTGGTCTGACACAAATGACAGACAAGACAGTTCTTGATGGATAGATAGACCTTATCATAGCTGTCTGAATCCCAAGGCAATTTAATACACTTTTCTACTTTGTATTAAGACAAATCAACTGTTCAGTCACAGATTTCATGATTTTGTGCCCATGATTTGGGCAGCTGATAGTTTCAGGTCTTCTACCATTCTGTAGTCTAACTATTTATTGTTCCTTTTATATAAACAAGCTCAGTGCCAGCAGAATTTGAATCTCATTTTCCAATCAGTTGACTTACAGTGAGGAGGTTCCACATGTTCCTTCACATTCAGTCATGACAACTCTGTCCACAGAATGGCAGCCCTTATAGGTGATAAAGTCTTTTCTTTGACGGACAGAGCAGGGTGTGGGACTATCCAGAGGTGCACCTATAGGGAAAGATCAGAAAACACTTTCAGTGAAATAGCTCCAGAAGTTCCTTGCAGTTCACCACCCTCTGGGCTTCACTAGTGCCCTCAAAGAATTGTCTTATGTGGTCTTTCTGCTCCAGTTTAAACTTTCCCAGAGATATTGGACAGTGAATGCTTGGAATAACAAACATAAATATAAAAGCATCTATTTAAATACAAACATATCAGCCTCTATGGCTGGAAGATGGTTTGATTTAAGAAGAAAATTCATTCTCTGTAGTGTTGATTCAGGTACATTGGCATACTTACAGGTTCTGCAACAACCGTTAGGTAAGAATGTAATAGTTCCCTAAAAAAACAAAGAAACAGGAGAAATAATATTATTTTCTTTCCCTATATGAAAGAGGCTTTTAGTGCAATAACTGAGAAGACCAGTTCCTCAATGGCTGGAAATAACCAGCAAAAACTGTAGCATTGATCTGAATAAACAAAGACAATGGTTTCTTCCAGACTTGATATCTATAAATTTACAAAGGATTGTGGAAACAAAGATAATGCTTTGAAGAAAGTCTACAGTGAACATAATGCAATTTTTCCTCAGAAACAATTCCAAAAAATGTTTTTTCAGAGGCTTATGTATTTGAATGGGAAGTATGCATGGCATTACTGGCAGCCTGCTGACTGAACAGCTTGAGTTTCTGTAACATTCAAGAAAACATGGCTCTTGTTCAGACAGGACCCTGCACGAAGCAGTCAATGAGGACTTTGTATCTCAGTGCCGACCAGTGTTTTGGCTACTGAGAGACAGCTGCCAGCTATAAGCCTTGAACTCTCACCCAGGTATCTTATTTTATACACTCTATAGGTCTGTGCATGGATGCAGCAGAAACTTTTGCCCTTGGGACTGAGAAACTTTGGTTGAAAGGCCATCACAGCTTAATTTGACTGTTGTTGCTAGTTAGGTGGCTGAACTAAACTGAAGTAATCTATGCATTGAGTAGAGGGTGAGTTTTCCATATTTACTTACAGGTTTGCAGCTCTCTTCATTGAATGCTGGGCAGGTAATCTCAGATGTGGAAGAGATGAGCTGGTTGTGGATATTTACACAGCTATAAATGGTGCAATTGTTGTAAGGATCATTTTTAAACTCTCCAGGCTGCAAGTGAAATAAAAAAATGTAATAAGGAAAGCTGAAACGAGCTCAGACAAAAATTTTCTTGTCATCTGACAATGACTTTCCTCTTGTTCCCCAGTCAATTATTTTTAGATTAATAGCTGTTTTGGATACAGATTATTACATGTATTGCCGTATGCCATATGTGGAGAGAATCTTCAGTTTTACATGGGATTTCTCTTGGAAAAGAAAAATCCTCTAAAGTACGTAGAGAGCATTAGTAGTAATTCACAAAATCATCCATGCCAATCAATTCTGCCTAGGGAAAGCTAAACTGTTGTATGGTATTTAAGAACAATCCTAAACTTTCACCCTACAGGGGCAATAAAATTGTTTCATATGCAGGTTTTACTGGTGTTTTTCAGTACACAGAAATCAAATAATAAACCCCAAGCTTCCCAACACTGCAAGAAAAACCCTTCCAATGGTATTGGATTTATCATTCCAAGAAGAGCCTTCCAGAAAATTTGATTTCATGAGTCCTTCCTTCGGGCCAAAAAATTGTAGATAGGCTTTGCTTTATGTGAGCTTCTGACCTTCCAGGTGCAAACTTGCACTAAGCCTTATCTCTGACAAGGAGATGTTCTCACTCTGAAAGGGGGAACTTTACAAATTTGATACAGACGTAAGATACAGAGCATACTTACACTCAAGATGAGGTCAGAATTCTCTGATGTATGTATAACACACTTAGTCTGCACACATCTTCCACAACATTCGCCTTTCACTGGTTGACGTTCATATCCCTAGATATTAAAATTAATTAAAAATGAAATCACTATGATAGATGCATTTTTGAGAAATAAATGAAAACATACTAACCCACTAATTGATTATGCTTTGAAGTGCACTCTAGATTTGTACCTTTCTGTGTTCCAACCCAATGGAAGAGAAGTAAAAAAAGCAGGATATAGATGGAATAAATTAAAGCACTATAATAAATATGCTTAATAATTAAATATCACTCCGATAAGTGCTCTACAGAAATTTCCCAGCTAATCCTCCCAATGTGAACTGAATACTGTAAGTTACACAGTCAGGCTTCACGCAATAGATTGCTCAAGGACAGTTGGTATCCACACTGAAGTTGGACTCCGGATTTCTGCTCCCTGTCCTTTGCTTATATCACTCAATGATCAAACTGTTTTTCACATACATGGGTATTTTGTGGGTTTTTTTTTGTTTGTTTTAAGTTTGTCACTTACTGGTTCACAATATGTGTTGCATGGAATATGTTCACAAGAGATGATATTCAGTTGAGTGCTGATGTTAACTTCATTAGTGCAGAAACAATTCTGACACTTATCAACAAAGACTGAGGAATTAGGCTACAAATTTTAAGAAAAAAAGTTCATATATTAATGAGATATGACATGTGACAGACATTTCTTAATTTTCAAAAAATCTGTAAACCAAGCTACGGAAAAGAAAACAATCATAAAGACTATTGGATAGCTATTTGGCTAGCCATTTATGAAGACAACATTTTAAATACCAAATTTAATTTAACGTGTGTCTTTATTGAAGTCCTGTATAGCAATGATAAACTCAGATATTACAAGGACAGGTGTCATACAAATATCTGCAATAAAACAATTACTAGACGCAACAGAATTTATTAGGAGTCTAAGTCTGTTTAGAATAATACTTATTTACAGATATTTTCATTTTTGAAAGCAGTCTTAAAACTGCAATAACATGCTGACAGTAAATATGGACTGACTTTTAAAAATGCATGCACACTTAACTCTAAACCCAAATCTCTCTCTGATACTGACACACAAACAACTTTTCAGTCCCTTTCAAACACAGTAACCTTTTCAGAAAAGATTTAGGCTTTGTGAAATTGATGAACTCCTGACAGGAATTTGAAAATTTCTAAAATATTGATTGTACTAGATAAACCTCCTCATAGCACTTCTGATAAAGCATACTAACTGGTGTTCTAAGCATTTTCAGAAGACTGTTGAAATACAAACTCACCAAGAACTCAGCATTCTGATGTACACAAACCCTCTTGGGAACTGTTAAGAAGCAAGGAGTTAGGTGGTTACTAGGGGAAAAAAAGCCCAAAACAAAACATCTTTACCCCACTGTAGTCAAACTCATTTCTTCCACAATTAATCACAATGCATATGGTCAAATACATTGGTTATTTCCCATTTCTGGTAGCAGATATGACATATATAAGGTATAAGAACAAATACTGCATGTGCAAAAAGGGAAGAAGATTTGGCCCAATATATGCAGTCCAGTTCATAGCCAAGAATGTCCACCTAACAGGTACAAGTAGCTCCTTGTTTCAATTACCAAGAACCAAGCAGACTTTGTAAAGCTACCTTCTACTGGGGACACTTACAGGGACATTTTGCTAGATTAAGCTGAGATCACAGTCCCAGTTAGTCCTGTAGCTGTTCTTACAAGTACTTACAACCGGAAAATTGAACTTGAGCCACCTGAGCTATATCTTATTTCTTAGTTGTTTGTCATAACCATAGCAGTAGTAAACAATATTAATAGTAACCAATTTGTAGAATCTGACTGTGTTTATTACCTCTTTCAACAGGCTATTGCATACAGTCTAACAAAGTGTGATGCTAAATTACATAATATGTAATGCTAATCATTGTAATATATTTACAAGGGACTTACCACACTGGTACACAGGACAGCACTGACCACTGGGAATATGAGAATGAACTTCAAATCCCAGTGTACACTTGGGGGCTTTACTTGTGCACAAGCTTGTATTGCATTCTGAAAAAAAAAGAAATAAGCCAGAAAGCACATTAAATCACAGCTACTAGAAATAGGCATCTATCAAAGCATTTAGGATAGACTTTCCATTGCTAGGAAACAGTCCAGATCCTCTCCAAAGAAACAGATTGCAGAAAGAGAACATTTTTTTCCTAGTGAATCCAGGCACTGGATTGGGGGACTGCACTAGTTTATGAAATGTTTTTTACCAAGTAATTACCAAGTGTTAAAAAGTATCACAATTCTTTGCAGAGAAGTAGTGGACAACCGTTACTCTCTCCAAGGTTGTAGGCAACTGCTGCAAAATGAAAACCCACATAGAATTTCATAATCTATCTGCATTTTACTTGAATAAAATGTGGTCCTGAACTCATGAACTATAGATTTAGTTGAGTCCCATAACTGTAAATTCAGTTATGCTGAGCCATTGTGATATTAAAACATATTTTCCTTAACACTAGGCAAGCTGATTTTAAAAAGCATGAGGAAAGATACTATTTTGTTACTCCCTGCTGCAGGTCTCTGGTGCTAAACCAGTTCAGTTCTCTTTTCCTTTCTATTCCTAAAAGGTATAGAAAGACTAAAAACAAAAGTATAAACTCACTGCAGGTGACAATAGGGCAGCAGAAGTCTTCAGAATTGACTTCATTGACCTCATAGAAGCCTTCTCCATCACAACCGGTCTTACTTTGTTCGGCACATTCATGAGGCTCACATACAATGCCACTTCCACCTTCCATGCAAATACAGTCCTGACAGTCTACTGTAAACTTTTCCCCAAACTGTCATTAAAGAAAATAAAGTGAGTAGTTACTCAAGCATGGTTACTAATTAAAAGAACAGAAGCAAAAACAGGAATGAAAAGCTGGGAGACAACAAAACAAGACTGCACCAGTGGAGACTACTGTCCTCTCCCCACCCCCAGCTTCTACTTGAAATACAAAAGCATACAGCAGCATACCTCTCTTGGTATTTTATCCACTCCAACACAGCCTGTGAAAATATCAAAATAAATTTCCATTACCACTCATATAACAATAGACATCTCTATAATATGTTGTATGACTACTGCATACAGTCAGATCTATGTTGCATACGTGAGAAGGAAACAACAAAGAGGAAACAAACATGCGTCCAAGTGAAGCAGTATAACTCACCACAGGTTTTCACACAGACATCCACACCAGAGTCATACAGCATTGTTCCATTAGGACAGAAACAGCCTTCTACTTGTTTAGTTGAAGTTTCGTTTTGTTGACTGTAGGAGACAAAATGTTCAGAGGAACACCATTACTGTCATAGGCATGCAGAGGAGGATTATGTCAAATAACTTTTTACTGAAGATACAGTGGCAAATGATCATGTTTGCGATTTAGGGATTGTCAGTGTTCACATTTGGTATAGCCAAACAATGTAAACAGTACAGGCACCCAGATTTAGGATCAAGAGAACAGTGGTACCAAATTTGACAGTTGATTTAAGACATAACAGGAGGTTGATTTCTCTCATCCACCTACGCATTCAATATGACTGAACAGTTGTTTGAGCTATAACTAACAGTGAAGGAATTATTTACCTTGATTTGCAGGTTATCTCTTTAATAGGACCACATGCTCTGTATTCTTTATCTGAGGGGCATTTATAAGCTGGAATGGGAGAATAAAAAGGAGGAAGAGCTCAGTAACAGTATCATATAAAAGCCCTGTGACCTTATGCCAAGAAATTAAACACTGACTACTCATTTTCCATGTATCTTTGATCATCTTGAGAAGCAAAGAGAAAAAAACCCCCCAGATATCAGACTCATGTCTGAATGGAATTATTTTATGCAATTTAGCCATAGAAAAATAGCACCATACTTTACATTAAGGACATAAAACCAAGAGTCTACATCTTGATTACAATTTTTTTCATAATTTCAGTCTCTTTTGAACAAGTTCTCAAAGGGGAGTGTATCCCTACCCCCTGTCCTCTTCTTACTACAGCTGAAAATGAATGCATATGTCACTAAATACAGCGTGATCTGCTCATGCCTGCAAAACACAAAACTGCCTGTGTACAAAAAAGTATCTACTGATACAGATGTTTCTGGCACAGCCAATAGATGTATATTTTTGCAGGCTCATTTATCATTTCCATTGTGAAAAATATTACCTTAGAGGAAAGCAACTGGTGTGATTTATTGGTGTCTTCATTGCTCGAAAACCAATATGGCTTACCGTTAGGACATTGTTGACGAAAGAGTTCCTTATAAGCTTCCCTAATAGTTCAAGATAAATGGCCAAATACTTACAGCAAACACCATTGGTATGACTCCTCCAGTCAATGCATACACTTTGATCAGCACAGGTGGCAGCATAAATCTGCAGACTTGAGCATTCCAGGTCTAAGTTGGGAAGTACACAACTATCAAAAACGCAGGCTGCATAGTACTTTTCAGGCTGGACAAAACCATGGCACGGCTCAAACAAACTAGAAACAGAAACACTTATCATTATTAGTTACTGAATGATCCATGAATTCTTCAATGTGCTTAACATATTATAACATGGCAACAATGGTGCTTAACGAGGGGTGAACAAGGACTATTACTGAGAGGTTTTTACTAAGAGCACTAATCTAGATTGTAACATTTCAACATATCTTAAAGCATTCTCCCCTCACCTACAAAACACTCAGGCACCAATCTTTTCTGTCCAGGAGCTACATGAATATTATGAAGTGTAAGTATGAACTACTTTTCTAAAGAGATTTTTGGGGTTTGTTTTGTTTTTTTCTTAATTCTGACACAACGTTCTAAAAATGATATCTGTTTTCAGTTGGACTCTGTTTTCTGCCGAGTGTGTGAAAAGGCAAGAGCATAGGACAGTGGAGAGCAGAGAGTGTGGAAGAACAGAAGAACATCGAAGAAGTTTAATGTAGCAGCCAGAGGTTGGAAGCAAACTGTCAGCAAAGAATTATATTTAGAAACAGTAAAAGGAATGGAAGTAACCCACAAAGCTACAAGAAATGGAGCAATAGCTAGAAACACTTTTTATTGAGAAACAAATCCTAAAATTGCTGCTTAATTTGAAGATCAAAGGCTTATAAACCTGAGAGGAACACCTACCTTCCCAAAAGAAGCTCACAGATGGAAGATTCTTTGCAAGGCTGTTGTGGGGTTGTGCTGGGTGCTTTTGTAGGAATTAGGCCTGGGGAGCACTGTGGTTTGGAAGGATCAACAACTTGCCAATGATCTGCCATGGTTTCACAGTTATCTGCAATGTTTCCATTTGGCAACATGCAGTCATCTGCCGTGTTGTTATTGCAAGTACCTAAAATTGGTAAGGGGAGAAAGAATTCACTCACAGATTTGTTATCAAATTCCATTCATCTTTGTGGCAGGGCTGTCATTTACCTGTTTGTGGTTTTCTGAGAGTACAGAAATTACAAGAGTAAGCCTTACCACACTGTCCATGAGTGTTGTTGCCAAACAGACTGTAGGGCATTCTGATAGAAAAGGACAAGCCATTGTAGGTCACGTTCATTTTTAGTTCAGGAATTTCCACTACACGATTTATGCCTGACTCATAGATGCTCAAGCCAAATTTTTTATAAGGCAAAGCCACTGCCTGTTTGTTTACTGTCACCTAATAAATAAAAGAAAACAGCAGAGAGACATATATTTAGTTTGACTTTAGAAAACAGTTGACTGTTCATTACTTTGCATTGGAGAAAGAATGTAAAGGCAAATAATATGCTTTTAGTTTGTAACAAGTGTCCCCGTGTTTCCTTTCATGTTACTGGAAAGTTGAACTTTTCTTCTCTGAGCTAAAGAAAAGGTTTATCAGCCACCGATAAACTAGGCTAAAATTCAGAGTTTAAACGAGCTAAATTCTAACACTCAACAGATTTATTAGAGTGACTATGGCATTGAGAACACCCCGTGAAAGTGCAATATAAAATTCTCCTAAATTCCTAGTGCACACATTTTTAGCTTTCTTGGCATAAAGGCAACATGTTTGTAGGAAAAATAAATGAAAGAAATAAGCTAAAATCTCTATTATCTATATGAATACAGTAGCCATGATATACCTACGGAACTAACACTACTACTTTTACTCAGCAATGGTAGATTTCTTTGCTTTAGAGAAAAAAAGGGGGTCCAAATATTGCAAATTTTCAACAATATGCTGCAACCTAACTTGTAATATTCCCACACGGTAATGTACAAAAATAAACAAAACAAACCCCACAAAAGCCTAAAAAGAAACACTTCTCACCAAATTTGAAGCCCCAAAGCTGGGGCATCATGTTTATCAATGAAAGAAACACATAAAAGCCCCTATTCTGAAAAATTAAAAAGGTGATACCAATCAAAGCTACTAACGGTACTTTTAAAAAATGCTTAACCACAGCATTTTATTGTTATGTCTAGTTTATGTTGTATCTTCCCATTCAACATTTATTCTTTTCCTTTGTTACATTAATATTAATTATAAATTAATTTATTTTATATCCTTAACTCTTAGCAATTTTTCCATGTTTGTGTATTTAGGAGAGATAAGGCACTGCAAATATTTGAGATTAAAAAGGGAGAAAGTTGTAGAAATTTATCTCCATATTCAGAGTCAAAAAACTGTCCTTCAAAGCAGTCCTATTTTATAATCCAAACTGGTATTAAATCTAAAACACAGATTCCTTTTTTTTTTTTTCCCTAACATTGTGAATATAATTATCTGGTTGATGCTGTATTAATATTTTAATCAAGAAATCAAAGGTAACGTTCTCCAATACCTCTACTTGTAGAGTATTTGGTTTGACTGTCGCCATGCGCACTTCCTGAGTCTCATGTCTCACAATGAGTGTTCGAGGACAGGAGACTACATCCCGTGTATCACAATGGTAGTTATCAATGTAGACACCAAAGTTGTCAACTTTCTTATGTATCTCTTCCACAAGGACGTATGTACAATTCCCTTGATAGCTGTAGTATAGTCCATCAAAAGTCATGTAATGTGGGTCTCCCCAGCCAGTGCAGTAGCCTACAAAAACATACAGCTAGGTTAGCTTCTTATGGCAACATACAGAATCAGATCAGACTACAAACAAAATCTGTAGGAGTGCGATTCATCTCATCTAACTTTAAGCATTTAGATTTTAAAGTGTGTATGTCAATGCATGAGCTCATTATCTAGAACTCATCAATAACAGAGAAAAACAGGCATTTTCAGGGCACAGTTCATCTGACATTTCTGATAGACAACTGAGAATAGGATTAACTGCACCCTAGATATGCCTCTACCAATAGACTGAAAAAGTAATTTATATGTAGGCTTCTAGCCTATAGATGTCTGCATCTGGACATTTAAATCCTGCCTTGGGAGACCAATTTATTCTATGAACACAATAGTTATGTAGAAATGATAGCAAATTAAGTAAAAGCCCCCAATTAGCTAAAAAGAATCAGTGAAGCACTCCAAACAGATCAACACTAGGAGTGTGAGGGTCACAGCCTTGTGCGATACTTGTCCCCTGATAAATACCACTGCTCCTAACACTAGTATTGTTTCCACAGGAGATAAAATATTCAACAAAATATATACTTACAATCACACTCCCAGTGCCAACAGCATCCATCCTCATCAATGACTTGCACAGGAGAAAGTCCATTGGCACATGTAGGTTTAGGAGGTGGGTTACAGATTACGGGAACCACCTGGATTATATTGTCTTCTATACATATTGCTTTAGTGCAGTCACAGATCCACCATGACTCACCTGGCTGTGTTTGGAAGTGGGGGAGGTGGGGAGGGAAGAGAGAGAGAAACCTTATGAAGCAGTCTGACTGACAACAGTTATGCCTGAATATCTTTTGCAGAGTATTAAAATGCTGTATGTTTATTGACAATTTTTTCCCCACCAGAAGTCTGAAAACAGGAAGGAAGTGCAGCAGTCAGCACCATCAAGGCCTGAAAGATGAGCTAGCACTACTGAGAACTGCTAAGTGAAAAGCATTACTTATAAAAGGCAAGCCAGTAACCTGAAGCAGGAATTGCCTTTTATAGTTTCAGCTGTCTGAAAGTTGGATGTCTGATCTAATCTCATCAGCTACACTCCCTCTCTAATCAACAGTGAAAGACATTGATCAATATCAATGATCAATATATGATCAATCCCTTTCCATGAATGCTTGGAACAGATTAACAGCTAAAGCTACAGTGAACATCAGCTATTCGGGGAGTGATGTCTCAGGGGTTATGGGCATGCATTGTGATTGTATGCATTTTTTCTATCTTCCACCAGTTTTTCAGCTATGTATAATTTTCATCCCTGCAGATCTACTGAACAAGTTGGTAGACATCTAAGCTGTGAGGAGGCTTTAGAAATGTACGAGACATTAGCTTGTCTGTGTCAGAGGTGGAGGGTTCCAAAAAACTCAGAACTCTGAGTCAAATTTCAAGAGCATTTGAATGTGGTGATCTGTTTCATAGTCCTCTCCTGAAACTAGGCTATGACCAAGTATGTCTAATTCCAAACTCAGACTAGTTCAGCACTGTGGTTTATTGTGGGGGTCCACTGTAAACATATAAACAACTTTTCCCCACTCTGGATCTATTCAAAAACAGAAACAGAAAAGATAGTTTAGCACCACTTAGCCCTTGGTTACTTCTTCATCAAAGCTATCTTACAATAAAGAGGAACATTGAGCTGTGATCTACCTCCTTGAAGAAAACCTTTTTAAAACTATCCTTGAAGAACTAATAACAGTATGTAAGCTATCAAGCTGAATATCATTGGAAGTCATGCTGATACCCAAGAAAACAGAAAGAAATAGAATGGACAGATACTTCATTTTCTATCCAGATTAATACCTAGTCTGTATGTTACTAGCATTGAAATTATATACCTAGTCTCCATACAAAGCAGAATGCTGAAAAAACTCATGAAATCTACTCACCGCATAAGATTCATTAGGAAAAACAGAACAATTTCTTCCAGGAGTGGTTGGTGGTGGAGTTGTAGTTGAACTTGAAGCACTTAGTGGAGTAACTGTACTGTACGTAGAACTTCCTGTAATGGTGACTGAACTTGATGTTGCAGTTGGCCCAGAAGTACTAGTTGAGCCAGGGGAAAAATATTCAGAGGTACTGGTGGTGGTGGTGGCAGTAATTGTGGTAAAATTTCTAGAGGTTGTTCCTGAAGTAGTGGTAAAAGATTCTGTTGGAGTTGTACCAGAGGTGGTGACCGGCATGATGCTGGTTGATACTGATGGCGGGGATACAGTAGTGATAGCAGTAGACTCTATGGAGGATCGTCCTGAAGTCATGGTGGTGGTGATGGCAGTTGATCTTGTGGGAGTAGTGTGAGTTGCAGTGGTTGTCATTGTGCTACCAGTTTCTGTTACTGTTGTGGTGCTGTGGGGAGTGGGCACTGAGGGTGTGGGGCCCGAAGTGGCAGTCGATCCTGTTTCAGTGACTCCAGAGGTGCTGACTGTCACTGGGCTTGTTGACACTGGTGGTGGTGATACAGTAGTGCTGGCTGTAGACGTTGGGGAAGATGGTCCTGAGGTTGTGGTGCTGGTGGTGCTGCTAGGTGGTCCCGTTGGAGGGCTCCCAGTCCCCGTGGTAGAGGTCTCGTGGCTACTTGTTTCCATTACTGTTGTGGTGCTGTGGGGAGTGGGGCCCGAAGTGGTGGTTTTGGTGGTTGATCCTGTTTCAGTGACTCCAGAGGTGCTGACTGTCACTGGGCTTGTTGACACTGGTGGTGGTGATACAGTAGTGCTGGCTGTAGACGTTGGGGAAGATGGTCCTGAGGTTGTGGTGCTGGTGGTGCTGCTAGGTGGTCCCGTTGGAGGGCTCCCAGTCCCCGTGGTAGAGGTCTCGTGGCTACTTGTTTCCATTACTGTTGTGGTGCTGTGGGGAGTGGGGCCCGAAGTGGTGGTTTTGGTGGTTGATCCTGTTTCAGTGACTCCAGAGGTGCTGACTGTCACTGGGCTTGTTGACACTGGTGGTGGTGATACAGTAGTGCTGGCTGTAGACGTTGGGGAAGATGGTCCTGAGGTTGTGGTGCTGGTGGTGCTGCTAGGTGGTCCCGTTGGAGGGCTCCCAGTCCCCGTGGTAGAGGTCTCGTGGCTACTTGTTTCCATTACTGTTGTGGTGCTGTGGGGAGTGGGGCCCGAAGTGGTGGTTTTGGTGGTTGATCCTGTTTCAGTGACTCCAGAGGTGCTGACTGTCACTGGGCTTGTTGACACTGGTGGTGGTGATACAGTAGTGCTGGCTGTAGACGTTGGGGAAGATGGTCCTGAGGTTGTGGTGCTGGTGGTGCTGCTAGGTGGTCCCGTTGGAGGGCTCCCAGTCCCCGTGGTAGAGGTCTCGTGGCTACTTGTTTCCATTACTGTTGTGGTGCTGTGGGGAGTGGGGCCCGAAGTGGTGGTTTTGGTGGTTGATCCTGTTTCAGTGACTCCAGAGGTGCTGACTGTCACTGGGCTTGTTGACACTGGTGGTGGTGATACAGTAGTGCTGGCTGTAGACGTTGGGGAAGATGGTCCTGAGGTTGTGGTGCTGGTGGTGCTGCTAGGTGGTCCCGTTGGAGGGCTCCCAGTCCCCGTGGTAGAGGTCTCGTGGCTACTTGTTTCCATTACTGTTGTGGTGCTGTGGGGAGTGGGGCCCGAAGTGGTGGTTTTGGTGGTTGATCCTGTTTCAGTGACTCCAGAGGTGCTGACTGTCACTGGGCTTGTTGACACTGGTGGTGGTGATACAGTAGTGCTGGCTGTAGACGTTGGGGAAGATGGTCCTGAGGTTGTGGTGCTGGTGGTGCTGCTAGGTGGTCCCGTTGGAGGGCTCCCAGTCCCCGTGGTAGAGGTCTCGTGGCTACTTGTTTCCATTACTGTTGTGGTGCTGTGGGGAGTGGGGCCCGAAGTGGTGGTTTTGGTGGTTGATCCTGTTTCAGTGACTCCAGAGGTGCTGACTGTCACTGGGCTTGTTGACACTGGTGGTGGTGATACAGTAGTGCTGGCTGTAGACGTTGGGGAAGATGGTCCTGAGGTTGTGGTGCTGGTGGTGCTGCTAGGTGGTCCCGTTGGAGGGCTCCCAGTCCCCGTGGTAGAGGTCTCGTGGCTACTTGTTTCCATTACTGTTGTGGTGCTGTGGGGAGTGGGGCCCGAAGTGGTGGTTTTGGTGGTTGATCCTGTTTCAGTGACTCCAGAGGTGCTGACTGTCACTGGGCTTGTTGACACTGGTGGTGGTGATACAGTAGTGCTGGCTGTAGACGTTGGGGAAGATGGTCCTGAGGTTGTGGTGCTGGTGGTGCTGCTAGGTGGTCCCGTTGGAGGGCTCCCAGTCCCCGTGGTAGAGGTCTCGTGGCTACTTGTTTCCATTACTGTTGTGGTGCTGTGGGGAGTGGGGCCCGAAGTGGTGGTTTTGGTGGTTGATCCTGTTTCAGTGACTCCAGAGGTGCTGACTGTCACTGGGCTTGTTGACACTGGTGGTGGTGATACAGTAGTGCTGGCTGTAGACGTTGGGGAAGATGGTCCTGAGGTTGTGGTGCTGGTGGTGCTGCTAGGTGGTCCCGTTGGAGGGCTCCCAGTCCCCGTGGTAGAGGTCTCGTGGCTACTTGTTTCCATTACTGTTGTGGTGCTGTGGGGAGTGGGGCCCGAAGTGGTGGTTTTGGTGGTTGATCCTGTTTCAGTGACTCCAGAGGTGCTGACTGTCACTGGGCTTGTTGACACTGGTGGTGGTGATACAGTAGTGCTGGCTGTAGACGTTGGGGAAGATGGTCCTGAGGTTGTGGTGCTGGTGGTGCTGCTAGGTGGTCCCGTTGGAGGGCTCCCAGTCCCCGTGGTAGAGGTCTCGTGGCTACTTGTTTCCATTACTGTTGTGGTGCTGTGGGGAGTGGGGCCCGAAGTGGTGGTTTTGGTGGTTGATCCTGTTTCAGTGACTCCAGAGGTGCTGACTGTCACTGGGCTTGTTGACACTGGTGGTGGTGATACAGTAGTGCTGGCTGTAGACGTTGGGGAAGATGGTCCTGAGGTTGTGGTGCTGGTGGTGCTGCTAGGTGGTCCCGTTGGAGGGCTCCCAGTCCCCGTGGTAGAGGTCTCGTGGCTACTTGTTTCCATTACTGTTGTGGTGCTGTGGGGAGTGGGGCCCGAAGTGGTGGTTTTGGTGGTTGATCCTGTTTCAGTGACTCCAGAGGTGCTGACTGTCACTGGGCTTGTTGACACTGGTGGTGGTGATACAGTAGTGCTGGCTGTAGACGTTGGGGAAGATGGTCCTGAGGTTGTGGTGCTGGTGGTGCTGCTAGGTGGTCCCGTTGGAGGGCTCCCAGTCCCCGTGGTAGAGGTCTCGTGGCTACTTGTTTCCATTACTGTTGTGGTGCTGTGGGGAGTGGGGCCCGAAGTGGTGGTTTTGGTGGTTGATCCTGTTTCAGTGACTCCAGAGGTGCTGACTGTCACTGGGCTTGTTGACACTGATGTTATTGACTGTTTTATAGTCGTGCCTGTGGTAGACACTATACTTTGTATTTCCGTTGTTCTAGTTGTTGGCTGTGGGGTAGCTGAAGCAGTAACTGTAGTACTTATCGGTGTTCCTGATTCAGTTGTTGTACCCTCTTTAAGACAGGGAGAAAACACAGTATTTGATTTTAAGTAGGCAAATTGCAATTATATTGACTTCATTTCATTTTCTTATATGCAAATAAAATTCAACAAGACTAAGCATAGGGTATTTAGATGGGAATAAAGCAGTTACTGTTTTATTAAAGGCTTTTGCATAACAGATATTACTAAAAAAATCTTCTACATCTTGTATGGGAGACATTGATGTTTATACTTTATCGATGATCAATGTCAGACAGAACAGGTATCTGCAGTTTTAAAACTTTATACTGCAGAGAAGAGTTCAGCAGTCCTAAATCCAGGGTTATTCCTTTTGTTGATTAGTGAACTCTTTGGTTAATTCTGTATTGCTGTGCTACTTCATGTGGCATCTTCATACCAGCATTGATTATGCTCAGCGTCATTTGATTCTACTGAAACTGAGCAGTTGCTGGGGCAATCTGTGTTCCATACCTAACTCCAAGGCCTTTAAGACTACTCACCCACAAGCTATTTTGGCATGCTAGGAACCCCAAATGCACTTTTCTGCTTTTTCCTTCTCACATGACCAAGCCAGTTTTCATGGGCCCTAGTGGAGGCTCCTTTAAAATAGTTTTTGATTAGCATTTTATAAATTGTTCATGATGCTCACAGTTGAGCGTCAGAGCCATCTGTTTGTCATTTTTCAGTATGATGTAAAGAGACACATGGTAGATAAAGAAGCACTATGTACATAGTAAGAGTGCAGTCATAATGCTGGAGGATAGAAGGAAGTAAGATATACTGCTTCTGTCCACACAGTCCACAAGGTCAGTCTTTCAACTAAAATTAATTCACATTTGGGTGAGGACAGGCAAACTCCTTCATGTTCAGAAGGAAATACAGGAACAGGAGGCGTACTGTCACAGAGGCAGATTCACTGCAATGTTAGGGGTCTCACATTGCTGCCAAAACATCCGCTTGCTTTTCAGCAGTCCGCAGACAGCTGGAGAACGACGCTCATGGGAACGCTAGGAGAACCCAGCTGCCCAGAACCTCGGTCCGTAGCAAGGGGCAACCCGCCGTCTGAGCTTTTCCCCAGACCCTGCCAGGGAAAACCTTCAACGCTTCCTACAGCCAGAACTGCAGGTGAGTGGCAGCAATGGCCACAGAGGCAACACAAGAGAAGAAAGGGAAGAAAGTCTGCACAGCTGTGCCCAAACAGCGCCTGAAATGACGATGCCACAAAGCCAAGCCCGCTCTCCCATTGCACACCATGGGTCCCGCTGTGTGCATTCTCTCCAGCTGAAGGACGAGGTCCAATAGCAGCAAGAGCAAGACTTCCTTCCCACCAGGTCAGTATCTGTCTAAGCTGGGCAGAAGCACCAGGATGAAAAACTCCTCATGTTCCCAGTAATCAAAGGAGCAGAACTGAGAAGCAGAAACATGTGCGCTCTCCCTCCTAAACAGACAGCTCAGTACAGGACCCACTCTTCTCCACTCTTGTGAGACCTCACCTGGAGTACAACATCCAGCTCTGGGGTCCCCAGTACAAGACAGACATGGAACTGTTTGAGCGGGTGCAGAGGAAGACCATGAAAATTACCAGAGGGCTGGAACACCTCCGCTATGAAGGGAGGCTGAGAGAGTTGGGGTTCCACCTGGAGAAGACAAGGCTCCAGGGAGATGTTATTGTGGCCTTTCAGTATATAAGAGGGGCTTATAAGAAAGACAGAGAGAGACATTTTACCAAGGCCTGTAGTCACAGGACAAGGGGAATGGTTTTAAACTGAAAGAGGGTAGATTTAGACTGGACAACAGTAAGAATTTTTTTATGATGAGGGTTGTGAGACACTGGAACAGGGTTCCCAGAGAAGTTGTGGGTGCTCAATCATTTTAAAAGTTCAAGGTCGGGCTGAATTGGGCTCTGAGTAACCTAATGTAGTGAAACAAGTCCCTACCCCCAGCAGGAGTGATAGGACTAAAAGACCTTTAAAAAGGTCCCTTCAAACCAAAACTATTCTATGATTCTAAGAATTTTTTGGAAATATACATCAACTAAACTCCCTCAGTGTACAAAAAAATAAAATATGCATTAAGCTGCTAATAAACCTTGATTTCTCCCATAGCAAGGCAACAAGTGGCAACACAGCGAGAGAATTACTTATTGCTTCTGAAGATGGAGGCACTGGGGTTTTAGTGATTATTGTTGGTAGTGTGAACGTGGTTACAGTAGTTGGGGTGGGTGCTGGTGTGCCAGGAACCGTCGTCGTTGTCCCCAGGGTGCTGCTGGTGGTGCTTCTGGGTGGCATCGTGGTGGTGGCGGTGCTGCTGGGAGGCTCCGATGGCGTTGGCGTGGGAGCGGTTGTCCATACGGGTGGAGGGGACACTGTTCTCGTTGTGGACGAAGGCGGGGCTGTCGTGGTGCTCGTGGTGGTACTCGTAATACACTGCGGTATGTTGGGGATGCAGCAGACACTGATCTCGTAATTGAGGCAGACAGGCATCGGTATTATACCTCCTATGACCTGATCGCTGTTGTTACAGATGAGCCCTGTGTTAACACTGCATTCCACCTTCTGCCCTAAATCTGCAATGGGAATGTGAGGGAATTGCTCGGCTCTGCATGAAATATTCTCAGCTTTTGCACAGACCCAGGAGGAGTCGTTCTTCAGGATATTCTCAAAGGTTTCGTAGTCACCGCTGTTTCTGTCAGAACTATTTGGGTAACTCACATCAATCCAGTCCGTCCAGATGCAGTCACAATCTGGGGGACAACAACAAGAGGAACAATTAGGAACAGCCAGAAGAGAGACAACAAGCCGGGGCACCAGCACACTCGCAGGTGGTGCTCTGGGCATCCACTGCACACAGGAGTGCCCCTTGGGCACTGCTACACCAGTCAGGCAACCCTGGCCGCAACAAAGCTCACTCGTGTGGGCAGGCCTCCTCTTCTTGGCCCTACAAAACACACTAGGGCCAAATCGGGACACAGGCACTGCCGAGCCACGTTGTGTCTCCCCCTCGCAGCTAGGGCACGTGGCTCTATTGGGCTTCTCATGCGCAAAGCCCACTCACGTAAGGGCAACACGTGAGGTGGAGCAGAACTAAGCAGGGACTCCCACCACTCTCGCACCTTCTTGTGCCACTCACACCACCTCACTACGTCAAGGAGAAACCCAACACTGGGAAGGGTCATGACCACAAAGGAAGCAGGCACAGGACACAACACTGCTGCCAAAACGTCCGCTTGCTTTTCAGCTGTCCGCAGACAGCTGGAGAACGACGCTCATGGGAACGCTGGGAGAACCCAGCTGCCCAGAGCCTCGGTCCGTAGCAAGGGGCAACCCGCGGTCTGAAGCTTTTCCCCAGACCCTGCCAGGGAAAACCTTCAACGCTTCCTACAGCCAGAACTGCAGGTGAGTGGCAGCAATGGCCACAGAGGCAACACAAGAGAAGAAAGGGAAGAAAGTCTGCACAGCTGTGCCCAAACAGCGCCTGAAATGACGATGCCACAAAGCCAAGCCCGCTCTCCCATTGCACACCATGGGTCCCGCTGCGTACATTCTCTCCAGCTGAAGGACGAGGTCCAATAGCAGCAAAAGCAAGACTTCCTTCCCACCAGGTCAGTATCTGTCTAAGCTGGGCAGAAGCACCAGGATGAAAAACCTCCTCAGAGCCCTGTTGAGTCAGGGAACACAAGACCTTCTACCCAGGACCCCTGCACCCTCCTCAATTCTGAGGCAGCCAGCCCAAGGGCTAGCTTTGGGCACATGCCATTTCAGAGAATGCACAACAATTACTCCCACCCCCGACCCCAGACAGAAGGCACAAGTTGAGTGCTCACAGACCTTCGTTTCTCCCACAGCAAGACAACACAGAAGAGCACAGACCAGACATGTACCTGGAGGCGATGAGGTGGTGGTGTATGTTGGTGCGGGCATGGATGTGCTTGCAGTAGTTGGGGTGGGTGCTGGTGTGCCAGGAACCGTCGTCGTTGTCCCCAGGGTGCTGCTGGTGGTGCTTCTGGGTGGCATCGTGGTGGTGGCGGTGCTGCTGGGAGGCTCCGATGGCGTTGGCGTGGGAGCGGTTGTCCATACGGGTGGAGGGGACACTGTTCTCGTTGTGGACGAAGGCGGGGCTGTCGTGGTGCTCGTGGTGGTACTCGTAATACACTGCGGTATGTTGGGGATGCAGCAGACACTGATCTCGTAATTGAGGCAGACAGGCATCGGTATTATACCTCCTATGACCTGATCGCTGTTGTTACAGATGAGCCCTGTGTTAACACTGCATTCCACCTTCTGCCCTAAATCTGCAATGGGAATGTGAGGGAATTGCTCGGCTCTGCATGAAATATTCTCAGCTTTTGCACAGACCCAGGAGGAGTCGTTCTTCAGGATATTCTCAAAGGTTTCGTAGTCACCGCTGTTTCTGTCAGAACTATTTGGGTAACTCACATCAATCCAGTCCGTCCAGATGCAGTCACAATCTGGGGGACAACAACAAGAGGAACAATTAGGAACAGCCAGAAGAGAGACAACAAGCCGGGGCACCAGCACACTCGCAGGTGGTGCTCTGGGCATCCACTGCACACAGGAGTGCTCCTTGGGCACTGCTACACCAGTCAGGCAACCCTGGCCGCAACAAAGCTCACTCGTGTGGGCAGGCCTCCTCTTCTTGGCCCTACAAAACACACTAGGGCCAAATCGGGACACAGGCACTGCCGAGCCACGTTGTGTCTCCCCCTCGCAGCTAGGGCACGTGGCTCTATTGGGCTTCTCATGCGCAAAGCCCACTCACGTAAGGGCAACACGTGAGGTGGAGCAGAACTAAGCAGGGACTCCCACCACTCTCGCACCTTCTTGTGCCACTCACACCACCTCACTACGTCAAGGAGAAACCCAACACTGGGAAGGGTCATGACCACAAAGGAAGCAGGCACAGGACACAACACTGCTGCCAAAACGTCCGCTTGCTTTTCAGCTGTCCGCAGACAGCTGGAGAACGACGCTCATGGGAACGCTGGGAGAACCCAGCTGCCCAGAGCCTCGGTCCGTAGCAAGGGGCAACCCGCGGTCTGAAGCTTTTCCCCAGACCCTGCCAGGGAAAACCTTCAACGCTTCCTACAGCCAGAACTGCAGGTGAGTGGCAGCAATGGCCACAGAGGCAACACAAGAGAAGAAAGGGAAGAAAGTCTGCACAGCTGTGCCCAAACAGCGCCTGAAATGACGATGCCACAAAGCCAAGCCCGCTCTCCCATTGCACACCATGGGTCCCGCTGCGTACATTCTCTCCAGCTGAAGGACGAGGTCCAATAGCAGCAAAAGCAAGACTTCCTTCCCACCAGGTCAGTATCTGTCTAAGCTGGGCAGAAGCACCAGGATGAAAAACCTCCTCAGAGCCCTGTTGAGTCAGGGAACACAAGACCTTCTACCCAGGACCCCTGCACCCTCCTCAATTCTGAGGCAGCCAGCCCAAGGGCTAGCTTTGGGCACATGCCATTTCAGAGAATGCACAACAATTACTCCCACCCCCGACCCCAGACAGAAGGCACAAGCTGAGTGCTCACAGACCTTCGTTTCTCCCACAGCAAGACAACACAGAAGAGCACAGACCAGACATGTACCTGGAGGCGATGAGGTGGTGGTGTATGTTGGTGCGGGCATGGATGTGCTTGCAGTAGTTGGGGTGGGTGCTGGTGTGCCAGGAACCGTCGTCGTTGTCCCCAGGGTGCTGCTGGTGGTGCTTCTGGGTGGCATCGTGGTGGTGGCGGTGCTGCTGGGAGGCTCCGATGGCGTTGGCGTGGGAGCGGTTGTCCATACGGGTGGAGGGGACACTGTTCTCGTTGTGGACGAAGGCGGGGCTGTCGTGGTGCTCGTGGTGGTACTCGTAATACACTGCGGTATGTTGGGGATGCAGCAGACACTGATCTCGTAATTGAGGCAGACAGGCATCGGTATTATACCTCCTATGACCTGATCGCTGTTGTTACAGATGAGCCCTGTGTTAACACTGCATTCCACCTTCTGCCCTAAATCTGCAATGGGAATGTGAGGGAATTGCTCGGCTCTGCATGAAATATTCTCAGCTTTTGCACAGACCCAGGAGGAGTCGTTCTTCAGGATATTCTCAAAGGTTTCGTAGTCACCGCTGTTTCTGTCAGAACTATTTGGGTAACTCACATCAATCCAGTCCGTCCAGATGCAGTCACAATCTGGGGGACAACAACAAGAGGAACAATTAGGAACAGCCAGAAGAGAGACAACAAGCCGGGGCACCAGCACACTCGCAGGTGGTGCTCTGGGCATCCACTGCACACAGGAGTGCTCCTTGGGCACTGCTACACCAGTCAGGCAACCCTGGCCGCAACAAAGCTCACTCGTGTGGGCAGGCCTCCTCTTCTTGGCCCTACAAAACACACTAGGGCCAAATCGGGACACAGGCACTGCCGAGCCACGTTGTGTCTCCCCCTCGCAGCTAGGGCACGTGGCTCTATTGGGCTTCTCATGCGCAAAGCCCACTCACGTAAGGGCAACACGTGAGGTGGAGCAGAACTAAGCAGGGACTCCCACCACTCTCGCACCTTCTTGTGCCACTCACACCACCTCACTACGTCAAGGAGAAACCCAACACTGGGAAGGGTCATGACCACAAAGGAAGCAGGCACAGGACACAACACTGCTGCCAAAACGTCCGCTTGCTTTTCAGCTGTCCGCAGACAGCTGGAGAACGACGCTCATGGGAACGCTGGGAGAACCCAGCTGCCCAGAGCCTCGGTCCGTAGCAAGGGGCAACCCGCGGTCTGAAGCTTTTCCCCAGACCCTGCCAGGGAAAACCTTCAACGCTTCCTACAGCCAGAACTGCAGGTGAGTGGCAGCAATGGCCACAGAGGCAACACAAGAGAAGAAAGGGAAGAAAGTCTGCACAGCTGTGCCCAAACAGCGCCTGAAATGACGATGCCACAAAGCCAAGCCCGCTCTCCCATTGCACACCATGGGTCCCGCTGCGTACATTCTCTCCAGCTGAAGGACGAGGTCCAATAGCAGCAAAAGCAAGACTTCCTTCCCACCAGGTCAGTATCTGTCTAAGCTGGGCAGAAGCACCAGGATGAAAAACCTCCTCAGAGCCCTGTTGAGTCAGGGAACACAAGACCTTCTACCCAGGACCCCTGCACCCTCCTCAATTCTGAGGCAGCCAGCCCAAGGGCTAGCTTTGGGCACATGCCATTTCAGAGAATGCACAACAATTACTCCCACCCCCGACCCCAGACAGAAGGCACAAGCTGAGTGCTCACAGACCTTCGTTTCTCCCACAGCAAGACAACACAGAAGAGCACAGACCAGACATGTACCTGGAGGCGATGAGGTGGTGGTGTATGTTGGTGCGGGCATGGATGTGCTTGCAGTAGTTGGGGTGGGTGCTGGTGTGCCAGGAACCGTCGTCGTTGTCCCCAGGGTGCTGCTGGTGGTGCTTCTGGGTGGCATCGTGGTGGTGGCGGTGCTGCTGGGAGGCTCCGATGGCGTTGGCGTGGGAGCGGTTGTCCATACGGGTGGAGGGGACACTGTTCTCGTTGTGGACGAAGGCGGGGCTGTCGTGGTGCTCGTGGTGGTACTCGTAATACACTGCGGTATGTTGGGGATGCAGCAGACACTGATCTCGTAATTGAGGCAGACAGGCATCGGTATTATACCTCCTATGACCTGATCGCTGTTGTTACAGATGAGCCCTGTGTTAACACTGCATTCCACCTTCTGCCCTAAATCTGCAATGGGAATGTGAGGGAATTGCTCGGCTCTGCATGAAATATTCTCAGCTTTTGCACAGACCCAGGAGGAGTCGTTCTTCAGGATATTCTCAAAGGTTTCGTAGTCACCGCTGTTTCTGTCAGAACTATTTGGGTAACTCACATCAATCCAGTCCGTCCAGATGCAGTCACAATCTGGGGGACAACAACAAGAGGAACAATTAGGAACAGCCAGAAGAGAGACAACAAGCCGGGGCACCAGCACACTCGCAGGTGGTGCTCTGGGCATCCACTGCACACAGGAGTGCCCCTTGGGCACTGCTACACCAGTCAGGCAACCCTGGCCGCAACAAAGCTCACTCGTGTGGGCAGGCCTCCTCTTCTTGGCCCTACAAAACACACTAGGGCCAAATCGGGACACAGGCACTGCCGAGCCACGTTGTGTCTCCCCCTCGCAGCTAGGGCACGTGGCTCTGTTGGGCTTCTCATGCGCAAAGCCCACTCACGTAAGGGCAACACGTGAGGTGGAGCAGAACTAAGCAGGGACTCCCACCACTCTCGCACCTTCTTGTGCCACTCACACCACCTCACTACGTCAAGGAGAAACCCAACACTGGGAAGGGTCATGACCACAAAGGAAGCAGGCACAGGACACAACACTGCTGCCAAAACGTCCGCTTGCTTTTCAGCTGTCCGCAGACAGCTGGAGAACGACGCTCATGGGAACGCTGGGAGAACCCAGCTGCCCAGAGCCTCGGTCCGTAGCAAGGGGCAACCCGCGGTCTGAAGCTTTTCCCCAGACCCTGCCAGGGAAAACCTTCAACGCTTCCTACAGCCAGAACTGCAGGTGAGTGGCAGCAATGGCCACAGAGGCAACACAAGAGAAGAAAGGGAAGAAAGTCTGCACAGCTGTGCCCAAACAGCGCCTGAAATGACGATGCCACAAAGCCAAGCCCGCTCTCCCATTGCACACCATGGGTCCCGCTGCGTACATTCTCTCCAGCTGAAGGACGAGGTCCAATAGCAGCAAAAGCAAGACTTCCTTCCCACCAGGTCAGTATCTGTCTAAGCTGGGCAGAAGCACCAGGATGAAAAACCTCCTCAGAGCCCTGTTGAGTCAGGGAACACAAGACCTTCTACCCAGGACCCCTGCACCCTCCTCAATTCTGAGGCAGCCAGCCCAAGGGCTAGCTTTGGGCACATGCCATTTCAGAGAATGCACAACAATTACTCCCACCCCCGACCCCAGACAGAAGGCACAAGCTGAGTGCTCACAGACCTTCGTTTCTCCCACAGCAAGACAACACAGAAGAGCACAGACCAGACATGTACCTGGAGGCGATGAGGTGGTGGTGTATGTTGGTGCGGGCATGGATGTGCTTGCAGTAGTTGGGGTGGGTGCTGGTGTGCCAGGAACCGTCGTCGTTGTCCCCAGGGTGCTGCTGGTGGTGCTTCTGGGTGGCATCGTGGTGGTGGCGGTGCTGCTGGGAGGCTCCGATGGCGTTGGCGTGGGAGCGGTTGTCCATACGGGTGGAGGGGACACTGTTCTCGTTGTGGACGAAGGCGGGGCTGTCGTGGTGCTCGTGGTGGTACTCGTAATACACTGCGGTATGTTGGGGATGCAGCAGACACTGATCTCGTAATTGAGGCAGACAGGCATCGGTATTATACCTCCTATGACCTGATCGCTGTTGTTACAGATGAGCCCTGTGTTAACACTGCATTCCACCTTCTGCCCTAAATCTGCAATGGGAATGTGAGGGAATTGCTCGGCTCTGCATGAAATATTCTCAGCTTTTGCACAGACCCAGGAGGAGTCGTTCTTCAGGATATTCTCAAAGGTTTCGTAGTCACCGCTGTTTCTGTCAGAACTATTTGGGTAACTCACATCAATCCAGTCCGTCCAGATGCAGTCACAATCTGGGGGACAACAACAAGAGGAACAATTAGGAACAGCCAGAAGAGAGACAACAAGCCGGGGCACCAGCACACTCGCAGGTGGTGCTCTGGGCATCCACTGCACACAGGAGTGCCCCTTGGGCACTGCTACACCAGTCAGGCAACCCTGGCCGCAACAAAGCTCACTCGTGTGGGCAGGCCTCCTCTTCTTGGCCCTACAAAACACACTAGGGCCAAATCGGGACACAGGCACTGCCGAGCCACGTTGTGTCTCCCCCTCGCAGCTAGGGCACGTGGCTCTATTGGGCTTCTCATGCGCAAAGCCCACTCACGTAAGGGCAACACGTGAGGTGGAGCAGAACTAAGCAGGGACTCCCACCACTCTCGCACCTTCTTGTGCCACTCACACCACCTCACTACGTCAAGGAGAAACCCAACACTGGGAAGGGTCATGACCACAAAGGAAGCAGGCACAGGACACAACACTGCTGCCAAAACGTCCGCTTGCTTTTCAGCTGTCCGCAGACAGCTGGAGAACGACGCTCATGGGAACGCTGGGAGAACCCAGCTGCCCAGAGCCTCGGTCCGTAGCAAGGGGCAACCCGCGGTCTGAAGCTTTTCCCCAGACCCTGCCAGGGAAAACCTTCAACGCTTCCTACAGCCAGAACTGCAGGTGAGTGGCAGCAATGGCCACAGAGGCAACACAAGAGAAGAAAGGGAAGAAAGTCTGCACAGCTGTGCCCAAACAGCGCCTGAAATGACGATGCCACAAAGCCAAGCCCGCTCTCCCATTGCACACCATGGGTCCCGCTGCGTACATTCTCTCCAGCTGAAGGACGAGGTCCAATAGCAGCAAAAGCAAGACTTCCTTCCCACCAGGTCAGTATCTGTCTAAGCTGGGCAGAAGCACCAGGATGAAAAACCTCCTCAGAGCCCTGTTGAGTCAGGGAACACAAGACCTTCTACCCAGGACCCCTGCACCCTCCTCAATTCTGAGGCAGCCAGCCCAAGGGCTAGCTTTGGGCACATGCCATTTCAGAGAATGCACAACAATTACTCCCACCCCCGACCCCAGACAGAAGGCACAAGCTGAGTGCTCACAGACCTTCGTTTCTCCCACAGCAAGACAACACAGAAGAGCACAGACCAGACATGTACCTGGAGGCGATGAGGTGGTGGTGTATGTTGGTGCGGGCATGGATGTGCTTGCAGTAGTTGGGGTGGGTGCTGGTGTGCCAGGAACCGTCGTCGTTGTCCCCAGGGTGCTGCTGGTGGTGCTTCTGGGTGGCATCGTGGTGGTGGCGGTGCTGCTGGGAGGCTCCGATGGCGTTGGCGTGGGAGCGGCTGTCGATACGGGTGGAGGGGACACTGTTCTCGTTGTGGACGAAGGTGCAGCTGGTAGAAACCACAGGGACAGAGAAAACAGACGTGGGTGCAAATTTCATGAGTGGTATACAACGTGCAGTGAACAGAAGTTACAGTTTAGGTAGCTGCCACAAACTTAGAGTATTCAGCGCACTCTTAACCACAGTAAAGGCCTATATTACTAGGCCTTCCTTTCTGTCCCCAGAAAGCAGACTACTTCCAAATCAGCACACAGACAGGTTCACAACAGTCTTTCCTAGCAAGGAGACCAGGGATGTTGCTATAATGTGCTTCTCACTAAATTGAAAATACCTACCAATAGGAGGCATCCATGACATGAGGAGGACTAAGGGTCTGCCTTATTCCTTAGAACACCTTGGTATCTCATGGAGTAAGAACTGAGAGGGGAAGCTGTGGTCTGGGAAGAAAATATGCATAGGTATATGTTCCTACCCAATTGTCATGTAATTTCCCTGTGGTGTAATGTCAGCCTGATGAAGATGTTCACAGGGTACTAGTGGATCTCAGCAGCCAAAGACCACAGTTCACAGTAAGTGGCAGCCTGCAGAGTGAAACTTCCTGAAAGCCTGCCAGGGGAATCCTTCCTTCCTAGATCTATAACCACAGGCAAATGTTAGCACTGACAGAGGGAAGGCAGGAGGAGAAAGGGAAGGAATTCTGCACAGCCCCACCCAGACAATGCCTAAAATGATGGTACTCTAGATCAAGGCCTACTCTAATCTGACACAACAGGTCCTGGGAATATACTCTCCAGCAGAAGGATAGAGCTCCCAACCAGCATAAGTAAGATTTCCTGCCAGCTCAATATCTGCTATGGAGATGACATGCCTTTAGTAGCTGACAGCTTTTTATTTCTCCTATGGCAAAGGAAGAGTAGAGGGTATTGGTCTGCTAAATACCTGGAGAGGTTGAAGTTACTGGGGTGGTGACTGATGGTGTGAATTCGCTGGTGATAGTTGGGGTGGGAATGGGCATGGTGGTAATTGCTGTTGACTGCCTGACTGTAGTGGTGATGGGTACTGTTGTGCTGGTGGTGGTTGAAGTTGCAGTTGGTGTTGGACTCAGTGTACTTGTAGTCTCACAAGAAATTTCACTCCACTCACAACAGTTTACCCTGATTTCATAATTATAGCAAAGTTGCCACATAGTTGGATCTTGCTCCTCATTTTTACAGATTAGTCCATATGTAACATTACACTCTACTTTCTGGCCAAGTTCCTCTAAGCTCATATCGGGATTATCTTTAGCCCTGCATTCAATCTCTTCAGGAGCTTCACATATTTTGTTTCCATGTTCCTGTCTTATTGCATCATAGGTTTCATAGTCACCACCATCTTCTTCCGGTTTACTAACATCAAACCACTGAGTCCAATTACAGATTAATCCAAAGCATGGAGCTGCAAGAAAAGACAGAGATTTAGCATCTGAGTTTACAGAAAACATTCTGAGAAGATTAATTTTGTATGCTATTCCATTAAGGACTAGAGCAATGCATTGCAACTTGTCATTTTTCCAAGAGAAGAGTGTTCTAAAATGGGTTAATATTACCAGGTTTTTCAACAGGAAGCTTCGCATCAAAATAAAATTACCAAGCTGAAGCCTTTAAAGATCTTTCTTTACTCTATACTTATCATATTTTTGCAATTTTAAAAAATTATTTATTTTTGGTTTAAATATATTTTTCTGTAGTGGCCATCTTTAATTTACTTTTCCTTTAAATATTCCTTTGACATTTTTTAACAACTTTGTTTTCTATTTAAAACTTACTTGTAGTTACTGGAGGGCTTGTAGTGATAACTGAAATAGAAAAAAAAATTACTCCATCATCTGCAAGCTTTAGAAAAAAATATAATAATAGTTTTAAATATCCTAATTCTGTTTTTTTGCTGACACTACTGAGACATTTTCTACTATCCCATCAGGATACTGAGATGCTAACATGTTTTTCAGAATTAGGAAGGCACCCTTTGCATTTATAGTTACAATTTCTTCCATGAGAAGTAAATCAACTCAAAGTGTTAAAAATCTTAGTGTAGTGTGATAAAACTATTCATAAGCATCACTCTATCTGTGTCAACTATAAGCCCATATACTTGTACATTCAATTTTTAAAGTATTTTCCTTAAAGAAAACAATTTTTAGATGCACATCTCTGTTGAAGATTACCTGTGGTGGTAAGAGTACTAGTAGGAAAGGAGGTTGAAATGGTTGTAGGTGAAGTAGATGTCGGACAAGGGTAAGTACTTCCAACAACTATAGAACCATTTTCTGCACAAACGTATGTTATACATATGTTGCCATCCTGTATTTGTGCCACAATTTCACCCACTTCATAACTTGTTCCATTGATGACACAAGGACACCCTGCAAGAAAGAGCTTTACTGTGCAATTTCCCTATTACCAGGTAAGACATAAAGGCAAATCACATCATGCATAGTCCTTTCAGAGCTATACCTGGAGCTTAGATCTAATACATCACATGAATTTATCTTTACATTAAAACATATTTAATAAAGCCCTGCATAAAATGCTTGGAAGAACAGACTTACAAACCAGGTTTTAAAATGTTCTGAGAGAAATAACAACTGCAATTCACTATTTGACATTTTTCTATAGTACATGTTCTGGGAGTGCAAACTCTTGTAGTGGAATCCAGTAGTTTGGATATGGGACATGGGGAGAAAGAATAAGAGACATGAGAAAAAGGTTGAATAAGAAGTACTAACAGCAGGTTCAACACAAGTTCTGCCTAATTTTCTTTGGCCACAACTTTCACTTGCACTGGAAAGAATTATTCCAAAACCGTACTAAGTCTTTTGTAGAGACAAACATAGCAATTCTATGCATTTTTTTCTTTTTATTTGTAGAAATCCCCAAATGTTATTTACCTGGGATTGGTGTACACTGTATGGATCCTGAGGGGCCACAGACACTAAAAGAAAATTTTCAAAAATTAAAATGTTGCAGATGTTTTATGGCACCTGTTAGCAGAGCCAAGAGCACAGAAATGTAGGAATTTGTCACTTGATCTTCGTTCATACTACTGGATATTCTTCTGGGTGTAATATTTTCCAATATTGCCTATCATTATTTCATTCAAACTAAGTTATCACTTTCGTTCTTTAAGTACAACATCCTAAAACTATCATGAACTGCTTTGTGTTGCAAGTTGCAATAGTGCAATAATAACAAATGTTTTTCAGAGCAGTGAACGTATACTAGGTTGGGGGTGGTGGTTGTCTGTTGTAATCATGGAGTCGTAGATGTCAGTGCTATCACTAGTAAGGCTCTAGGAATGAGCAGTTAGGACTCAGCTATCACTTTCAGGGCTAGTACAGAACATTTTAGATTACAGTGAATTTGAAATCCTAGTTTTAAGTGAGAATACAAGGCAGAGTAGCCCCTCTTTTCCCAAAGTGCTGTAAGAACCAAAAGGTTGTTCTAGAAACACACCCAGGTTTCATGCCATTAAATCTTTTATGACACTTCAAAGAGTATATTTAATGAATTTGCTAATACACTTATTATAACAACACCATCAACCTGAAATCTGGATTTTTATGGGTTTGGAAAATTATGAATGAAAAGTTTAGAATCTATATGTATGGTAAGTGCAGCACTTTTTTTGAGTTTAAGTCTCAACTGGAATAAACAGCATTGTTCCCCTGATTTGTATAGATAAATGCGAGAAATACCAGCTCTTCAGTTGAAGTTGCATCTCTATTTGCTTGAGGCCCAGTAAAGTAAATGAGGGGCTCAACATACATAAATTCTTTCCTGAATTACTGCAAATGTTTTCATTTTTTTTATACCATTTTGTACAGTTCTCTTCTGTGGGTATTTCACTTCCAGGGGGAACATGAGTTCCATTGATGTAACACCAACATTGATCTTCAGGCACACATTCCTTTGTCTCTTCATTATAAACAGGTTTGTCCTTAGGGCATCTGGGGTAGCAACCTGGTGATGACAAGTAGAACAGTGTACAGGATGAAGAAAAAGTATAAAGAGTTAACGAAATGATAGGATACATTCTGAAAGTATATGATTCTCACTGAATCAAGCATGAAAAACATTGAAAATACAAATTAATCCTTGGACAATTAGTCTTTCCAAAAGACTTCAATCGAACAGTTCGCATTGATAATACTGCGGTGAGGAGGATTAAGAAAGAGTTTAGTCATGAAACCTAGGGAAGTTGGTTTTTCCTAGTTCAAGATCTTGGAGAAACCCCTAATTTATATTCATTTCTATGGGCAGCTAGTAATTTTAAGACAAAGAAACATCCTGATTTTTCTACAGATATTGAAATGTGATCACTATATCAATAATACTTTTGTGAATAATATGGAAGTGGATTCATTAACAAACAGGTTTTTCACTACATTTATTGGAACATTAGACCTTGTTTATGTGCCTTTAATAGACCAGGTATCTCCATGCCGAACAGATAATTTATCTGCATTTTTCCATACCTCTGACCAATGACCCAAACCCCACCTGCAAGGGATTAATTGTCTGTCAATTGTCATTGCATTTTTCATGTAAATACACTTTTAAAAATTTATTGTGTCTGGCTTCTAAATAATCTCTCATAAAATCCAATTCTTAATTAGATAAAGTCCTCTTTATACTGTGCTGGAGTTCTAAATAGCCTATTGTCATGGCTTAACCCCAGCCAGCAACTAAGCACCACGCAGTCGCTCACTCACTCCCCCCACCCAGTGGGATGGGGGAGAAAATCAGGAAAAGAAGTAAAACTCCTGGGTTGAGATAAGAATGGTTTAATAGAACAGAAAAGAAGAAACTAATAATGATAATGATAACATGAATAAAATGACAAGAGTAATGATAAAAGAATTGGAATGTACAAATGATGCGCAGGGCAATTGCTCACCACCTGCCGATCGACACCCAGCGAGTCCCCGAGTGGCGATTCCCTGCCCCCACTCCCCCAGTTTATACACTACATGTGGTGTCACACGGTATGGAATACCCCGTTGGCCAGTTTGGGTCAGCTGTCCTGGCTGTGTCCTGTGCCAACTTCTTGTGCCCCTCCAGCTTTCTCGCTGGCTGGGCATGAGAAGCTGAAAAATCCTTGACTTTAGACTAAACACTACTTAGCAACAACTGAAAACATCAGCGTTATCAACATTCTTGGCATACTGAACTCAAAACATAGCACTGTACCAGCTACTAGGAAGACAATTAACTCTATCCCAGCCGAAACCAGGACACCTATAAACTGAATGACCATGTAATTAACTGGTACTTAAAAGTCACTGCACACTGCCAGACTGTATTAAAGATGTCCTAACACAAGTAAGTGTGTTCTATATTTCCACTGAAGATAAAAAACAAAAATCATTTAGAAAGATAATTGGATATATAATAATCTGCCTTCTGACACTTTCCAAATCTTTCTAATAATCTAAGACAATCTATTTCAAAACAGAGAGTTAACTTTTGTTTTTTAAAATTTTTTTGTTAGGTTTTATGCTGGTTTGGTTTGGTTTGATTTGGTTATCAGCAGTTCAAAGATTAAAATAGCAAAGTCAAACTTGGGGCAGTTCTTTCCAATCCCTAAACTGGAAATAACTACTTCCAGTCCAGACCAAAAAGACTGTGTGGCCAAAAATGTGGCTGTTTTCTCCAACTTTATTATGTGATAAAACAGAAGATATTTGTAAAGTCATTCACATTCTTGGATCATTGCAGTCCTCAAAACATGAAATCCCTTTCCAGTTATCAAGCACAAGGACTTTCACCTACTAATATTGTATCTCTACATACTTTGAGGGGTTCAGTGAGATTTAAATGGCTTGTGCATCCCCTAAGTGGGATGGAATGCAGAATAATGTGTTTTAGCGTCACATCTTGGTCTTAAAGCCTAAACAAAAACTACAAATGAAATACACCAAAAATGAAGGTAGCCCCCAGCAGCCTTTTGACACCACTTTGTGGTCTCTGTTAAGAATCCAATACATCGCAGCATCAGTGTGTCTGATATCAAAGATATTTTCCATTGTAAAGATAAGAGGATGCTGCACATTAATAAAGTCAAGATGGATTTGATGCATAAAGAATGATATGATTAAAAAAAACCAACTATCCGTAGCTTGCTTCTTTGCCATGTAAAACATTTTCCTTCTCTTGAAATGCCCTTAGGATGGGATGCAAAATAACAGTGGTGTAAAAATCTTGAATGTTTCAGGATACTATCCAAGCAGAGACGTAGGTTTGTGGCTTACAGCAATGTAACTATCACCCACTGATGTTAATAAATAATAAATTACATTATAGAAAACATTTATGCAAGACTGGAGACAAATTCAACATAACAGATTTAGGAACATCTTGTCAAGCTGACTGACTATTCCATATTCATTAAATGATACCTGGGCAGAGTAATATGAAATAAAATTAAAAAATGGCAAGGAATTTATTACCTTCCAGGTATGGTACTGAAAAGTTGGTGCTGACATTATTAATCATCCTGCAGGTTGTGACATTACTGCCACAAGGCTCATAGTGCCAGTCACACTCATTACGAGGGTTGTAGTAGTCACAAAATATCGCTGATGAGAAAAAAAGAGAAGCTGATTAAAAACTCAGTTGCCAAAATGCAGCTCTGATCAGGTCTTTAAAGGTACAAGCTAAATGAATCTACATGTTAAGACAGCAAAATTTCTTTTGAGGTATAGGACCTGGCCTTTCTTCTACTAAAACATAGGATATCTCAAAATTTGGGGTCAAAACTCCAGGGCCCAAGATCTTCATATTAAACACTCAAGCCACAGGGTGAAAATGTTTGATTCAAATCATAAAAAAAAAAAAGAATTAATGTTGATTTTATTTAAAATTAAGGGTAAATTTCTGAGAGTATTTTTCTTCCCTAGCTACTAGCAAACTCCTAAAAACTCTTGGGATATATTCAAAATAGTTCTACCTTGCTGTATCACATGGGATGAAAGTCACCTCCAGCAGGTCAAGAGCAAGCATGTGAGACATTATGGATACAACTTCAAACAGAATTCAGCTTAGATGATTATGGACAGAGGAAGGAGTTTTATAAACTTATACATCAGAGCTGACTGAAACTTATAACTTCTGTTTCACTGACTTCTTACACTTAAAAACTACAACTAGCCTTAATTCTGAATCAGAATGAATTTTTTAAATTAAAAAAAATTTACATTTCTGCCACTTAGAATCTCAAAATTTTGTTTTGAGCACTTTTGGGGGAACTATTAATTTAAATATTATTTTACATTATTTTATAAGGTACTGGTACAAGCATTAAGACCACTAATGGACACTGCTTAATATACTCAATACTGACTAGTTTCATCTACAACTTTTGCTATAATCAAATTCTGTATAATTTGAAGAAACAAGAGAGAAGAAAGATAACAGGAGTTGTAGTTCACTGATTATCAAGCAAACGGAAGGATGATTTGAAACCTAGCCTTAATACAAAAAAAAAAAAGAGAGAGAGAGAAAAGGAAAACTAGAAAAGAAAAAGGAAAACTAGGGGAAAAAAGGAAAATGGGAGAAGAAAAAGGAAAATGAAAAAGAAAAACAGGAAAACAAAAAAAGAAAAAGAAGCCAGACTGAATAAAAGATAATTGAAATATATAAAATCACTAGTTCTGTTTGTTCCCTGATATGCCGTGAAAATAAATTGCATTCCATAGCCAGCGCAACCTTGCAGTGATAGTATCAATGACTTATTTGATAGGCTTTCTGTCTGCAGCCAGAGAGAGACAGTTGTGTTTAACTGTTACTCACGGCATATATCAGGAGTTCTCCAGAAAACACAGGCCTGAGCCTTGGTACATTCTTGAGCGTATGCAGCAACTGCAGAACAGAAGCACTCACAATCTCCACCACTGTCACAAGAGCAGGCATCATGAACACAGGCTTCATAGAAAGGAATCGGGTCCACCTGTTTGGGAAAGAAATGATGGCCCAGTTCATCTCCAAATTAGTTTTCAAACTAGTAAGCTTGAGAGATCTTTTGACATATGGGAATTGAACTGGGCAGGAATGAGAGTGTTTCTAAGAATTACCAAATCACAAACAAACATTACAGGCTTGAAGCCTTTTAATGTATTTTGGATAATAATAGACGTAAAGTAATATAGTACCTTCATACTTTGTTATGACTGAAAAAATAAAATAAGAGTCCTTGGCAGTGCCCACATTTTCTAACAGAGTTCCATTTTACTGCTCTCAAAACCAAGCTGGATTGATGCCAATGAAGTCTTATCTTACAGCAAGCTTTGCTGACCAACGGGTGAGCAATATCAGAAAGGCTGCACTTCTCAGCAAATATGAAGCAGAGAATTTTATGTCTGCCAGTTTTTGGAGTTTATCCAATGAACATTAGCAAAACATTTCCACTGTTTTTGCTTAGGATTGCAAGAAGAGAAACTTAGACTGGATTTTAGCTGCTGAAGGAATCAACATAGAAACACAAGTTAATTAAATTAATAATTCTTTGTGACTTTTCCACTGTGAGTTAAGAGCAAACTGTTGTTTACATTACCATACTTCAGGAAAGAGACAAGAAATAGAGAGGAATGCTCTTTGTGCACTGTGCTCTGGAAGCTGTGGGCCTGACATAGTGTGTGCTATGGCAATTTGGAGGCTCAGTACTAGCAGCTAAGCCTGTCTAAACTGCACGATGTCAGTTGTTTCCAAGATCCCTTCTGTGGCTTGAATATTAAGAGGAGCAGTGGTCTGTTCAACAGCCACCTTTCGAGTATAGTATGCATTTCTGTCAGAAGATGGGTCTGATGATCACAAGGCTGTTCAGAACTTATGGTATTGACAGTGTCTCAACAAGACACAATGCAACTGCCGCGGACACAGACCTATTCAGGCTAGATTGATGAAGCTAGCTTGCACAGCAGTAGTAATGAAACTGTGGTGATAAATACGTGCCTGTACAGCTGGGGCTGGCACCACTACTGACACAGTTCCATTGCCACAGATACTCAAACTACTTTGATTAACGGTAGCTGAAATGTAGCTGTACTGAAGCCTTAACTGAAGATCACTCTATTTAACCATCTCTTCATTCATTTCTGATGATATCTCTGCTTCTGCAGTAACAGAAATGCACTGTGCTGTCCCATCACTTACTGCCCTTTACAAACCTTGGAGTGACAAATCTTAAAGACTTCACTCCGGATGATGCTGCATTCTTTCTCTGCCCAGGACTTCCGATGTGGTTTCACATCACAGGGCTTAATCTCTTGTGTGATATCTGGGCACATGGAAGACTGTTTCCAGGAATTCCCAAACTTCAGAGCATTAGTGTCCTGCAGCCCACTCCTTGTTGTAAAATCATTGTTAGACTTGTCATCAAAGTTGCCACACAGACCACACACTTTGCCCTGGAAAAGAAAATTAAGATATCCGCTGCCTTTAAATATACCATGGAAGTGAGAAACAGACTCTAGTAAAGTGAAACCAAAACATTGACATTAAAAAGGATAACTGACTCTCTGTGTAAATGACATATTTTCATCCTTACTTTCAAATCATTTGTAGAGAAATCAAACCTTTATTTGCCTGTGTACTCAGCAAACCATTCAGCTGCCATGTGTTCCCTCCCTGAAACCAGTTATATCTAGTGTATTTCCATGTCTCTGTGGTGGCCCATCACCCAACTTATAACACTAAAGAGTGGCTAAACCTCCTTCAGCTGAGAAGAATTAATTTGTTTTCCATTCTTCTCAATTTATCATAACTCAGCTATTAATACAAGCCTGAGGGAATTTCATTCTGCTCAAAACTGTTTTTATTAAAAGCTTCTAACATAATGAGCACCATTTCTTCATCCATGGGAAAAAAATGAAAGGGACTCATTTTTCTCAAAAGAAAGAATGTAGCAATTTACCCACAATAGTGAATTTTGGTAGTGCTATTTAAGGTACATCAGCCCTCTCAAGCAATAGTATGTCCCTGTTTATACAACCCCACACCTCCTCATTCAGCCCAATGAACTAAGTACTCTGTAATTCAGCATATGGATTTTCAGAAATCAGAACCTTCTCCGTACATTGCACAGAGAGTTTGGTTTTAACTCAGGGCTGAGATTCCATGCAGGTTTCCAAGTGCATGTACAGTCAGTTTGCATCCCCTAAATTACTTTGAATGCTTGACTCGTAATATTCACAAACTCAGGATGCCATAGACATTTATCTTTATTGCAATCATATGCTATGCATCCTCTGCAATGCGTTGTGATGGACTGTAAGGAACTCCAGTAGCACCCCTGCCAGCTTTGATAGTAATAATGCAAGCTAATCATCAATGTGCAGAGGATATAGGAATCAAACACAGAATCAGAATAAAAGAACATTTATGTTTCCTTATCTCATTTATCTATTCATACTACTACTTCAGAAAAAGACAGACAGGTCCTAACTTTGTAATCAGGGGTCAGCTTGATGAAAACAGTAGTCTTCTTATCCCAGATAAGCATCACACCATTGCTAGCCTCAATAACAAGGTAGAGGCCTACTGTCCTGTTCCAATAATGCACATCATCACCAATATCTCGCTGAATTTCTTTATAATCTTTGTTCTCCAATTTCAGTTCAGTTTTCTGAAAAATGAAAAGAGAAATATTGTAACACTAACTTTTATGGTGAAATAAAATATTAGGCACTCATAACAATACAACTCATTCTGAAACAAATAGCTCCAAGTCTGAGATGACTTTCCAAGATGACAGAAAGTGGTGTAGTATCTTTAAGAGAGGTTTCAGTACCCGAGAACCTACACCTTTACAGATTAATTTGATAGGTCTTCTAACCGTTTTACTTGTTACAGCTGCTTTTAGGGATGTGGCTTTGGAGCATTACTTTGTTTTAAATACTTGAATACTGATATATGCTCACTGAGTAACATTACTCACCCCTAGAAACATTTTAATAGCCTTTGAGCAGGTGACCCCTGTAGTCCCACAAGGGACATTCTCTGTGATGATACTGAACGAGCCGCTGGAATTTTTGTCACCACAAAAATCCTATTAAAAAAGGAAAAAAATTAGCATAAGAAAATTAGGTAGAATATTTAATTTTTAGTTCAATCTCATAATAATTACAAACATTTAAATCTCTACAATGTATGAATCATTACTGCTGCTTCATATGTGAAATCCTACATACATATATTTTTACAGATGCACAAACATATACACATACATCTTTGCATACATATAAACAGTTAATACAGTCTCATGTGTGCCAAAAACTGGGAAACAAGTGGAACAATAAAACAAAAAGAGGAATATATCTTTAAATATAGGTATCTTTGCTTTGGAAACTTAGAATTTTTATTTATTTCACAACTGATAATGAGCTGTTAGCTCTCACTATAAAAGAGTCCTGTTACATACAATTTATGACCATAGTACCAGAAAAAACCCCAAACATTCACACAGCTTGCCTGCACTGAAAATACAGAATTTACCTTGGCAGAACATGTAAACACCTCAGGAACAGTGATGGCAGGCAACAAAGAATGACAAAACCAAAGAGGAAAGCAGATTTTCAAGGCAATCAGATGCCATTTCAGCCCTCATGATGAGCATTACCTGAGTAGCCACATATTCACAACTCCCATCAAAGTCATAGAATTTTCCATCAAAGGTGATATAATGGCCACTTCCATATATCATACAAGTCCCATAGCACACATCTTCAGTGCAGCTCCAAAGCCCTTTTTGGCAGGTACTAGAAGAGAGCAGAAGAGCTGAATTTTCAGATCTCACCAAGAGTGTGCTGTTTGGAAAACTGCAGAACAAACCAAGCAGCTACCTGATACAACATGATAATGTGCACAATACCCATTTCAGTGTTACAGTGTCTTATGTCTCAACTTCAATAGTTTAGCCTGTTTTTAAGCCTATAACAGGATTTTCAACTCTGGCCAGCTACACTTTTTAAATCTGATAGCATTTATATTTTAAAAATGAGGGCGCTTTTCCAATAAGAGATGCCTACTGGAAACAGAGGTAGCTATTACCCCAATATTGACAGCACAATCTGTATATCCTCAGATAGCAGAAAGTATGCCTGAAAATAAAGGTTTATACTTGCAGCTATCCCAGCCACTGTAGTACATAAGCCTAGACATGACTATCAATTGACCGTATAGAATACATTCTGGAAGAGAGTACAAAATTATAACTTACCAGGTGTTGCAGTCCACTGCTATCTTCTGTCCCGGAGAGTACCACTGGTTGTTATGAATGCATGGGCAGTCCTTCTCCTCAACACAGCCCCCTTTCCCATCATCAAAAAGACCTTCAGGACACACACAGCCTGAGACACACTCTGCCTGGAACTAAGGAATATAGGGAGAGATTGTTACTTTATGAAAAAACACTGCATTTTTCTTCCAATTCTTCATAAGCACTCTGGTAAAAACTGCATTTATAACCAAACAGCCTAATATTGATTAGTTTTATAAGGTTTTTCTTTCCAGGTTTCTAAAGTTTTTCTTTTCTTTTTTGGTTGTCTAAGAACCCAAATCATATTTCACTTGGCAGGTACAACTCTACTGAAGACATAGTAAAAAGAAAAAGGAGAGGGAAACCATAGGAGGAATCATCATGAAATTGGCAAGAGAGTAATACTGCGGAGGAAAGAAAGGAAGACCAAACCAAAAAGAAATAAAGTGGTAGTTACAACTGCATTTTCTGTGTTGCACTGTGTCATTTAAAGAATATAGAATAAAGGAAACATGACATGGAGAAAAATTGAATACATACATGATCAGTTCGAGGAGTATGACAGCTAAGCTGTAGAGGCGTTTGCGAAGTCCATTTTGGGGATGCATTGCAGTCAAAGTACATCTTATTAGAAGAACATTCTGTTGTACCTGCAAGGTACATTGTTGGTTTAGATGAATCGAGAAAAGGCAAAAGAAATGTGTGTGAAAGGTGGTAGTTACTGAGACGGAAATCTCAGGGTATGACTATCCTTATGAAAAAAAGAGGCTCAGTGAAGATAGAACAAAGTGAAAATGCATAAACGTTTCACATAAAGAGAAAAAAAATCCCACACAAACCAAATAAGTGGAGAATTCAAATTGAAAGTGTAGGTTTGGGTTTGGAGGTTGGGTTATATGGTTTTTGTTTTATTATACTTTATAGTATGTCACTTACTTTTCATTTTTATTGTCACTGAAGTACACTGCACCTTTGCATTTCGGCAAACACTAGAAAAGAAATGAAGTAAGCAGAAATAAAAAAAAAAGTAAGCTCAGTGTCTTTGATTTAAATCTAAGGATTTGTTTATATAAATTTGAGAGTATTTATCAGAGGTGTCCTGTGATATTTCAAGGTGAACTCTATTGAACCACACTCACGAAATTTCACTTGGAGAAAAAGTGCAGCAAGATCTTAGGCATAATGCACAGAAAGGTTATGTTTTAAGGAATTACAGGTATTCTATTAATCCTCAATACTGTGTTTTTTGATTACTCAGGAAACAGATAGTAATGATAATTTAAATTAAAGCCTTCATTTGGATACACAGTATATTTTCATGCCTATTCAACTCATATGCTGCAAAGTTGTTGGCCTGTATGTTTCATCTGCCAGGTGAGAGAAGGAAGTATTTCACAGTTTGCACTAATGATTCATGCAGCAAACTGTTGTCAGAGTTCATGATAAAAAATAACAGAATCGTGAAAGTTGCTTTCAAAAGCCTATGCTACAGTAAATACATATCAAGCAGACCTTCCTCCAGTGGAAAACACAAGCAATCTGTCTCTGACAGAAAAGGAAACTGCAACATAACACTATAGCTGGCCTTTTATCTTCCTTTTACCCCTCTGCTCAACAAAGCCCTGTTAACAGTGCAGCTTCAGAGTAACGTTTATCTGTGAAGGCCAGTACTCACAGCTCCAAACAAAGCTGCATTTCTCAATTATTAATAGATTACATTACCACAGGGTGATGCTTTGCTCAGCATGAAGATGGTGTGAAACATATGACAAATGTTCATTAAAACACCAAAAATAAGCTAAGCAGTTAACACCTCATAAGGAAATTTTAAAAGGGCTTTTATCCCCCCACACAAGAAGCCACAATAAAACGTACCAACGTTCTCCATCTTTTGTGACATATTCCCCCGGTTCCAGGTATGATCCCTTGTAATAACATGGGCACTTGGAGATGGGCACACAGGTATCTTGGTTATCCAAGTATGTATTATATGGGCAGCCACAGCCATCCATGGGAGGAAGGTCTTGCAAGCAATGTTTTTCACCACCAGCAAGGGAACGACAGGTTTGCTGGCACATTGTAAGATTGTAAAGGAAGATTTGATTTCCTGGGCAAGCAGACACTTCACTAGCTGGAGGGAAAATAAACAAACTGATAAATAAGGGATGCAGGATGAAGCATTTAACCTTGACATTTCCGTTTTGGTTTCTTTGGCTGTGCAGCATGTAATGGTAAAAATACTCCCTTAGATTTTATTAAAGTACAAAAACATCATAAGTCACAAGTAATGCTAGCCTAACTTTGTTTACCAGTTGAAGACTTATTTTTACCTGCTACTAATAGTTTCTATTTTCATACCTGTATTTGTTTCACATTCTGATAATCAGAGAGACAGCACAACATAATAAACTCCTAGTCTCAACAATACCGTACTGTTGATGAAAAGCAAGCACAATGATAAACAAAGACACTGATAAACAAAGACAATGTAAAAGCCATGATGGCTTGATTCCGTTAGTCAAAGATAGAAACAGCATTATTATTTAAACTGGGGAAAGAAGGTGAAAGTGAAAAATATTGCTTTCTTTTTTTAAATGTTATGAACAAGTGACAGCTAAAGAATGTAACATGAATTAGTAAATATTATAAGCACTGTCTCTTTTAAGTCCATTAGAAATTTCTAAGATACTCCAAATCCCTTAACATTGAGATCACTGACAGCCGAATTCGGAGAGAACCCACTTCTTGTGGCTAATTAATTCCACAGGGATTACAGTTCCACTACTTACTGCAAACATTTTTCCTCCAGCCTCCCAGTATGATCCCTTTGAAAGCACAGGCTCTCGAGTAAGAGGACAGGGCAGCACACAAGCATTCTTCATTGTCTTCGCAGAGGCAGGTGTCATATTTACATTTCTGAAAAAAGAACAAAAGGGTCAGTAAGCCTACAGGAAACCAATGGGCAATTGCAACTCAGTTGCTATGAAATATCCTGTGTCCTTTTTCTGACATTGTTTTTATTAATTCCCTCAATCAGAGAACAATGGAAGGAATGGACAAAGACCACAGACTGGAAGTGCTGCATCATTTCATACACAATGAATATGTCTGGATGCTTGTCCTAACCTAAGCCAAGCCTCTGGAACCTTTAAAAAGTAGCCAGCCTCCTAACAACACTTTTCTTAAAGGTTTTTGATACCATTCTTTCTCATTTATAGCTTAGAAATGCAATGATCCATAAAAATGAAAAATCATAATGGCAAAATATTAATCAGATCTATGAAGATCTTCACAAAATTTGAGCTCAGGCTGAGTTCCAGATATGAGCAAACACTTAGGAATTCCATCTCTTTTGCTCAGGTAAGCCTCATTTACCACTCAACAGTGATGAGCACAGGGGAAAAAGAAACCATGGAGATTCTGGCATGAAAATTAATTGGTGTTACATTCTAAGCAATACAGGAAACAATAAATATTTACTTTTCTTTTTTTTCTGACTTAATAGCAACTACTGTGTAAGGGTAGACTTAAAATTTCTGTGCTCACCTGCATCTCTTGAATCTTGTTTCCAGTTCAAATATCCAATCCAATAAAAATGTACATTAAAGATGAAACATAAGAAAGCAGAAGAACAAATTTACCTTTTTCTTCAGCAGCACTCCTTAAGAATCTCATCATAGGAGATACTTTGGATGCATGCTATGCTACCTCAGTTAATCACTGCAAAAACTTCACCTGCTCTTATGGGCAAGATACTCAATAATGTCTTAAATGTTTGAATGATAAATGTCTACAGTCATTCGTCTGAAATAAAGCAGTACTAAAAAGAGTGCAGGATTACAATACCTTATAATATTCTGAAGGATCAATGATTAAGTGACATCTTGCAAAAGGACCCTCTGGGTTTTTCAGCAAAGAACACCAATGCTCAGCATAATTTGCTGCAAAAAAAAAGGAGAAAAATGAAAGTATATAATTATATTCATTACATTCACTTATTTTCCTTGTGCAATGTCTAGTTACGTTGTCACATAAATGCAATGCAACAATACAAATGAGAGAACTGTGTGCACTTCGGGGGGTGGAGAAACTACATGCAATCACTGTACATATATTTCTATTCTCTGATTCAGTTATCTAGCAGTAGACACAATCACAAATCGAAAATCATATCTTACTGCTGCAACTTGTCTTTGTAGAATTGTGACAGCCCTTTCCATTTGGGGACCATAAAGCTAAGTTAAACATAGGGATAAATAATACTATGAAATACAAGCTGCCTTTGCAGATAATATAAATTAATGACCTTGCTTCCATATCTTCCAGCTCAGGATTCCTCTACAGTGGCCCCCTAAAATTTCACTTCAATTTGACGGGAAATCAGTGCTTGTATGTATACATACTTGCAGAAATTAATTATTAATATGGCAGTCCTCTAAAAAAACTTCAATTCCACACTACAACTCTTACACGCCTGTTGCAGTAATATACAGCAAATGCTGTTCCTTCTGGCAGAAGCCAACCATCTGACTTATTAGTGTGCTTACCACTTTCGGTGCTGAGACTGCAGGGGTCTTCCAGCTTTTCTACCTGGTCTGTACAGGTGGACTGAGCTTTCCATGTGTTAGCAAAGGCAGATCCTGTAGCTTCTACCAGCCCACTTGTTGTTTTAAAGTCATCACCTTCCATTCCATTAAAGTTTCCACAAAGACCTATTGAAAAAGAAGGTTAAAGTTTTACCTAATTGTTACTCATTCTTATTCTGAAAGGTCAAAGGGAAAGGGACAACTGATCACAAACATTAGAAACAGAAGTTCCTACAGCTGATTATTCCATCTCAGTATTAATGCATACTGTAAGTACTGAAGATTTAGGAGCTCTATTTTAAATATCTAACCTCTTGAGAAGAATAGTCTTAAGATATCTCTGCCTCAGGAGATCACCACCCTAACCTGTATTTTTTATGCTTTCTGATGATATTAAAACCACAAAATGCACCAAAAGCCTGGTTTTGTGGATAGTTAACGATTAAACTGAATACAAAGGTAAGGAATAGTCTAAGAAACATCCAGGTAATGGCACCAGAGTGATAGGTCACTTCAATATGAAATAATAAAAATGCATTATTAGTTTGCTTGAGCCAATTGTCTTCCAATGTTTTGATTTCTGCTTTTAGTTTCCTCCTCTTGAATCAATAAGTAGCACAAATTATTGCACTTGTAAAGAATACATGACTCTTCAGCTATGGAACAGCATGGTTTTTCTTCCCATTTGAACAGACACTTGCCTTGAAGTTTTCCTTGAACTGATTGATCCACAGTCACAAACAGCTGCATGACTGGAAACAACTGAATCTGCAGCTGAAGCCCAAAAGAAGTTTGTGCAACAAGGTAGTAGGAAGATGGCTTGAATACTGAGAAGCTGGCTGAAAAACAAAACATGAACTGTGCAGTAAACACACACATAGGCTGCTGAAAGAAAGATGACTTCTTAGATTTTAAGGTATCACCTGCCATGAAAACTCTGAGATCAGGATCAAATTAATAATTTTTTTTCCTCTAAAAATTGCTGGCCAACTCGATACAATGCTGGTCCCCTCTAACTTTACAAGTTGATTACCTACAATGACTCATCCTTGGGATCAGAACGACATTCAGATTTTCTGCAATACAGCTTCAATACTAATTCATTAATGCTACGTAATATGAAGAGCAAGAGATTTTCCTAGAAAGTATTATCCCAGCACTGTTGCATACAATAAGTAATAGGCGTGTCTCTACAAGCCAATACATAGCTAAATACTACTACTAATAAAATGTTAGATGCTTATACATGAGTTAAGCCATTATAGAAAAATCAGCAGAACTGACATACAAAATCAGCATAGTGGAGGAACCAGGCTTCCTAATTAGAATCATAGAATCATAGAATATATTGAGTTTGACAGGACCTGTAAAGATCATCAAGCCTAACTCCCTGCTCCTCGCAGGAATACCTAAAACTAGACCATATGACTAAGAGTGTCAGCCAGGTGCTCCTTGAGCTCTGACAGGCTTGGTGCCATGACCACTTCCCTGGGGAGCCTGTTCCAGTGACGGACCACCCGCTCAGTGAAGAACCTCTTCCTAATGTCCAGTCTGAACTTCCCCTGACACAGCTTCATACCATTTCCCCATGTCCTATCAGGGGTCACCAGAGAGAGGAGATCAGCACCTCCTCCTCTGCTGCTCCTCTTGAGGAAGTTGTAGACTGTGATGAGGTCACCCCTCAGCCACTTTTCTCTAAACTGAGCAAATCAGGTGACCTCAAGTACTCCTCACAAGTCTTGCCCTTTGAGGCCTTTCACGATGTTGGTCATCCTCCTCTGGACACACTCTAATAGTTTGATGTCCTTATAGCGAGGTGCCCAAAACTGCACGCAGTACTCAAGGTGGGGCTGCACCAGTGCAGTGCAGAGTAGGACAATCACCTCCCTCGACTGGCTAGCTATGTTGTGCTTGATGCACCCCAGGACAGGTTGGCCCTTTTGGCTGTCAGGTTATGTTGACTCATATTCAACTTGCCATTGACCCAACCCCCCAGATCTCCTTCTACAGGGCTGCTCTCCAGCCTCTCATCCTCCAGTTTGTATGTAGAACCAGGATTACCCCATCCCAGCTGGAGAATCCTGAACTTGCTCTTGTTAAATTTCATACTGTTGGTGATTGTCCAGCTCTCTAGTCTATCCAGATCTCTCTACCCTCAAGGGAGTCCACAGCTCCTCCTAATTTAGTATTATTAGCAAACTTACTTAATGTACATTTGACCTCTGCATCCAGACCATTTATAAAAACATGAAAGAGCACTGGCCCTAAAATTGAGCCCTGGGGAGCCCCACTGGTGACAGGCCACCAGCCTCATGTAATCTCATTTACTATAACTCTTTGAGCCTGACCTGTCAGCCAATTGTCCACCCAATGTATTATGGACTTGTCTAGCTGTATGCTGGACATTTTGTCCAGAAGAATACTCTGAGAGATATCATCAAAAGCTTTGCTAAAGTCCAAAAAACAACTACTGTCTAACTAATTTCTTATAGCAAATTTGGTATTATATACTCTATTTATCTATTTAATCTACTTATTAGATGATCTATTTTATTGCCTAAAGCACTTTAATTTCTCTAATCTTTCAGCTACACACTGTAGGTTTTTTTTGCACAAGCATTCATGAACATATCATCCCATGAATACTTGTCCTTTCAGATAAAGAATTACTTTCCTGCAAGTAACTTGCCATCTGCAGATAGGCCAGTAAATAAGAAGCAACACATACTGTTGTCAGTGTGCTTGCCTGAACATACCTAAAAAGGATTGATAAAGAGAAGTTCTACATTCCTTTCAAAAGTTACTCTGAGACCTCACAGCTGCTGTCTGATAGTGACCTTCCACAAGAAGTTAGGCTCCTAAATTAGGTGATCTGATTAAGCCTCTGAAAGTGTCTGTCTAAATCCACTGGTTATATAAAAAGATGCTGATGTCTCAAGTGAGCTGGGAAGATTACAGGGTGCTACACAGTACATCCTTCTTTTCTGCCTTGGTTGACCAGAAAATACAGCAGTTACTTTCTGTCAGGCTTTCTTCCCACAGGAAAAAAAGAAAAGCATGGTGAAGAAGTGTGGTGTGGTAAACATGCCTGAGCCTCACCAGGACTGAGAGCCAGGACATGCCCACACCATACAGCCAGACTTGAAAAGTGCTAAATACCCCTCTTTATAGGCAGGTTAAGTTATCTGCTTTAAATTTAAGCCATGGCAATTCCTCTTTCCCAAGCTACATGCTGAAGTATATTGAAGATGTATGAAAAAATTGAAGGGACATTTTTCTCAATTATCCGCTGTATACAGAGTCAGTCTGGCCATGAAATTCTCAGTGACAACTATTAAACCACATTAATCCCCAAGTTGTTCCAAAATCCAAACAAATTTCATATGCCTATCTTCACTTTTGCTTCTGAAAAAATACACCCTCACATGAGAATTCAGGCGTGTGACACATGGTACACAAGGCTACGTCCCTTACCTGACACATGAGGCACATTCACTGTCATCTCATTCAGTGACACACTGCCATCTGGTCTGAAAACCACCACCTGTACAACAGCAAGTAGAACCAATGAGGTTCCAGGTATTGAGAGGAAAAATAATTAATAAAAAAAAAAAATTAAGAGGGGAAACATTTTGCACATTTAGACTGTGACTAGAACTTAAAATCTTTGAAAGGAAGAATCAGTCTGAAAATGGAATGTGGCAGTAGACCTGTAGAATTCAAGCAAGGTTTCATCTTGCTATTCAGTGTTTCACTTACACCTGCCTACAACGATTTCTAACGGTAATGATATGCAAAGCTTTTTTATATTAGGCACCTTGTTTTCAGCAAGTAAAAGAAAATATTGGGCCTTCAGAATCTATAGTAAGCTCCTATTCCCTATAAATGCATGTGCCACAGTATCAGTGTAATGGTTTGGTATGATTCTGGCACAGTAAGAAAGCGGTTTGTTAAACTTCCTCATAAAATGCTAGTCTGCACATACAGAAACATAAAATGATGGGTTTCTGATTTGGTTTGGTTTTGTTCTAGTTATGCTGGCAAGGACATGGAAGACCAGAAACACAGGAGGAAAATTATGTGTAAATGTATGTAAAATTATGTATAAATACAGTCTAGATATTCCCAAAACCAAACAGAACACTAAAGTGAATGAAAATATAAATATTTAAGAAGGTTGAATTGCATCAACATTCAAGGATGGGGTCTCTTCTGAAAAAGACTCAGTTAGTACTATAAAATTATATCTGAATAAAGTAAAATACTGTGAGGGGAGGAAGAATGGTACTCTTACTTCCAGCCAGCCTGGAATACAGTGAGAATAATCATATAGCACAGAGCAGAGAAGGAAAGAGGGGAAAATGTTAGCTTATTTGAATCTCACCTTTTTGTTCAGTTTAGGTCTATTTTGAGTTCTCGAGGCAGAAGCCCGAGTTGTTTTTCAGCCTGGCTGAGGTGCCTTATCTATCCACAATAGTGACTCCAGAAGAATTACTTATTGCTCCACAGTAAAGGAAATATGCTGATTTTCAACATATCTAGCAGAACCCACAGAACACTTACATTTTTTTTGTGATCTACTAACAGCACAACAGTCTTCAAACAGGTCTGCCTGTCTGTGGAGCCACAGGGAGACAGCTCTGCCAGGAGAGCATGACTGTCATTTACAGTACCCTACAATCACAGTGAAATAAATGTCCATTAGTCCAATCAAAAATCTCACAAGATGATTTCCAAAACAAAGACTAAAGTAATCAGTTACAATAACAATTACTACAGAACTTAGCTCTTAAGAGCACCATTTCAGCAGTGGTGCTGGAAGCTGAACCGTCTTTCAAATAAATTCAGTGGTATGGTTTCTAGTTCAACAAGATCTTTGTCATTTTCTAGAAGAACAGGCACCAGATATTTTAGGGACAGATAAATGAAATAGCTGCCTAGCTCCTTTCCCTAGCTGACTTTGACACTCAGACACAGAAACAGCTATTACAGATCTGGCTGAGAGCTTCTAATCCTGAGAACTGCTAATTTTTTCAGTCTACCTATTCATGCAGCCAGAGTGATCCTTTGATTTCTTATACATGAAGGACTCCACTGAATAATGACAGTATATGTAGTCTACTATCTAAGTTAACCACCCATTGCAGTAAGTGCCCAACTCCCTCCTAGGGCTATTACAGCCCATCCTGAATTTTCCAGTACAGCTTTTAGCATTTCTGCTTCCCTCATCCCATAAAGATGGAATAAAACAATTCATAACTGTTACACATCAGCACAGAGACACTTGTAAATACAAGAGAAAAGCCCTCTAGTACACAGTACCTTGGCCAACACATAGTAGCAGTCTCCATGGAAGGTGTATTTCTTCCCATCAAAGGTGGTAATATGGGAACCTCCTTCCACTGAACATGTGCCTGGACAGGGTAAATCTTTGCAAGTCCATCTGCCTGAATCACAGGTGCTATAAACAAATAATAATAAAAAATGCTTGTAGCTATTACAGGACCTGAGAGCACTGAAAGCATCTGTATACCTCACAAACAGCAAGATATGCCCAGGTGTTTTAAAACTGTATCTTTGACCATTTCCTTAAGATTTTCCCTCTGCCATATGCCACAGATACAAGAAAATTTTTCAGACAATTGGCTGTATAGTTATGCAACATAAACATTAAGTTCAGAATGTTTTCAGGAAGCCTCCTATGACTAAATGGAAGATTGAAAAATGCAGATCCATTCACAATCATTCAAAGAAAGGTGTATAAACAACCATGATCCTTACCATTCTTCACATTCATTGGTAATGCTTTCTCCAGGTGAATACTCCTTTCCATGGAGTTTGCAGTGGCACTGGCTAGCAAGTATGCAACCTTTCTCAGTAATATCATCATACACAGTTCCTGTAAAGTACAACAGTAAACTACTCCAGCTCTTTCTGAAATCGGCAATTTCCACAGAGGAGAAACTCTCAAAGGAGGCATGCTTTCAACTTGACACAGAAAACAGAGGCTGAGATTATAAAAACTGTGAAGAATACTGTTTCTAATTTTTGTAATGTAAGATACATGGAAAACACTTTTATCCAGTTTTGAAAACCTAAGTCTATCCATTTATATAACTATACAGAGATAAAATGCTTAATATAAGTATACAAGAACAATCTCAGAATTTTACATGTTTAGATTTTCAGTCCTTCTGGCATACTCTGTAGACTACCATTGCAATCTTTTTTCCTAAGGTTGACAGCAAGTCTGAGAATTTCATTCACTGACCCTAATATCACTCTCTGGGAAAATGATGTCCATTGTCTCAGAATTATTCAACCTAAAAAGCATGATTTTCTACATATTAGCAGAATTCCATTTGTTGAGAGGTAAAAAGCAGATTTCTTACCTGTCATTGTGTTAATATAACTATAAAATCATTTATTAATTAACCAATTATGACCTCCTTTTTAAAAAACCTTATAATTATGTTCCCCTAGGGGGGGAAATAATGAGTAGCAGTACTAATTTTTAAGATATAATTTGACTACATTTAATATTTTAGCTATAACCTCCTTTGCCAGAGCTCTTGGTATTGCTCCATATACAACAGCTAGAATAACACTTGCCTTCAGGGCAGAAACAACCATCCATGTAGTGTTCCTCACAAAGGCTGCTGATCTCCAAGTGTGAACAAGTATCCATGCAGGGTGAGCTGCTTTCTCTATAGATCATGGTATCAGGACAGGTCTTGGCTGAAAGAATGAGAAAGTCACCACCAGTTATTTGAGTGTAAAGTCCATCATTCCTCAGAAACCACAGATCATATCCCCTACTCCCCTCAAGTCAGTGGTGTCCTAAGCCAGACTCCATCTGGCAAAGCATGTTTGTCTGTTTCTGGACTGCTTTCCCTGCTTTTTATATTTTCTTCTTTTGCTCTCAAATAGATCAAATTATCCCAGACATCTGCAGCATCAGACCTCACAGTTTTTTAATGAAACAGAATTTCTACTTGCTGAAAAACATTTCTTAATAACAAGGGTAATAGAAGAAGAAAACAGGAAGAACATAGTATGTAGTTTATTGCACTACTGGTATGAAATTTGTAGTATATGCCTACAGTTTTGTAAAGAAGGAATGAATTTAAATGCTTCACAGTGCTACATCCATGAATATTTGTTTCTTTGTAAATTTATATAGCTGCTTACGGCAAAAGTACTGTGTCCTCCATTCACCAGGCCGGCCACCCGCATGTGAACACTGACGAGAATACTCAGAGACGGTGCTGCAGAGGCAGAAGGAGTCCTCATTTCCATTACATGCACACTTGTCCTGCATGCAGGCTTGGATGTACAATTCCAAATTAAGACGTAACCGACAATCAGCAAATGCAGAGGAAGTCAGCAACCTCTCACACTCATTGCGCTAAGGAGGAAGAGTAACAATATTTAAGGGATTTGTAAGCCCCTGAGCTTCTAGACACTTTCTTTCTTGTCATAAAAACTGTTGTATTCTGAACAGCAACAGTTATTCAAGAGAGGAAGAAGAAACCATTTGCCCTGGAAGGGACAAAATCTTCCCAGTTCCTCACACACTAACTGCCCATAACACAAGGATGTCTCCATGTTCCCATGCAAGTGAAGTTCACCACTAGGAATACTCACATGCTCATTGCAGCTTGGAAGAGCCCGAGTTTCATCAGGATCTTCACATTTTGTATTGGGTTTGCTGATTTTCTGTAAATTCCCATACGTTATTGAATTGTAGCTTGCAGCTATGAGAAAAAAAAGAGGACTTGCTGAGCCCCAAAAATTGACAACAAGGAGCACCTGATTCCCAGGAATCTACTGATCAAGGAAAACAGTTACTATGGTACCAAATATGCCTGTCAGACACAGGTGTCTGCTCTGAATTATGTCTATTATATCTAAGTGTTCTTAAAATTTTAAAGTGGTAACAAGAAAAGAAAGCCAGTAGAGAAAATAACAAGATGATTCATGTGGAATAAAATAACCTCAGACCAGGAATGCAGCACTGGAACATAATGTTTATTCTGGGGCAATCACAGAAATCTCAGGTGAAATTTGCTCTCCTGTGATGCTCTTATGTACAATGCTTATCAGCCTATCTTCTGTGATAACTGTCAGTATGGTAGGATGACTCACCTCCATTGATAAACTCATTGTAGATTGGAACTCCATTGTAATCACCACAGAGACCACATGTATGGTTATTAAATTTGCTGTCCAGCTCCACCTAAGTAATGGAAAGAAAAAGAAAAAAACAGCAAAGAATTATCTGGACCATTAAGACATTCCAAAGTAAATACGTTTACTCGAAAGGGAAGTTGCTAAATGGCAGAACTGATGGCAAACCTAAAACTCTTAGATAAATAGCTATTGCAAATGAATTCGTAACACAGTCAATAAACACACAGTTAGATGCAAAAAGTAACACAGAAAACAGAAAAAAGTGACTGAAGCTCCTGTATTTTAATAACAGCAGTAACCACCATGGTGATAAAGATGAGAAGGAAAGCATTCTTAAAATCACAGGACTTTTTTTTTTTTCTCCTTTTTTTCCTTACTGGGATAAAATTTAAGTCTTGCTGTAAATTAGGAAAGTCAATGATGGCAGTCCTTTAAAAGACAAATGAAGGAAAATGCAGACTGGATTGTGGGGGTGCTGTAGTGAAAACATTAGCTATTTCTCAGAACGCTTCTTCACCCTTTCTTGAGACTAGTAAGATCATCTGCAGGCCATACAGCTACCTCTATCACATTGCAGTGAAAGGAACTTTATGTTGTTAAAATAAGGTACTAGGAGTGTCAGTTGGATGAGTCAGCCTAACACTCCAGCTCTGTTCAGTTCATGAGATTCTACTTCTGCTCAGTATACAGTAGTCTGTTAAACCCAGGAAATACCAGTAAAAGGCGACTTGGATGATACATACCATCAGTGCATCTTCCTGATTCCATATCAGAATCAGGCCTAATTTGGCATAAACCTTGGTGTAAATGTCATTGCTCTCAATGAGCAGACCAGAGCTGTAGTAAGGTGTCTTCACACTAGGAAGAAAATCAGAGACTTTGCATTAGTACAGAAACGTAAGGGGTGACATGAATGTCTGTAATAAGCCAAATCCCCTAATGAATAGATAAACCAGTCTCTGTCTACCTGATCCTAGCTGCACAGGATGCCTTGTTTTAAGGAGGCATAAAATCCTCTCTCTCTGACACTTGACGTGATAACTCATTTCCCTTAAAAGACAAAAAAAATTCAGAGGCAAAGCCTCCCCAAGGGTATGGGTTCTTTAAGAAAAAAGCAAAAATGTCAGATGTCTATAATTTATTCAAAGGAAAATCCATCGTCATTGTGGAATTAACAGAGGATATTCAAATACTCACTACTAATTTACTTCAATGAAAGAAGTAACAACATAAATGGAAGCTTTTCTTTACCAAAAGATCTGACAACCATTTCAGAGAGAATGAATGTTCCTTTGCAAGGATCTTCCTCCTCAAGAGAGAGTTCAAAAAGCACAGGCAGATATAGGGACTGCCAACAAAAGTTGGGGGAAAAAAGGAGCATGTTAAGAGGAATTTAGTAATTTGTTTCATTAGTTAGTTCATTAGTTTTCAGTTGACAGGACCAAGCTTGTTAATGGTGACAGCAAGGCATGTTAATGTGACATAAGATACTTTGCAGAAGGCTGAGCATAGACAGTGTTGTCTGATAAAGAATCAATTCAACAGACCTCTCTCTTGTTCTTGTATGTCTGTCTTACAGTGCACTGTGCAACAAGTCACACTGCTGAATTTCATTCAGCAATAAAGGGATTGGGGCAAGCAACCTCATCCTATAAAATCTAAAGAACTAGAGTTTGTTCAAACAGAAGTAGTGTAAAATGGAATCCAGTCAAAATAACAAGTTCATTTTCTACAGATTTGTCAATATAATTTTTACCTACCAGGATTCATGTATGTCTATGCATATCTCCTCTTAACTAGTCTCTTGACTGGGAGAATTTTATCTCCTAATTTCCTGTCACTGGGATTTTTCCAACTATTTACCTCAGGCATTTTTAACATGGCCAAATGACTTACACATCTAAATACCAGGAAGGAACTCAGAAACCATTATTTCTACTTTTGGCTGCATTGTTTATCCTCTGGACAATGAGGCCTTAAGGGATCATGTTTTTGGAGGGGGATTATAAAACATAGGGCAGATTTTCACCTTTCAGCTATCACATCATGGAATATTTCTCTTTTTTCTAACACTAGGACATTCAATCAATCAGTGGATCTGGTGCCAAAAGGCAAATTCATACATTTTTCTACTTTACCATTTTCACTTCAGTAGTGTGAAATGCTAGTTTACATGACAATGGATCATATGTCATTTAAAGAGCAATATGCGAAATTAAGTTCTACAAAGAAACTAAATCCCCCATGCAGCAAAAACCTGTTCAGAAGGGATCTATTGTTTTATGAACACTACCTAAGAAGAAAAGAGGCTTGGTTTAAGAAAAAACATTTTTAAAGGATTTCTAAACTTTAAGACCTAAGTACACAATAAAGGCTTTTTCAATTTGGGGCAAGAATGCATTTTTTGTAACTTCATGCCATATTGTTATGCCTTCTGGTATGATCCTTTGAAAACTGAACATTATTTTCTATCTTTAAACAGATTTTCATTGCAGTGGCTTCCCAACTTCAGAGCAAAACCTGAATTCTGGGCAGAACCCAGTCCTACAATGACAATACAAAGGATTTTTTTTAAATTATGCTGACATACTAACAGCCAGTTTCTTCCCTCTTCAGAACTATGTCTTACCCTATGAGTTGCTTCACTTGTTTCAGTGTGTATATATACACACACTGAAAGGATAGGCTGATGATAGGAAAGGCTAGATTAAGACACTACTTGGCACCAGTAATGGTGTCAAACTAGTCCCTTGTGCAACCATGTTACAGGAGGAGAAATATAGTACAGCTCACTGTGAAAAAGTACATATCGCCACATACAAATTTTACAGTGTAAATTTTGAACTGCATTATATCTGTTATAATCCCTTGAGGAATGGCCATCGGACCGTAAAGAATTATTTATGAAGATCAGAAAAAACCACCTCTCTTCTACCGCAAAATAAGAGAAAAGGACCACGGAGAAATGCATCTTCATTTTTATGGATTTGCTAGACCATCTGCTAAGGTAAACTCAGGGTGATGGCGTAAAACAAATGAAGCTATGTCATTTTGTGCCAGGGAAAGATCTGGTTCATGAGCTGCATTGTTTCCTGCATAACTAGAAGAAGAAAAATTCACTCAAACCTCTTCCTGACTTGTATTTAAATCATCCCTTACGCCAGTGTAGAAATTATGATCAATACTAAAGCCCCTCCCCAAAGCAATTTTTATGCTGGATTTCAAAGTGCTTTTTTTTGCTTGTGGAAATGCTTGTAGCAGTTACTGTAATGGTATACAGACAGCTGTGTAAAGATCAATCCTGCTTTTATCTTCCCATCACATTTCTCTGAAATGCTACTATACTAAAGGAACTTACATCCGCCCATCCACTACGACCAGTTTTGGTCTGAGGTACACAGTAAAGTCCCTGATTGTTATCAGAATATACTGGATCTCAGGGTGGTTATTGCTGTTCAGAGCACGCTGAATGTGGACAGAGAACTCCTTGTAAGATTCTTGGCAGTCAGAAGCAAAATTATACTCGCAAATGCCAGGGAATTGATAGATGTCGCCATCAAAAGTTTTGAAATGGTTGTTTCCCCAAGTGCTGCAGACATAGTGGCCATGGTTTCTTGTCCTTCCTGTTAAGTGATGAAAAAGAAATAGGCATGAAAAAAAGTGAAAGGAATGAGCTAGCATCAAGAAAAGGTAGGTGTTGCATTTTACAGTAGAAACCACTTGCAATTACGTGCACAGTGATTCCACAGATCTCAAGCCTGATCAAGTATCTGCCTACCAAGCAGAAGAGATGTGAATCTCTAATGGAAAATAAGACATTAATAAATACAGCTGAGACCTGGGTATATCTTATAATCCTCACTGAGGTGAAGGAACTTGTCTGCATGAGGTGGGGAAGCTTAACCTTCTGACCACTAACAAGCTGGTGCATCAGTGCAATGGAGCTACTTCGCCAAACATATGAATTTATTCTGAATCACAGTATTATTTTTAGCAATATTAAATACTGCTAAGAGCTATTTTCCTCCCTCATGCAACTTGCACTAGAAAGGAAACAGGAAACCAAGGAAGTACCATTCCTACTGGAGGGCAAATATGTTAAATGTTATGAAAGGACTTGTGCACAACAGGAATTTTTAAAGCACTCCTTTTCCTAACAGAAGTAGTGATTTCTATTACTACAGAATATAAATTCTTCAGAAGATAGGTCAGAAAATAACCAAGCTAGGAGCAAAAAACCAAAAAAAAATTACTTTTTGCAATAGCAAAAGATGATGATACTTGTTCCCTTCCCAGCCATCTATACCAACAATAATATAGATGGTATTAACACAGTATGTGATAAATCTCAAGATGCTGTAGATTAGAGTTGAACATAAAACCTGAGCATACTTGGGAAGCTTGCCAAGGTACCAAAAGCACACATGCCACTCATCTTCACAAGATTTTTTCACAGTGTTTAATTTGTGAAAGCAGGGATCTCTTAAGTTGTTGTACTGTGATGGTATCAATCGTACCAGATACATCCAGCCAAGCTGGTATGCTTCTCTCCCCAAAAGGGAGGCTACACAGAGATTCTCCCAGAGCTCACAGCTGGGATACCAAATACAAGATAATGTTTTCATCCCATTGCTGAATTCAAGATGCAGCAGACCAAGACCAATACCCCAAACCTGATCACTGCACAAAATTCATCACCTATTCCTGAAAAAATAGTTTTCAGTATGAGATCTCCATTTCAACACTTCAAACAAAATTGATAACAAATAGAGTAAATTAGAGCTTTTACAGAAGGATTATTAAAGTCCTGAATAACAAAATGAGCTTTGTCCAATGTTACTACATTCACTTTTGAAGAAAGTATTTATCTCATTCCAAAGTAACAGAAGGCACAATCATCCACTTTCTTCATTGCTGTAACAACGAACCTCCCAAACTCCTATAGTTGCTTTCTGCCAAGTAGTTGCCATACCTAGGAAAGTCTCAACATATGGGAAGAAAAGTAACACTGAAAACATTTTCCAAGCACATCAAACTAGAGATTAATGCAGTAGATACAGGTACTAATCTCTCCAAAGACAGCAATATCAACTTATGTTGGCTGAGCTATGTAGCCTCAGTATTTGAAAGTTTAAGAAATTTAAGGCACCTTAAACCACCAGTGCATTATTTAAATGCACTGCCTCTTTCTGCATCTACAGTGGTATTTTAATTCTCTCCCTCTTTTCCAGGAGGCAATCTGCTACCATTTCATTTCTAGAGCTTACCTTTTCTTATTTCATTTGCATAGGAAAGAGCCAGCCAGAGCATAAAAAGGCTGGCAACTCTTAGCCCCATGATGGCTAAGGTGGGTGAACTGGAAACTCCACTGAAAACTTTGCTTTATATAATATCCACTGATGCAATTGATTCTATCGCAGGGGAGGACATACAAAGGGAGGAGGAAAAAGGAGGGGTAAAAAAATAGGCGTAATATTTGCAGAAGATAAGAAGTAAACAGACAGGTATTTTTCACCATAAATGAAGGAATTCAGTATACAGGAAATGGTATAATATTGATTCAGTAATCATGCAAATTTTTTATTGCTCTATTTCATCTACAGGATGCTATGCTTTTAAATCCTTCAAATGCTCATGCCAGGTTTAACCTTCAGTAACTCTTATAACAAATAGTGAATTTTGGAGTGGCTGAATGAAGAATTCTCTTGAAGGAAGTTTAGGATGAGATACCCTCAAACAATGGCTTCAAAGCCAAAGCATTTTTCATTTTTCACCATCCCATAGAATGATTTCTATAAAAATTAAATTATGCTTGTGAAGCTCCTTGTAGACAGTAGTAACCCTTACAAATAAAAATGATACACCATGCATTATAAAATTATTTTGCAGGCAATTGTTGGATTCCTTTCATTTGTAAAGCTCTGGGGACCATCTAAAACAAGGTATAGCCCATACTGCATATTGTGCCCAAAACATAATTGAAATGGGGTGACAAGGTAAGTTCAAGGAATTCACAGCAAGAGAGATGCTCTATCGAACATTGTCATGGTGCAACAGAAAGTCCTTCAAAAAGGTTGTAGAGACTCTCACAACATATTAAGCTTTAGGGGAAAAAAAAAGGAAGAAGGGGAAAACATTACTGTCCAGACTGAATAACAATTGTTTTCAGACAAAATCCCCCTAAACAGCTTGTTCTTGCTTACCTTCTACATGAATGATAAATTTACAGTCTACTGTCCCATGTCAGATCCTACAAAAGCTCTAAGGTCAGCTTTGCTTTGTGCAGAGAAAGATGAAGAAGGTCCCTGGGAGAAGAAAGCAGAAAATAGAACCAGGAACCAGTTCAGAATGCTGCTTCAGAAATACAAGATTTCCACATGCAATTTATTTTACTCTGAAAAATTCCTTTGAGAGGTGTTGTTGCAATTCCCTTCAGAAGACAAAACACAGGCTCCTTGAGGTAAAATACACTTTTTCAACAGATCTTTTAACATGGCTGCTTCATAGCACTAATAGGGTTTACTTCTTAAAGCTCCCAGGCCAGGCTCTGTACTTTCTCATCAAAAATTTCTCAGTGCAGTGTCTAGAAATGTCTAATCCTCTTAATTGTTCAGAGTGTACTTTCACTGCTGAAATTACAAGTAGAACTTTTATATTTTGTAAAACACCAAGGAAACTATTCATTTAGCCATTTTGGCTGCTCTAGTCAACTAGAAACACCTTTTTGTCAAAAAGGCATGGTCTTTAGCTGTTGTTTTTTTTATTTGATATTTTTACCTCAAGTATAGCCTAGCCTCAACCAGAACATCTTCCTGTTTTCCCTCAATACATCTCAAAAGGTTTTAGACTTTCTGCTTTTCCGATTTGAGGATTTGCACTTCTCTCACCTTTACATAGGGTATCATTCACCCAACACTCATGACTGAAATTAAATAGTCATCCTTTTCTCCTTTGGGAGTCTATCACTAGAAGAACATAGAAGTGATTTCCCTTCTTGAAAAATAAAAATAAAAACAGTAATAATCCATTAGAACAAACTGTTTAGAGAAAAATGAAGAAACACTGTCCACAGACACCTTTCCCTGACGGTTACCTTAGCAGGTCTAATTTCTTATGAAATCTCAGAGACACCTCCCATCTTTGAATTTTCTGTCTTTTATGCCACCAAAAGTATTAGTTCAGAAATATTTTCTAAAAATACTTAAGAGATTCCTAAAGGACTTTATTCTGAGTTTTTCTTTTCCTCCCTGTGTTTTTCCAGACAGTCTCCTGTCTGGAACTACTACTGCCCCAGGAAAAAGAGTCTTCATAACTTAATTCATATACAGTCTTTGCAAACTGTAACAGCAACTCCATGTACACAGCAGACCTGACCCCTTTTTAGATTAAATTGGATGTGTATGCTCACAGGTGTAAGTTGGAAACTTGCATATTTTGCATTCAGGTTTCTTTGCCATGAAAATTCTAGATTTGGAACCAGACTCATCCATTTGTTGGGACTGTGAAAAGTAATCATCCTTCATCTAAGGGTGCACCATTTCTCAGTTCAATATGCTGGTATTTTTCCTCTTACGCAGGTAAGAGAAGCATTTTTCTTTGGGTGATATGGAGCGGTCTAACCACTTGAAGAGCTACTCTTAGCCAAGCACCACTAAATTTTCATAACTGATTTTCTCAGCTCTAGCTCTGGCCTGCCTATACAGGGAGCATGATTCCTTCTTGGTCTATAAAGTTAAAACAGGACTATTTTCCTTCTCAGAGTCACCAACAACTTCTCATTGTCCCTTCTGACATATAGGAAGCTGTGGCTTGCTGTGACATCTCAAACTGGAGAATAAGAGAAAGCAACATACCTTTGAGCACTGAGACCACTCTTAGAGTATTTGCACTCAAGCTTACATGGCTGTGCCGATCTGACGAGAAGTCAGTACAGATCCTTATCTTCACAATTCATAAGTATTTACACTTTTACTAGCATTAGAAAGTGTCCTAAACTATACCATCTCTGTTTCCTTATTGCCAGAAGAGTAATGATCTTGTCTACCAGCTGCTTTATATGCCTCACAGAAATAATCAGTCTTTGAGGCAAACATCATAGCCTGTTACACTTCATGCTCAGCTACCTTAAAGCTTATTGGATCATGCATTTTAATCCAGAAGAATCTTACTGTTAATGCACAAATAACTCTGCATCCATATGTATGCATTAATTTATTTACTATAAATTGTTTGACAACCTGAAGTAATCGATCTATTTTGGAACAAAGATAATTCTGCTTTAGCATTAGCATCTTTGCTTTAAGCTTACATCAATTCTCTACATCTGAGTTGACCTGTCTGTGGAACTTCATGCCATTCGTTGCTTCTGGACATCTTAATCAGAAGTCATCTTTCTCTTTTCAATACCAAGTGTTCATTTACCTTTAATACCAGTGATACTTCTTATAATTCTGCATGCACTTCAATCCTCTCCCAGTAGGGACACTGCAACTGAAAGTATATGGAACCCGAACTGGGTAAAAGCTATCACAGTGCAAGTGGCATCACTAGAACAAGCAATGAGGAGTGTTTACATATTTAGGTCCCACTGCTGAGTCTTAACATAGTTTTTTAAAATTTTCTGAAGTCCATGAGTAGAAATAAAAGTTCCCATAATCTTTCACTATATGCCTGACCTAGGAGCCACAAGACCAGTGCTACAGCAGTCAATGCTAAAATTCAAAGTTTTTTTAAAAAAAAGTTTATTGCATGGCAAGTGTGTTTGTTATAGCAGCAGATGCAGAAGGCAAGATAAAAAATGTGTTTTGAGTCATAGCTGTGTCAATGCATTGAGTGTTTCCCTACCCTTAAACTTTTATGAGACTATTTCTAATCATTCCATCAGCATAGCTAACTTTTAATGTTCATATTAATTACAGTGTAAATTTATTTTGCTGTTTACGTTCTGTTAAAAAGAGAATCTACACAGAAGATTATCTTCATTCTGACTCACATTGCAGAAGAAAATGGCCTATATGGAGAATTTATGTTACTTTAAGATAAAATTAAGCAGACACCTGGCTAGGCTTATTGTTTTAGGAAGAATAAATAATTTTTCAAGAATTTGGGGTCTGTTTCCATCTGTTAGCATACCAAGAGGAAATCTCATTGCAGTCTTGTCGCAACAATCCCAGGATGGCCACTGTACAAATACCTCAGAAAGTACAATTATACCTGGTGACTGAATTTTTTTCCATATCTGCTATTGTATTCCTGTCTTGCTGCTGATCATGGGCTGTCAAACCAAGAAGCAATGTTCTATCAGTCATGTTGCTCTTCAGAAGTAGCCATGGGATTTTGTTCTGCTACTCTTCCACCTGCCAGCATGTCACCAGAGCACACAAAGCCTTCCACATGACCATCCAGCTGCACAATATACACATCACTCCCTTTATCTCAAGCACAGAGATGGGTTTTCTGAATTCCCTGGCAGCCATTCCAAAATAGCTCTGGCAAAATATAGGCAGATTACGAATTAAGAGATGTCTGACATGCAATCACGGTACTTCCTTGACTGTGACACCAGTAAGCACTCTATAGCACACCTTGACAAAAACTTAAGAAAGCACAGAGGCAAGCAGCAGAAGGCTGAACAGCTCATGAAAGGGAGTGTTCAAGTAATGACGTAGAAGTAATGGGGATGCATTTCCTTTTGATAGTATGCTGTCAACTGATTAACCTAAAATTATCAATGTGAATGGAGCCAGTATTTATATGGATGTACAACTGGTATAAAATTACTGCAATTATTAATTTATGGCTTTTATGTTATTAAAGAATTAGAAACAAGTGGCAAAACCCATGGCTATAACCAATTTATTGCTCTCTCAGACTTTTTAATGGGGAGTTACTAGTTACTCTTTTTATAAAAAGAACTTCAATATGCAGAATGTCTGCTTAAATGTATTCAACAGTCAAGGTTTTATTTAAGGAAATGTTCCAAAAACCCGCATACATTTGATTGATCCTAGGTCTCTTCTGGAAATGGGCTAATATTATGTAATTAATTATCCTACCATTTTACCCTAAGGTATTCGATTTCTGATTGGACTAATCTTAGTCCTACCACTAATTTCATCACTGTAACTTTGAGCAAGTCTTTGGGTTATTGTCATTCTTTTTTATTCAAACAAATACAATAGTGTAAGGTATCTGCTGATGCTAGCTGGAGTACAACATTCTCACACACCCTTCCTTAAATGGCTTGGCATAGAAATTTTAACACTAGCATCCATTTTCCACTCATAGTACTTCCTTCTTTTTGTCGGTAGCTCATACTCTGAGACTAAGGTTGCAAAACATTTCTTTCCCTTCCAGTTAAGTAGAAATGGGGATAATCATATGACACACAACTACTGGAGATTAGGAATGGATGTAGTAAGTAGTAACTTCACCTAGTAAACTTTCCTACTAAAACTTACCTTCTAGAAAAGGTATGTCTGCAAAAAACCTCACATGAGATCTTCTGTATCAATACCCATGGAAAAATATTTGACGATTTAAAAAAAAGATGAGAAGAGTTCTCCTTTGCTCAAGCATCTATGGGATTTACTGCTGGGAAATGGACAGAGCCAAGAAGAGATGACATAGAAAAGGCATCAGGGGAATTACACTCTGCATTCCTTTCTCTCTAGCAATTTTACCCCAGTGGAGTGGGGTTTCCCAAATCTTTTATTCTCTCACTAGGAAACACTGGGAAGAAAAATACTGGCAAAATGTGAATTTTTTTGTCTGTCCTCTGAAGAAGGTTTTTTTCTGAAAACAGAGCTCACTGAGAAACTGGGAAACATTCTAGGCAAAGCCTGTGCACCTAAACCTGTGTTCTCTCAATGGAGTTCACGTATCAAGGAGATCTTAGCATTTCAACAAGAAACAAAGTAAGCATACTTACTTTAATTGCAATTTTCATTTACTAATATTCTCTACCACCTCCTTGTCTCAAAATTCCTATTGACACTGATGGTGGAACTGAACTAAATTTGCATTTACTTAATATTTTCAGGTGCGATATGGGAAATTAGACTGACCTTACAAACAAAACTAGAGAGCAAACCCTTCACTCTTTCCCTCCTTTCTGCAGCAGTATGTGGATATGGCCTCCAAGTCAACATTTGCTATGAGTTATTTTTTAGCTTTCAAAACCAGAATTCCTGAATGACCCTCCAAATATTACACTGAATGCTTGCTTCACAATACAGTATATTCTCATATTTTACAAAACATCCAGTCTAGTCGCTTGGCTGATAGATTAAACTTTCCCCCTTTTACTCAACTCTTGATAGAATGGGTCACTTAATGGCATGCAGTCAACACTTCTACTGATCTGAAGAAAATTCATAAATAGTTGAGCTAAACAATATTCTGAGCCATGGTATAACTATGGTGATGGTTCCACAGGACACTATGGAAACTTGCGGTCACTTGCATGAACATTTAACTAAGAGTCTTTAGTCTTTCTCTTCCTACCACCAAATAGTATGATCCTGCTGGTACAATTTGCTACACTTGCCATAGTTATGGTAAACTTTAACTTTTTTCTGTTACGTAAATAAGCATTTACATAATTAATAGTGCCTTCTGTTGCGTGTGAGAGAGAAAAACTACGTCAAATGCAAGAATACATCTGACTCATACCCAGGTCTTCCAGCTGCCATGCACATTTTCTAACAACACTACTTTATAATTAACTTTTGAATCATCAAAAAGACAACATTCTCAATACAAAGCACTGTATCACAGCAACATTGTGAACATAACAGTGTATTTTGAAGAACACTTTGAGAGCTGCTACCTCCCACGCAGCAAAGGACAGGGAAGGATAAATTAGACAGCCTGAGAAATATTTTCCTTCACACACTTCCATGATATTTTGCACTGTTTCTGTTTATTTTCCACACACCTTCAAAATTTGAATCTGATCACTCATTAAGGTGCCTTCTGAAAGGTAAAAAAATAGAGAATAAAACCAGGAGTAAATACTTTTGAGCATTCCTTAATGCTTCTCCTTTTCAGTTACTACTTTTTAAAATGTTAATTCTCAGAAGCAGATCATCTGCACTATAAAATGCCAACAGTAAGACTGACAGTCCATGCCATCCAGTGATGTATTGCATCAACTAGGACTACCTACATTGAAATTTTGGATCAGCTGGACAAAAACAATTTGGAAAAAAAAAATTCTGATTATAACTTCAAATTGAAGGTAATTGATGTCCAGAAGAACTGTTTCCCAGAGTACCAGGATACCTCACAGTTTTGATATATTGTCTCCACAAAACTCTTGTTCCAATATTTACAACTGCAGAATTAAACACACAGCCAGAGATAAAGAACCACAAAAGCACTTAGGCAATATACAGCAAGGGCTCAAGATGAGATGTACACATCCAGCATTCTGAACAAGGAGCTGCCTAAACCAGGCAAGAGGAAAATCTCAAAAAAAGAAGTATGTCTAAATTTTAACTCTTTTCTGTGGATCATGACTAATACCTTCATAGACATGACTCTCTTCATGAACACAGGTGCTTTATGCCTTTCAAATAACAGAGCCTTTTCTCAAAACGATGGCAGTGGAGGACTCTTCTTTTCATTCCACAGAGCACTGAGTACTCATTCAGTGAGGGCTGACATACCTAAATCTGTCTTGGGGACTCACATTCACATCTCCAGTATGAATATAGTTGGACTAGATGATTCCTGTAGGTCCCTTCCAACTAAACAGTTCTATTCTAATACCTGAATCCCTGGGATCTAAGGCTCCCTCCTCCTTTTGAAACTCTTCAAATCTGCACGGAATACTTAACAGTTTTGTTGTTCCAAAGACAAGGAAAGCAGGAGTGAGCATGACTCTACAACACATGGATTAGAGGGACATACTAATGAGAAGAGGGAGGAGGGGTGTGGTCTCAGTTAGTCCAAACATTTGATATAAAATACAGCTCACGTCCTGGAAATAGAAACTTTGGTATGGATATAAGCCCAAATTGTTTAAGGTCATTTATAAAGATGTTTCTCAATTTATGCAATGAGAAAGATTTAAAAATAAAAGTTAAATTCTTATCTTGACCTGGACAGTAAGACTTAGTTGAACATACCACAGCAGAATGTTGCTGATGTGCAAGAGCATGCAGAACGTGGATAACAGAGTAAAATCATCTTTCTCTGCCCAGTCTGAAAAACAGTTATTTTTCCAGAGTGCTTCCGTGTGTTAGAAACATTATAGAGAAAGAGTATTTCATAACAACTCTGTAAGAGATGTTTGCTGTAAGCAAATAGCTAAATAAAAAGGCTAAATCGAAAGCAGGGCCAGGAGATAAGTGATAATATCTTCTCTGTACTTTCCCAAGACAGAGACCAAAGTTTCCAGTTCAGAGCAGTGCTTCATCAATACTGTGCTAAGTGTTGCTCTAGTCAGGCAAACCTGCAATTAGGTAAAAAGATCCCTTATTTTTCCCGCTGTGGTGGGTTAACCTTGGCTGGCTGCGAACCTGCACCCAGCAGCACTCTCACTCCCCTTCATCAGTAGGACGTTTCCTCCTCCCTCCTCTCTCTCACTGCTACACAGCATTTTGCCCTTTCTTAAATATAGTCCCACAGAGGTGCCACCAGCCTGGCTGATGGGCTCAGCTGTGCGCTGTAGTGGGTCTGCTGGAGCCAGCTGGCAGCATCTGTGTCTGGCACAGGGCAGTCCCAGTCTCCTCCTACAGAGCTGCCCCCCTGCAGCTCCCCTGCTACCAAAATCGTGCCACGTAAACCCAATACACCTGTATATAAATTATTACAGAAACATCTCTTTACTGTCACAGAGCACCACATGTTTCAAAAAGGATCTTTTTCTAGTATTTTAGACCAGGCCGAACATGTTAGTCTATAAACTAGCAATGCAATTAGACCTTTACTCTACAGGTATTGAATCCAAGTGCTAGATATTATGAAGAAAATTAACTCTACCCCAGCCAAAACCAGCACATTCTCCAGCCCTTATTCCATACCATTTTTGTCATGCTCAGGTCCCACACTATTCAGCACATCCTCACTAACCACCATCCCCCTTCACATCCTCTGATACAATACACAGATATCATTCCCTTAGTCTATGGACTATTCCTGTGAAATGTCTGTATATTATCCATAAATGTCCAGAAAATGTCCATTGATTTCATTTAGTCCATGACTTTGGGCTCCATCTGTTACAGTTGTTACTCAGGACAGGAGAGGTGGTGTGTTGTGCAGAGTTACTGGGCACCAAAACCAGCTCAGCCTGGGTCACTGCTGCACTTGCACTGCTTCTTGTAAGGCTTGCTCTCCATTGGTTCAGGTGGTTCCTGCTATAGTAATTCCCATAACATGCAACTCAAATCCCAGGTTACAATTTAAAGGTATTTCCATTACAATCTCCACCCCTGGTCCCTTTGGACCAGGCCATTGGTTTTAACATCACAATGAACTCCTCCCCTTGGCTCTGCTCTGGCTTGGATTTATCTATAGACTGCAGTCCTTTACGGATGTACCTGCTTCAAGTGGAGCCTTATCTATGAGCCACAGTCTCTCCAGGGGTGTACCTGCTGTAGCATAGACTTATCCACAGCCATAGTTGTTTTGAGGTGCACCTGTTCCAACATGGTCTTCTCCATAGGTCACAATGCCTTCAGAGATATATCTGCTCCAGTGTGGCCTTACCCACACCAGAGTCCTTTCAGAAGTAAACGTGTTCCAACATGGCCTTACCCATAGCTGCACTCCCTCCAGGGCTGTACTTGCTCTGTCACGGCCTTATCCATGGCCACACACTTTGAGGTGCTCCAGCATGACCTCATGCAGAGCCACTGATGCTTCAAGGTGTACCTGCTGCAGCATGGACTTATCCACAGCCACACATGCTTTGAGATGTACCTTCTCCAGCATGGACTTATCCTTGGGCCACGATCCCTTCAGAGGTATACCTGTTGCGGCACAGACATAACCTCGGCCACAGACGCTTTGAGATGTACCTGCTCTGGCATCGGCTTATCCATGGCCACAGATGTTTTGGGGTGTCCTGCTCCTGTGTGAACTCCTCCACAGGTCACAGTCCCTTCGACTCAAGTTCACACTGGAGTTCCAGCCTGTCCAGTACAGCAGCACAGAAACAGCAGTGATGCCCTGGCTATCTGCCAGCCCAGGCACATCGCCAGTGCTGTTATCAAGATGTTCCCAGGCACAGCAGAGTAAGATGATAAGCAGTTTGTGCCCCACGTTGGGTGCCAAAAAGGAGCAGATAGCAAGCAGCAAAAGCAAAAAGCAGCCACTAACGAGCACTAGACTCTAATATACAGTAAGGCAAGCAAGCCCCATGGCAAGCATAAGAGCCTATTTATAGCAGTTACAGCTATAAATTCAATTTAGCACATTCCATTCAAACTTGTCATTATCTTGAACACTTTGTGCCCCATGTTAAGTGCCAAAAAGAACTGTCATAGTTTAACCCCAGCTGACAACTAAGCCCCGCACAGCCACTTGCTCACTCTGCCCGCTGGTGGGATGGGGGAGAGAACCAGAAGAGTAAAAGTGAGAAAACTCATGGGTTGAGATAAAGACAGTTTAATAAGTAAAGCAAAAGCTGTGCATGCAAGCAAGGCAAAACAAGGAATTCACTTGCTACTTCCCATCAGCAGGCAGGTGTTCAGACATCTCCAGGAAAGCAGGGCTCCATCACGCATAATGGTGACTTGGGAAGACAAACACCATAACTCTGAACGTCCCCCCCGTTCCTTCTTCTTCCCCCAGCTTTATATGCTGAGCACAATGTCATATGGTATGGGATATTCTTTTGGTCAGTTGGGGTCAGCTGTCTCAGCTGTGTCCCTTTCCAACTTCTTGTGCACCCCTATTCTATTCACTGGCAGGGCAGTGTAAAAAGCGGAAAAGGCCTTGACTCTGTGTAAGCACTGCTCAGCAATAACAAAAACATCCCTGAATTATCAACACTGTTTCCAGCACAAATCCAAATCATAGCCCCATACTAGCTAATATGAAGAAAATTAACTCTACCCCAGCCAAAACCAGCACAGACAGTCAAAATGTTAATATAGTGTTAATAAAGGCATAGAGAACAAAACACAAAGTAACACTGTAATACTCTACATGCATTCATGGAGGAGCCACATTTTAAAAGAAAATTACCTCCCATTCTGGTCAGTCCATTCCAAGAAACATATTTTAAAACTAGAAAAGGTACAGAGAAGGAAAACAAGAGTCAGGATGGGATGCATTCCCAAAAGTGTCAACAAGTTCACCTGTAAGCTTCTGGTGATGATACGTGGTGATGAACCACGTATAAGGACCTTGGATGTCTGCAGATGCATCTCATGGACTGAATATGGACAGCTATGGATATGGACAACTATGGCTGGCTGTCTTCTACACCATTTTTTCCATTGCTAAGTGTATATGCTATATATTAAGTGCCATTGGGTGTGGGTTACACCATTAAAAGGCAATGATTTCCAGCACTAGATAATGGTGATATCCACTAATAGTCTGGTAGTCTATTCTAAAACCACAGTTTTGGTCTTTGAAGACTTTTCTTCTTAAAGAAATTTAAAATATATTCACTTTAGTGTAGGACACAGCAGCCTAGCAGGCAGAGGCACAATATCTCTTGTTATGGATCTAAAACAAAATTACTAATTCATCAAGTAATGCCACCAGGACAAGAGATGCATACTAAACAACATATTTAAAATGGGGAAGTGAGAAACATTAAGCTTTGGAAAACCTTATTATGCGCTTGGCTTGCTCACCATGAAACAGAGTATCTCTTGTTGAGTACCCCTAAGATGCTTAAATGATGTTTCTACCCTGAAAGGTATCATAAAAGCATGAGCAAATTCCTCAGACTTGCTCTTGCATTTGTGACACTGTATTTGTTCACAAGGCTTTTTGCTTCTGTTGGCCATGGACAGCCAATGTTAACAACAGTATATGTGAGACAGATGAGTTCTACGGCCTGATCAAACCAGAAATGTCCATTCAGTCACAACTAATTATGACTCTGCAAAAAAACTGTTCAAGATGACAGATGAAAGTGACGATCCAGTTCAGTCTATTAAAACATTTTCAGAATTAATGACACATGATTTGGGGCTGGTATGAATGTGAATGTAATATGAATGGAAATGTGTATGCGTTTAATTTTATTACATAAATTTTCTTACAGAGTGATATGCCACTGATAACAAACTGATTGGGAGTGGGGGGCACAAGTTAAGACAACCGTTTTTATACTTACAATTCAGAGGCAGAAAGAGAAGCACATCGTGCACATCCTTCATATTCTTTATTCAGTCTCTGAAGCTAAACTACACCTTCACATTCAGTTTTGAGTTTCTTATGCTTACTGTGTTTTCCTCATACTTGGAACGTTCCCTAGAATAAACATTTGAACTCCTGACTTGTGGTGCTAAGGAAGAAACCAAATAAGACAACACTGAAGAGGACATGAGTCTAGTTCCCTTTGGGCCTGATTTAAAATCTGGAAAAATCAATAATGTCTTTCACTTCTGATTAAGAGATTATAAATAATGCTGCAATTTACCTTACACTCTGGTGGCTCTGACTTAGAGGAGAAACAAACATACTAGCAATGGTTGACTATTGGGAGGAGGAGGAAATCAAGCAGGTTTTTGCCTGGAAAATTTAGCTGACCATATGCTACTGATCATCCACTGAAAGTACAGCCAGCAATACATCTATGATAAAATTATTTTTTATTACAAACAATTTATACATTCTTCTCGTCTCCGTTACGTATTCCCTACCTTGTGACCTGGCCATGGTGCTGAAAAAAAACCCTTGCTCAGGCAAAGGTTTTTATTAGTTTCTTTGCTGAAAGGTTGGACCATAACTTCCTCACCTGTGGAGGTGTGGGCCCAAAATCTCAGCTGAAGTAAAACGGTGAAGTTCATTGGACCTAAACCATTCCACAACATGCTGCATTCAAAGGCCTTAAGAACATATAGTAGGCACATGCTACTAGACTCTAGTCAGTATTCTTCTGAAGGAAGAACTTCAGAACGATGTACAGTCACTGTATAAAGAACAATACATTGCAAGAATAGAGGTAATTCAACACACTTTAAGTACCCTATCTTGGACATTTCTACTTATGCAACCCCCACAGCCCGTCAATAAAGGTGGTGATGAATACAGACACCCTGGCAGGGTAACATAATATTTGGGACAGTCCTATCTCATATAACATGGAATTTTTGTTTGGTATTCCTTTCATCAAACCTTTTCTTCAGCAAGCCAGAATACAGCATTGTTGTGTTTGGAGAACAGTCCCATAGTTAGTTTGAATGGCATGAGAACTCACAGAGTAGATGAACACACTCCAGAAAGCACGTTTAGTCAGTAATTCATTTTTTCAAACTAATTTAAAAGTTGTTTGGTTTTGGTTTGGGGGTTTCTTGTTGTTGTTGTTGTTGTTGTTGTGTTTGGGTTTTTTTTGGGGGGGGGTGTCTTCCAGGTTTATGTTTTCAAGAGTCCATTTCACCATCTTTGAGAAAAAAGCATGAGAAAAAATTGTCAGTTCTCTTGAACATATAACTGTTGTGTGTGTATACTACTAAGCAGACACATACTCTGTTCTCTCAGTCCTACCTGCTTTGTCTCCTTCTTCTGACTCCTTCCTCCACTTCTGCCTCTTCCTATGTTGCACATGTAAGCAAAAGTGCATTAACATAGTCCTAACATGTAACCAGCATCTTCCCTACAGTAGGGTAGGATTCTGTGTCTTCAGCTAGTACTGTGATTTCTGCTAGTACAGTGTTTTCTGCTCAGTTCTAGACACTGTTCAGTGCAGAAAAAGTTCTGAATTTCTCTTTGGGATTATCAGAAAAATGTATTATGTGGCAAAGGAAAAAGACCCCAATATCCAGCACTTTCTGCTAAGAAAGGGCTTGTGAAATAAAAGCCCCAATTTGTCCCACAATTAGAATCAGTAACTAATCCTCTCACTCTGAGGGCTTGACTGCTTATTACTGTCTCTTCCTATCAGTTTTGCAGTGAGATGTTGTGTAATATGTGGATACTTGGTAGACTTCTTTTACAGGGTTCATTTTTTAGACAAGACTTGCCTTTTCACCTCTATTTACCTACTTGATTTAAATATATCCTTTTTACAAACTAAACTGCTTATGTACATAATAGTTTTATAGACACTAGTGTTAGTTCCTTCTTACGTCACAAAAGTTATTTCAACCTATTGCAAAAAAACCAACCAACCAAAAAAACCCCCACAACTAAAAGCCACATTAATAAAGAGTGAATATAAAACTATATTTGATCAATCATGAACATATTGGTTTTTCCTGTCAAAGAATACAGACAAATATGATTGAAAGATATTGGCTAATTTATTTAAATGCAGACACACACTTCTTTTTATTGTCTCTGCTCTTTGCTTGCTTTCTGGAGTATACTTTTTATTTTCTTAAATCTAGCTGTAAATTACTCAAATGATGGCATTTCCAGGAACTTCCACTGTATACTTTCCTCTCCTATTTTTGAATTCCAGAAATAATTTATAAAAAAATAAATTTCCCTTGATAGCTATCTACAGTTCTAATTTTTCCTTATTAATGAGTTAATCATGCTGGTACACGAATAGTTATGACCTTTTTAAATCTATGGCCATCTTTAGTCTGTAATAAACATATACATTTTGACAGTAGCAAAACTAATATATATTATTAATACCTGCATTGCAATAGACTGTCGGGGGCAATCTAATATTCTTCATCAAAAAAGGAAGGATATACCTTGATGACTGAACTACAACAGGATAGCCATTATTAGAAAAAAAAAAAAAGCCCTGCAATCATTATATATGCATTTATATGCATATATGATATATAGATTGACCAGTCCCTTCACATTTGGTACCATTAGTACCACACGCCTTCTAGTGCACTGTACTGACCTCAGTTTTTTAAAGCAACAATTGAGTGGGAAGCAGAGTTTAAGGAGTAATAAGTAAGAGCATGTCATTACAGCTTAGCCTTTTCCTTTTATATGTCATCTTAAAGTCACAGTAAAGTTACTGCACACCCAGTTTGAAAAGAAACTTTCACAAGTATGGCAACTTTTCTAGTGATCACAGATAAAAGTAAACATGATTGGAAAAAGATTAAAAGATAAATACCGAGAAAGGTTGCACATAAGAAGCAAAAGCATGAAGCCTGAAACAGGTATCATGGTTTGCATAGTACTGTACATTGTAGACCATTACTCTTCTTAATAATTGTTAATGGGATTTAGACCCTTTTTATATCTTGGCCAGAAAACTGAAAAACAACTTAGATAATGGTACTGAGGTTAAATCACTATACCTGTAGTAGTATGCATATAGATGTGCTCTTTTCTTTCCAGCTTCTATAGGCAGGCATTCATCTGACTCAAATCATAAACAAATGCAGCAATAATTCATATATCTTTCACTACTGCCGGTGGTCACTCTGCATCAGCAAAACTGCGATGAGGCAGGGTGAAGCACAAACTGGTACTGACTGTGTTATATCAACTCTGTGGTTTTATTAAGTGCTTTATGCCCCCAGGTTTAGTAATTTATTCTATTCCTTAAGTACTTAAGTATTTTTTCAATTTAAAAATAGATACTTCACACCATGTTTCTGTGCACACATTTATTTTCAGAACAGTGAAAATTAGAAAATAATTATCAGCTCTGTGCACTGAGTGTTTTTCCAATCCCACAAATACAGCCTGTTGCTTGTACAACTATCTTACCAAATGCAATAAGCCTATCCTCAACAAAGGATTTCTGCCTTCCAGAATTGTATTGTAATAAGCCGCACTAACATGCAGCTCAACAGGTGAATGATATTTCATTTATCACAACACAGTCATGAACTTTCAATTTATTCAACATAACACACTTATTTTTCATTAACTGGATTCTCAGTCAAAAGAGAAGGCTTTAAATAGTCAGTGATTGCTCTTTTTGGAGGAAAGTATCTCTGAAATTGGATCAGTTTGTTACAGAGAAAACTCAGTCCAGCTCTGGGGAAGAATACTGAAAAGAAGCTGATGGTTCTTAAGTAGTTTTAAATTCTCGAAATGCTGTGGTAATACTGAGATACTGAAAATGAAAACTCTTTACAACAGAGAAAGAACAGCACTCATTAAAGTAGCTGCCTGGCCCAAGATAAACACCCAGTAAAGACAGTCATTATTTAATCTCTGCTCAGTTTCTGAAGGGAACAAATAATAAACCTTCTGGGAGGAGCTGAAGAATTAACAACAGCTGCTTGCCACAGCTGATAAAAAAATAACGATTATGACATTACATACAGGTGGAGTTTGCACCCATCTTCACATTTGTAACTTGACTTATGGCAAGTTCCTGGTGGAAGGAAAGGGAGTTCCGGTTTTGTAAACAAATGCCCTTCTTACAACTGTATGAATACGGGATTCTACTAACCATTTCCTAAAAAAATTAGCCTCTTCCTGTGACATAAAAATAGACAGTTGTCATACATGATAACATAGTGATATTATGTCATGTTTGTATGCAACAGAGCAGGTCAATGAGTTTTGACTCTGACCGTAGGTTAAAATGCCACATACTCTGCTACACAGTGTATTTTGTTATAATCATCATACTGAAATGAAGTGACTGGTAAAGCACCTGGATTGAAAACAGGGCTACAAACAGAACTTTAAAATGTGAAAAAAACCCAATATTGTTTAGTTTACATTCCTACATACAGGCTTGATAATACAATATATTGTCCACTTAAATACATTTTACTTAACATACTTAAGTGCATAAGTATATTTTATTTTCCAACATTTTAATATATGTACCTTAGTGTTATTACTTTAAAACCATTTATATTCTTAAGTTTATGGGAGATTTGCCATTATTTTTTTAATGAATGCTTTGTAACTACATCTGTTGGGGGCAGACTTAGATAAAGACAAAGAACTTCTAAAGATCTTGCTAGCTTTCCCATTTTGTAGCAGTAGCATGGATCTGTCCACCCAGACATGAATCTGTTGTACTAAGCACTAAGTAACCTCTCATTCAATTATATTCCTCGACTCAAAGACATTTTAATTCAATGTTAAAGTTAATGGCATTCATACAGAGGTAATATTTTCATTATAAATGTGAACTTATTAATCTTACGGCAACTGTCACAACTGAGTAAAAAGCAACTTTTGTACATTCCAAATAATCCAGCAAAAATCTTATCTTTTTAGAACAAACTATTTTGCTCAAGTAGGAATGAGTGTTGTATTTTGGTTAGGTCTATCTAAGGCAGTTTAGCTGTTGTGGCCAAGACTGACAGCTGAGAAACTTCCTAAGAGATTCAGGATTAGTACAGCAAGAGAGAAAACTGGAAATCTAAGGCCATGTAAGGAACTGTGCTAGAAATATCCCTAACAAAAATATAGCGTATATTCTCAAAAGAGCATTTGTCATTTGGAGGAGTAACAATTTTGGCAACAAATTTCTCTTGACAAGCCATACACTGATTCTACCACTTCATTTCACCACTTTTTTAAAAAAGCTGTTAGTGCCAATTTCAAATCACTCCTCTATAGAATTTGGCTTGAGGTAGCATAATAGAGAATTAAAATTGTGAGTGTTTGCATGCAATGTAATTAAATACCTGTGAAAAAACGCCAGAGTAAAGTAAACCTTACTGTTCCACAACTATGCTTCTACTGAAGTCTCACTCATGTGGGACACAATTCCTTTTAACTATCTGAGAAGTGTAATGGTACACACAGAGATTTAATATGATTAAGAAATGTGTTCAAGTTGATATAAAAACTAAGAAAGCTGTTTCAGATTATTTCTCATAAATCACAATGTTGATGGGTTCATAGAGTCACTTAGGCACTTGCAGTTATTGTGCATTACATTACAATCACCAGGAGGCATTAGATCCAAAAACCATTGTAAGCTTTGTGTTCAGGGTCTCCCCACTTCCCAGCTGACAGGGCTCCCTCTTTCCTATCAGGGTTCCCTCTGATTTACTAAATTACTTTCTCACAGTTATTTAGCTTCAGCAGGAAGAGATGGATATCCACCACCACATTCCCACAATTTTCGTGGTGAAGACACTCTCAAAATTTATGTTTAAACCTTCTCAGGCTGCAGCAACATTTTTGGAGTCAGTGTTGACCTAAGTCTGACTCAGCACAGTCAGGTGGAGTTAGGTATGTTCATCAGAGCATGCCAAACATACCAGTTTCTTCAGGGAGTTTAAATGCAAGGTCACTTAGTTCCTGGATTTATAGCACCAAGGAAGGAGATGGGACATGTAGACAGTTAGCTTAAAGCAAAATCACTGATTATGAAGCATGTACATTAACATATCTTTAGGCACTTCAGGAGTTTTCTGCTGGAAACCTCAGGCACAACACAACATTTCAGGCAGCGCTTTTTGGACTGATCTCATTTAGAGGCCTTTGTGCTATTTTAGAGTTCATCCTCTGCTTTCTAATGCCATTTTATAACATCACAACAAACCTCAACAGAGTATAATTGGGTGCTGCAGTTCACCATGTAAGCTCTTTAGGCACTATACTCCAACAACTACAGTATTTCCAGTGAAGAGAATAAGCCTATTCACTGGCCTGCCAAGAAAGAACCATTTAAAATGTTGTACTTAAGTGATAATCAGTTCCCACGCTGTTTTAGCAAAGTGAATGATACTAAGGTTGCCCTTACTGAGTACAGTGTCCTCTAAATGTAAGTGAAGAGTCCATGTATTAAACATGTTCTGCTGATGTCAGTTATGGATTAACTTCTGTGTCAGTCTCTTCTCCCAACTAAAAAGTGAGAGGACAAGAGGAAATGGCCTCAAGTTGCACCAGGGAAGGTTTAGATTGGATATTAGAAAAAATTTCTTCACTGAAAGCGTTATCAAGCACTGGAACAGGCTGCCCAGGGAAGTGGTTGAGTCGCCATCCCTGGAGGTATGTAGGTATGTAAAAACCACGTAGATATGGTGCTTAGGGACATGGTTTAGTGGTGGACTTGGCAGTGTTAGGTTAACAGTTGGACTCAATGATCTTAAAGGTCTTTTCCAACCTAAATGATTCTATGATTCTGAAAGACACAGACAGAACAGGAGCAAAATCCAACCAAAAGCTTAAGCATGTAGCCTAGCTTTGCTAGCATTGGCATGAGATACAAGATAAAATACAGGAAAATATGTAATTTGATTTAACTGTCATTCATTCATATGAAGACATTTTAGTTGTTTCTCACAAGAGTTTGTCCATCTCAAAAGATTAATATGGGGAATCTGCTCACTGAGTTTGTAGTTCTCAACCTCATTGATGTTATTGCTACTGTAATAAATAGTACCACTGCTAACTGTTGGAAAGATCCTGTCTACACACACATAAAAGTAATCCCATTAGACTTCATATTAAGGTCTGTCCTGGGTTCAGCTGGGATAGAGTTAATTTTTACAGGAACCTGGGAGGTGGGGGCATAGCCAGGGCAGCTGACCTGAACTGGCCCAGAAGCTATTCCATACCATGTGACATCATGCTCAGTATATAAATGGGGAGCGGGCTGGGGGGAGCTCTCTCGACTTTCGTGGGGGAAGTGGTGGAGCGTCGGGTCCCGGGTGGTGAGCAGTTGCACTGTGCATCACTCCTTGTGTATACTCTTTCATTAGTACCGTTGTTGTTGTTGTAACTTCTCTTTTTTTGTGTGTTGTCCCAGTAAACTGCCCTTATCTGAACCTTCGAGGTTCCAGGGTTTTTTTTTCTTTTCTCTCCTCCGTCTCCTCCCTATCCCACCGGAGGGGGATGGGAGGAGTGAGCGATCGGCTGCGTGGTCCTTTGTTACCGGCTGGGCTGGAACCACAACAAGGTCACACATCCTTCAGTAAATTAATAGTAAGTGTCTCTAAAAGTTTAACATTGCTTGAATGTGAAAACAAACTGAACAAACCTGAGTGAAAAGCACTAATTCAAAACAGCTGTGCCTCCAGCTGAGACAGTGAGAAAATCATCAGAAAATAGGAGTAACCATAAAGTAATCACCAGAAAATAAGAGTATTGGCTATGCAAGGATTTCAGTTGCATTATCAGTTCACAGAGGTACATGGTATTGTCTGTCTAACCTATTGAAAACCCAAACCACGGAAAGTTCATGGACAGGGTTTTTAATTGCTCTTTTGGTCTGTCTTTGTTTTTCCCAAGTCCCCAGTACTCAAACTTAACACAGCTGCAGAACAACTGACCCTCCAAAATGTGGAGAAATAAGGTGATTCGGATTTTAATACAAGAGCTCTTAATATAAAATTAGGTTACAGGAAGCAACCTAGGTTACAGAAAAGTCTGCAGGAAGTCAGAATTTTTTCTCTCTAGACACCTGTGCTATTCTCATTCACCACCCTGTAAGACAACCTTATCATACAAATGAGATTTCTATCTTATGAAGAAGCAACTGCTTTCTCTAGTCCACAGCATTTGATATCCAACAACAAATAAAACACTTCTTAATAGCCTTAGCATGAGACATAGCATTTGTTTACACAGAGGAGAAATTTATAACATTCTATTTCCAACCAAAATGCACCTTGCTTCATGCTGCAGTTGGTGAGGATGATCAACGTCAGAAATACTGTTCTTTTTCAGAGAGAATGGTGTAACATCACACACCCTTCAGAGGCCCTCTGTGGTTACTCATGAAAAAGCATTCCCGTAGCCTTCAAAAGGCCTGGGCTTTCAACCACCAGCATCCTGTGACCTACATAAAATCTGTACAATTAAGCAAGGTCAAAACAGGAAACTTCCTCCATTTGTCTCCTCAGGATCAGCGGTTTTCTGAAAAGAGGAAGAACAGTATAATTTACTTTGTATTCAGAAGGCAGAAAGCAAAGAAGCCAAAAGGGACTATAATAAAGCAAAATGTATTTCAGATAAGGAGAAAAGGTTGTTTACAAATCTTAATCTAGTGAATCCTTTTCTTTTTAATATAGTTTTTATAAATTTTCCTTTCAATGTTTCCCAATTTCAGCTGGTCATCTGTGAGTACAACACTACAAACAATTTCAGATGTCCTCTGGTGACACAGTACCCTAGTGCATTCACAAGTTTGTTTACTTTCTCTGCATTTCCAGGAGTTGTACTGAGATAACAGTTAATACCTGGGGAAATAAGCAAAATGGGATTATAAAATTGATCAAAGTTTATGATGAAGAAATGAGTTAAAGACAGAGTCATTCTGCAAAGGGCCAGTGGCTTGACAGAAAAGATTTAAAATCTGCCAGTCTCTGTGAACCAGAGTGAAGTCAGTCTTGCGACATTTCCCTCAAACTGTGAAGAGGAACATGAACTACTCTTCCAAACTAAACCAAGAGAAGCCCTAGGATTAACCTGCCAGATATGGCATCAGACTATTAAAAGTGTCAGAGGGGTGGTAATGTTTTTTCTGTGTCTTTCTAGACAAAGCCACTGGTCAGGCATATCTAAAGAGTACATATTTCAATAGCAAAGAAGAATGTGGCAACTGTCACTGAATCAGTATCTTGTTCTGGTGTCCCCATCCTTGCAAAGTAGCAACATAGTCAAACCTTCCTGGAGAGTATGATACGACACTAATTCATGAACTAGGCATTAAAAGAAAGACTAGCAGGGTCTGAAGGACCTGTTATCTTTTCCTGTTGGCTCTACTGCTGAGACCTCTGATTGAGGTGAGAAGAGTCTGGAAACTGAGTTTACTATCCAGGTGGTAGTGAAAAAGACCTCCTGGCTTTACAGCAAAAGCATAAATTTTTTCCACTTTTCATAGGAAAAATTATATTAGCACTGTTTCACTGATTAACTAAGTTATAATAAGGATCATATTATTAATATTTTGTTAAACTCCTTTATTAAGGCAAGGCCACAGGGTACTTGGAAGGAAAAGTTTCTGCGTACATGGTTTACTGATTCAACTGTTCACAACTGACAGACCTCACACAGAAATAATTGCCTCGGTGTGGTATATATGACCAAGATCAATGAATTAAACATAGGGAAAAGGATTTGTAACTCACCAGGGGAAGACACAAGCTTTATCAAGAAAGTACCGTGTCGACACCCAGCTAGTCCCCGAGTGGCGATTCCCTGCCCCCACTCCCCCAGTTTATACACTACATGTGGTGTCACACGGTATGGAATACACTGTTGGCCAGTTTGGGTCAGCTGCCCTGGCTGTGTCCTGTGCCAACTTCTTGTGCCTCTCCAGCCTTCTTGCTGGCTCGGCATGTGAAGCTGAAAAATCCTTGACTTTAGACTAAACACTACTTAGCAACAACTGAAAACATCAGTGTTATCAACGTTCTTCTCATACTGAACTCAAAACATAGCACTGTACCAGCTACTAGGAAGACAACTCCATCCCAGCTGAAACCAGGACAGCATCAGATCCCACAAGCGGTCTGTCCTCTGCCAGTAGATGGCACCATTACTTCTCTTTAGGAAAAGGGATCAAGGAAAAACATCCGTGTTCCCAGCAAAAGCTATGGCCACTATGTAGATACTTTGGCTCTTTTATTTTCACATAAAATAGAATCTTTTACCTCAGGTGCTGGTTTTCTATTCCAGTGGGCAGTGACAGACAAAAGTAAGACCATACACAACCTGACCACACCAGGAGGCTGAGAGAAAGTGACAGAAAATACTGAATCTCACTGTAATGGCACACTAAATATCTGGTATCTTGTCCCTGTGAAAAAGGTGCGTAGAGAGAATTTGCAGAGATAGTTCTGCATCTAATTCAAAACCCATGCACATTTCTAGATACTGAATAATTATGATGTTTTCACATACAAAAACTATTTTGTACACTTTTTTCTTTTAATCCTCCTATGCAGATGGACTCGGGCCCCGAATCACAATATTTTTAAAGAACTCTTCTGTTTCTACAAATAGGTGGTAGGTCATGCAATAATTCATGAATAATCTTATTAAACAGAACTACAGCCACTACATAATACATAATAGTATGAAGCTGCGTCAGGGGAAGTTCAGATTGGACATTAGAAAAAGGTTCTTCACTGAGAGAGTGGTCGGCCACTGGAACAGGCTCCCCAGGGAAGTGGTCACGGCACCAAGCCTGTCAGAGCTCAAGGAGCACCTGGAGAATGCTTTTAGTCATATGATTTAGTTTTAGGTATTCCTGTGAGGAGCAGGGAGTTGGACTCGATGATCCTTATGGGTCCCTTCCAACTCAATATATTCTACGATACGTATTAATGTCTATTTAATCTACATATTAAACAAGTACAGCGCACTACACCTAAAGAGGGTTGCAACAATCTTCTAGTATAGGTAAATTTTAATTGAAAATGTCTAGGCTTGGCTCCATATAAAACAATATTTTATAAAGACATGCACACTAGAAAAGTATTTTGGGAAATAGAAATGACATTTCAACAGGAGTAGTTTATACATATGTATCAATGAAATAAAATAGGACCTCAGAATCATTTGGGTAAAAAAACCAGCTATAGTGCATAGAGTACTTAATTGTCTCATTGGTTTTGAATTTTTGGCTTAAAATGTTTTTTCTCTGTTACATTACAGAAGATACAGTATAACTGCAGATATTAGGATAAAGGTACTTGCCACTCAATTTGAAACTCAAAGGTTTCTTACACCTGATAGATAGCAATTCGTTAATATGTTCTAAGTCTTTTCATGTACATTACAATAAAATAATAGACAATTGAAAGTTGGCATACTGTACACAGAGCCATATTTTTTGTACCACTGTGGAATCAGCCTGTTATTTCCTGTTTTATTCACTGCACAAAATTATGTAAACTTTAGTGATGTTCTGTACAGCAACTTCAATATTCAGTCTATAATGACAAACAGAGAAAGAGTAAGAAATATACTTGATTTGGGAGAGGTAATAATCCTAAATTATCCTTGTAACCACGGATTACAGAAAAACAAACTACCTGTAAGTTAGCATCTGTTTAAAAAAAAAAAAAAAAACAAAAAAACAAAAAAACCCAGACCACATTTTTTGCTCACATCTCCACAAATTTTGCATCCTGATTTTAAAATCCAGTGTCTCAACTGCCTTATTTATTTTCAGCAACTATCACATCTACAGACTGTCAGCTGACATTTTTTTCCTGAGGTCCTTAGAGTTCTGACATTTTATCTTCTATCTCAGTAATGACAACAGAGGATGACCAAGCCAAACATTGGGAATAACTGATGTCTTGCTAGGGACGTAGCCTCACAATATACCTGCAATATTCAGGAGCTGTTCCGCAGCATTGCTTAAATACCAAATGTACAGTGCTGCTTCTTAGTCCCCCTCCATCTCCAAGAACAGAACCCAGTGGAGATCAACACACCTTTTACTACCTTATATTTAATTTACCTCTATCATAGATTGATCAGAGAAATTACTGGAACTAAGCCTGTGAAAATACACAAAGACAATCTAAAATGACTGATAATACTGTTCCGATCTGTTCAAATACTTGGCTAAGACGTGTGAAGACCTGGGCCTGCCAAGTTTCCTGAAAGCTAGACTAAAAAACAAACTAGTATCCAGCCTGGACAAAGAGGTGAGAGAACTATGCTTTTATCTTACGATCTCCAGAAAAATATTTTGTATTAATGCTTGGATCTAATTTGATCTGATACAAACTACTAGAGAGCTTTCTGGTTTTCAGCACTGAAATAATTTCCCAACTGTACAATACTGAAAAAGTCTGCATGTGTGCAGCTGAAGAAATGTACTTCCAAAGCTGGATGCACACAGCCACAATGAACCCTTTTGCTGACTATGCCTCAACATTGGGGGGGGCCAATAAACCTAATACAATAGAAATCATAAGTGGTTTTTAGATTAGCTCCTAGATTACTTTTTTTGTTTTACAAGTGTGTATGTGTATGTATATACACACACATATTCCTGCAGAGATGTTCAACAGAAGCCATTTACATACTATCTTTTATCCAGATATCTGGAATTCCTCCAGTAGTACTACAGCCACTACTTTTGCTTAGAAATATTAGGATAACTATCAAGAAGGAAGACAGAAAATATTTTAAAAGTATACTTCATGCTAGGAGCAACTCTTATATTCTAAAATGATTATTTACCCACCACTGAAACATAGTTAGATCTGAAAGGAAGTGTACAAGCTATTTAAGCCTAAGAAGCAATAATACAAAACAGTTCTAGCAGTAATATGAAGACGTATAGTCATCTGCAGGATTCGTTCAACAGAAGAATAATGCCCCAGAAGGCAGAACCCTATCAGGCCCATTTTTCACTACACTGGGACACTAATTCACTACTCAGAGAGAAAATGTGTTATTTGCGATGTTTAAAGACCATTCCAGGCCAAAGGTGCTTGAGCAATCAGTTCCTTCTGCCTCCGCATACCAGAAGGGGAGTATCTGCAGATCCTCCACAGACTTGCTGGCTCCAGAGCTGAGCCACTTAAAGGAACGGGTCTCAGAACCCACACAGCCTCCTGACTCACAAACTGAACTCTCCTGCAACCACCCCGGTTTCTCTCTGCAAACAGAGAGCCCCACTGTGCGGATGGAGGCAAGAGCTGGGGCCTCCCATTCTGCTGAGTAAGAACTAGAAGTCCCTCAACAACTGCAGCCAAGTGAAAGGATCTTCATGTGTAGTCCATAAACACTGTGGTTCACTGTGATTAGCTGTGCTCAGTTCACTGATTCACTGCGGCATTGTGTTCGCTGCAGCAGCTGCTTCCAGCTTCTTACCGTGACAGTGTTCACGCCACAGGCAGCTTTTCAGTCACCACTGCTCCATTATGCTTTTCCATCTCTCCCACACCCACGACCGGTAAACAAAGTACACGTGACAAGTGACAGGATAAATTGAATTAGTGAAGCTGCAGTAACTGACTGATGGAAAGGGCAGGTAAAACACAGTAATTTATACAGTAAACTCTACAATTTATACAGTAGTTTAAGCTAAGCAGTTTTACCTTACATTGCCTCAAACTAGAAACATGATTTTCAAAGATCAGCTGATGTAGGCAAATGCACTGAATTGCTGAATTTATAACCTTATTTCTAAACTGTAAAATTAAGAAGAAGGAAGCTCTTCCCAGCTTGGCACCCGATCTCCAAGAACCCAGGTCAAGCAGCAACGTCACCTGATGCACTCCAGCACTCGCATCTAGCAGCTACCTATTCTGCAGTGCACATGCCTCATCTCAATAGATATGAAGAAAGTGAGCACATGGAGCAAGTGAAGATGGATAAAAAGGTTGACTGGCAGAAGACAAATACTGAAACCATGACTGTAGACAGAAGCCTCAGTTTCAGCAGAGGATTAACTCTGTCAACCATCTGGGGATGGAGTTGATTAGTGGGGAGAGGAGGAGCTTGAAAGGGTTATTCTAAGTGACTCTGAAAAGAACACCCCTACCTTCTTAAAGAAAAGGCAAATTCCTTTCCTATAAGTACCATTTTCAGAGACAGTTCTGTACAGAGCTCTCTCTCTAGCAGTAATGCCAACAAGCTTTGCAATCTTGGATGAGTCACTTCTCCATTTCTTAAAGCAAAACTAACACTACTTGCCTGCCTAGCCCTGTGAGAAAGTGCAAGCAGCAAATAACCTTTATACTGTGTTCCAAAGATGAAACTCTTTGAACAAACAGTAAGCAGTGGCATCCCATCAAAATTCACTGTCAACATATGGCGGGGCTGAAAAAATAGAGACATTGCACAGGAAATGGAAAATAATAGGAAGAACATTCCCCTGATAGCAATTCATTGACCAAAGAAAGGGGGGAAGGGCAGGAAGTCTGCAAACAGTAATACCAGTCTCTGTTCATCATCATGTTTGCTCCCTTTATTCCTGGGCAAGCCCAAGAATACAAACCCAAGCTTGTTCCCACAGCAGGGTGACAGTTGCCCGTCTCATGCCCTGTGTGACCTCTAATTAGCTCCTCTGTCAGCCAATTGTGCTGCCCAAATTCCTGAATACTGAAAAAAAAGCAATAAAACAGTCTGTAACTTCCAAAAGTTTGCTATTTACTTTTCTGCAGTAATGTACATGAGCTGCTGGTTTCCCATTGGCTTTTCACTGCATATATTCCAACATACTTCAAAGTGGGCACTCAAAACAAGACACTGCGAACTACTGCATTGTAAAGCATGCACCATGATCCAGGACACTCACAATAAACTAACCTGAGGGCACTGTAACTTATTAACCAACTTTCTCTCCTGGCATTGTTCACAGATCTACAACCACGGAACTGCTGGGAGCCTGCTGCAATCACCAGCAACCAGCCTATCTCAGGAAGTTACTCTGGGGTACTACCAGTCGGAAAAGCTACTTTACACAGTTTTCTTTGAAATAAGAATGACAGGATGGCTTCAAATATGGCCTATTAAGGATCCAGAACTGAGCTTTGCAGACATTTCCTCATGTAATGATTTATCTTTCAGATTCAGTGCTAAGATACACCTAATTAGCATTCACTGAGAATTCATGATCTAATTTGGAGGGTTTTCTTAAATTATAGTATTTAAGTTAATCCAGTGCATTTTTGTCCCAGAAACATGGAAGAATAATGATGACTACAAGGTTTTATATTTCTTCTTCTACCTGACATAGTAGGCAGAAATACAGGATAGCTGTTTCCTGGGAGAGGCAAACATGTCAAACTGTAAAAGCAAATAATGCTGGTTGTGAAAATCATGCGATGCTACTGTACTGGTTAAAGGTGAGACTGACTTTGCTCCAAAACAGGAAAGAACTACTACTCCCACAGGGAAGCAAGCACAGGGTTTACTTTCTGGAATCATGGCATGCCTGGAGCAGCAACACAATGGCAATTCCAAAAGGGCAGGAACTCTACTGCCACCCAATGAAGTTATAATTAAAAACCATGAGAAAATTAGAAGCAATGTGAGCATGCAGCACTAGCTCAGAGAGTGAGCTGTAGAAGGCAGCAACACAGCTGATTGTGAATGAAGACAGAAAGAAAATTACATGAAGACAACTTTCTGCTACACTTTTGCATGTGCTACTTGTAAAAGTCACAGAGATCACAGTGGGACTATTTAAATAACACAGAACAAGATAATGTATTACACATAACTATCAGGAATAAGTTTTCCCTTTGTTAGTCAGTAAAATCTGCCATGACAGAAAAAACACCAAGATAACTGCACTGATTTAATTATGCAAGTCATTTCTTACAATGTAGCCCTCGTTTCCTCAGGTAAGGATTGGTGGAAAACAGATACGCACATAGAAGTAAACACTGACTCCATTCAGAATCATCCACAGTGGAAAAAAACAGTCTGGAAGCACATCTTTCAAGTTATTGGTTTCAGGTTTTAAGCATTGAGATCCGTAAGCATTTAGTACTTCTGTCTTTGCAAAGGACTGCAATGAGCACAGGAATATGGCCACGAACCTCCCACAAACCTTGCTGATGAACCTCCCTAGTCTGATGTTATGTGAAGTCCACTGGGACATACAATTTAATCCTTTTTAAACTGCATCCAAGTATGTGTGAAATTATGATAATGCTGATGACAGTGTAACACAGGTACAAATTCCAGAATTACTCCTGGGTTTAAATGACAGCATAATATAAAGTTACTAAACTAGAATTTTGCAGGGCCAAATATACAGATCTTTCTACCTCCCAGATGAGTGCCCTATCCCAGGAAGCTACAGGACTGTGTTCCTTTTCATTTGCTTTATTTCTGTTCCCCTGAATCTTGCTGCACAGTGTCACAGCATCAGTAAGACAGGAAAAAGGAGTATTGCTGCACAGACTAGGAGGCAGTCTAATGGTGATCAGTGTACCCTGGTGAAATATAAGAGATGTGGATTTGTATTCCCGCAGACTGAGGAGGGAACAGAACTCTCTTTCTAATTAACTTAGAGAAGACAGGAGTTCCTCAGATTTGCTTTCAGCCACAAATCATTCAGTAGGCAGAAAGTATTCAGGAAGCATACTGAGAATTTATCCAATGCCAACGTATGTACAGTCTGGCAACTGCAAATGACAAATGTTCCCATCAGTAAAAAACAACAAAGATGCCCCAGAACAGATTGCCTGGCATTGCTTGACACTATGAACAGTCATTCTGGTCGTCTATTAGGGGTCCTTATAGTAATTGGATAAAATGATCTTTTCTGTCTTTTCCTGCATTCTTTTCCTTATTCCCAAACTGCCATCGCATAGAAAATAAGATACTGGGGTGTATTACTGGACCTATTAAACCACAAACAGGAACAGCAGAATATTGTTACTTTTATTTAGAAAAAACTATTTACAATTAAAATCCTGTTCAGCTGTGCTGAAGTTAACGCCAAAATAGTTTCTAATCAATGCGTAATAGCACAATTCTTACTAGCTGACAGAAATCTGCAGTCTACATTTTTCAGAAGCTTTTTTTTAAAATGCTAAGTAAGAATGCAGAGTATCTTGCTCAATTCAGACTAAGCTTTCCCCATGTATTCCATGCATATGGTACACATTGAGGGAAGTGTTAACACATATCTGTGACCCATCTCATCTAGGTGCAGTAAGACTGCTCATTGGCCTGTGTTTGGGAATTTCTTCTTGTAAATTCCTTCACCTGCATTCCAAGCTCTGGTAAATGAGCAGGGTATTTGTTGATCTGCTGTATTGCTTGGCAGGGGAGAGCCCATTCCCATTTTCCACAAAAGCGTGCCACATAGAGTGTGCTCACTCAAACTCTACACACAGCAAGAGTTTATCCATAAAACTTGATCACTATGAAAACAAGTACAGCTCTTATATTTTCCTTTTTTATTTTTTCTGTACATTAAATCAGACTTTGCAGGCTAGATGGCCAGGCTGGTTAGGGACAATTAAAGAATCTTATCATGTTGGACTCCAAGATTATAGAACAATTGCTATCTGTTAAAGCAATAGAAATAAACACATTGGGAAGAGGTTAAAACCCTGTCTCAATAGCAGCTCCAGATACCTAGTGTTGTTTTTAAGCTCTTGAAATGACAAAAAGAAATGACTCACTCATGAGACTACTAGCATATTTTTTTAAAAAACCCAAGCCAGATTTCTAGCTGACATTCTTAATGCAGTCTACATCTTGCAACAAAAGCCTTAACTTATGAACAATTACAAAGCTACATAAGACCAGATATTAAAAATTTAAGAGCAGGTGTTTGGAATCTAGCCAGTTATCATGCAAGACCTGCTCAAACTGTGAAAAGTCCTAACACAGAAACTTCCCATCTTCTGCATGATGGTGTGTACACCAAGTTATAGACACATATGTCTTCATTAGTTAGTACTATCCAATTGTCTAGAACATACCTCATTCTATCTAGATGGCATTACACTACCATTCTCTTTGTTTTTTAGCCAAGAAGCTAACAAATTCACTGTGATAGATCTATAGTCCAGTTTGTGAGAGGTGAGAAGGAAAAGGTAATAGTCATTTGGGTTTCTTTTTAAAGTACACATTGGCCTCAACAACTATTATGGTGGCTCAAAAGCAGGTTTTAGCTGAGTTTTGTAAAAATCATTTTGGTGCTCCCTAACAGAAACTGAAAGACCAGACGTGAAACTCAGTTCATGAATATGATTTGCTTAAGTAACATCATTGTGTCTGCAACCCAAAGAGTATTTTTTTCTATCTGACCAATGGAGATGGTCTACTAGAACTATATATCAGCTTCTCAGGGCACTTTCTGACCCCATACTAAATGAGGTAACATCTGTGTTCTACAACTAGTCATACACACATCCTTCCTGAAAAATGATGCTTCCTCAGAAACAGAAATTGCATCGGAATTTCCAGAATATAACTGCCACTCTATTTGGATGACTGTGACTTCCTACCCCAACCCAAATGGGATTAACAGTCACCCTATAAACCCCATGCTGTTTTAATTCACTAGTAGATATAAAGTCAATAAATGGAAATGTTGCCTTCCTTTCCTTCAGGGTGACTGATCATTCTAGAGAAAAAAAGAATACCAAGATATTTTGTCGGTAGAAAACAGACTCATTAAATATCTTTCTAGCACGTTTTTTCCCCAGAAATATGAAAAAAAGGTTTATAATTCCTTCTATTATTAGTTTCCCAAAAGTATATTATGACTTCAACTTTTGCATTCAGGTATTTAAGCATACCATATTTCTAAGATTTGTTTAAGGTCTCATGGTTACAAATATGGCTTTGTTTTTGAAGTAATACTTTAAATTAGATATTAATTTCATTTTTCATCTGTATTTAGCACAGGCAAGCAATGGAGAAAATACTTTTTTTTTTTTTTAAATAAGGCTAGCACCTTGCCATGAATGGGCATCAAAGAAAATAACAAGTCAGCAACTGATGATGATCCATTCAGAGCACTCAATGACAAGGCAGTTTCTCAATTAATATGACACCATTAAAACACTATTATTGTTTATGATAACAAATATATTAAGAAGATGTTTATTTCAAATTCAATCAGGTGCTGGTATTGAAGTACACATCCCATTCCTGGTTTTGTTTTTAATGTTACTAGATGTCAAAGTATACAATTTATACTTATATTACAGAGTACTTATTTTCTAATTGTTTATTAGCATTCTAGCTTCAGCATCTTTTATTTGTGGTGGCATTTAATTTTGGTTTGTTATTGGTTGGGGGGGTTTCCTGTGTGGTTGGAAGATTTTTCATTACTTTTTTAAGCTCTAAATTGTTTTACTTGTCTCATTCAGTATAGTATTTTAAAGATGTTCACTAAATATTTTAAAAATAGAAATATCTAAATGTGAACAGAGGGAAAAAAGTTTGTGAATAGGGTCATTCACTTAACGTTGCCTTTGGCAAATTCTGATCCTTTACACCTTGAATTTGCCACTTCCTCCTTTATCATCACCATTTGTCTCATCTTTGCTATAACCTTAGTTCTCCTTTTACAGCAGTGAGAAATCACACTGGATGATACTCATTTTGAGAAGATACTGGATTTATGAGAGCCAATTATGTGCATCAAGAGCCGGATTTTGCCTTGATGGATCCCCGCACTGGTGCACTCCAGTCATGTGAGCTACCCCACCATGTCTTCATTATCCCAGCGAGGTGACAGCCCTGTAACTACACTCAGACCTCTAACTTCTGCTTGTTCCCTACACTGTATTCTTCAGTGCAGAGGTATTTCAGACAAATGCCCAAGCATGCCAATTCCTCCAAACAGGCAAGACAGCTTTTACCATAAGGCTGCTCTGCAGGCACTTTCTTATTCACATGTCTAAGCTTGAGATTCCACTGCAGCTCTGTTTTGTTGATTGCTATGCCCCTTCAGTTCCCATCACCTGGGCCCTTGGCTTGCCTACCCTCTCCCTAACTTCCTTAGTTGACTTTTGAGGAATCAATCCCTCCCCCATTGTTTCTAGTTTAAATTTCTGCCTACCAAATTGGCCAGCTTGTTGGCAAAGATGTTTTTGTCCCATTCAGTCAGCTGGATCCTGTCTCTTACAAGCAGCTGTGGACCCTCAAGGAGGGTCCCATGGTCCTACAAACTGAAGCCCTGCTGCCGACACCAGCTGCGCAACTAGTTGTTAACTCACAGGATCCATCAAGCCATCTTCAGACCCTTCCCCTCAGTGGCAGAATCAAGGAGAATACCACCTCCATCCCCATGGACTTGACCACTGCCCCAGTGCCCTTTAGTCACACCTGATACTTCCCAGGTCACCCCTGGCAGTTTTTTTGGCACCTACATGGAAGAGCAGCAGGGTGTAGTAGGTGGAGTGTGAGGCGAACCTTGGGTGCTTCTCCACAACATCCCAAATTCAACCACCCAGTGAGCAGCAAACCTCCCTAAATGACAAATGAGGTCAGCAGATGGAGACCTTTTTCCCCTACAGTAGGGAGTCTCCAACCATGATCACTTGCCACTTGCTTCTAGTGGTCCTGAGTGGCTCAGGGTCAGCCACTGGAGATGCTCCATTTGATGGCAATCCCAGCTCCTCATCAGCTATGAGGGCAGCAAACCTATTCTGTAACTGCAAGCCATGAGGTGGAGCTGGAGCCTTCCTCCTGGTATGAGAAGTCACCAGCTTCCAGCCTTTGCCATTATGGGAGTTTCCACCTTCCAAACTCAGAAGCATAGGCTCTTAACATCTCTCCACTACAGTTGAAGGTTGAGGTTCATGAAGCTGCAGGGTCTCAGAGAAGTACCGGTTGATCGCTTTCTCATCCTTTCGGATTCTGCACAGTTTGCTGACCTCCTCTCATAGCTCTTTCACTTGGAGGCACAGCTTCCCAACAACATCACAGCTCTTGGCAGGCCAGAAGACCAAGTGCTCCAGCCCCAGGCACTCCATGCTGCCTCAGACTTGAGAAGCTGCATCCTCCTCTTGAAGCTCTGTCTGGGTCCAAGAGTCCAATAGCGAAGGCACAGTGATGCCAAAACTTGAATTTGGATGTAGAACAGGCCTTGACTCATTGCTCTTAAGTTTTCCTTTTAAAATGCCAGATAAAGAAACATGGGAATATTAAGAAGACATTTGCTAAAATCATAATAGGAAATCACACTAAATATGTAAAATCTTAAAAAAAACAGGAAAAGATAACTTTCACTGAAATTCTGTATTTGTTTTTCTTAAAAAAAATTAAAGCAAAATGAAAAAATAATTTACTTTTTTTTCCCTCAGCTATTTGTTTCCTTTTATCACCTGATTAATAATGGGCAAATTTAAATTAAATAAGGTAAATTCACTGTGGGCAAATTCAATGATTTGGTGATGGAATGTCTACAGATAACTTCCTTGCACATGTATAATCAGGAATTCAAAAAAATCCAAGCACCTGTCACTAGGCACACCTGCTCTTCAACTGCCAATAACATACACAGTGACCTCTTGCTTACTACACATCAAGAGTGTTCTAGTCATGTTTGTGCAGTTCTTACATCAACAAATATAATATATCAATATGTATAAATACATATTTACAAGCAGATAAATGTTGCTGTGCTACACCTGTGTAAATCCAGGGAATGACTCCTGTGAAGCAGTAGAGCTTGTCTTTGCATGTCAGGTCCAGTTTTTTCCTGCCATATGTAAAGCCAAAAGTGAAAACTTGTAACATTTTTTTCTAAATAATTAATTTGCATGTGGATTGAAGAAGAATTTTTTGGCTTTCAAACTCAGAAATGCCCAAATCACTTTGCACAATTGCATATAAAATATGGGTAGTGCTGTTACTGTGCTGTCAAATGCAACAGCCATTCTGTACTCAGCAATATTTCAAACCCCATCCAAATGCAACCATACAAATGTCACCTCCGCCTATGGAACTTTATAAATGAAGTAATAGTAATCAATTAAGGGACAGTGGAGTGCATACAGAAGCAGCCAAGTCTACCCGAGGATTACAATAGGGAGTTCTGGGTGGGCAATCAAGTTTGAACTGCAGGACTGCCAAGGCACACGGATTCTCTGTATGATGAAACGGATTTCCGGTCCCACACTGAGGGAAATCGAGAAACTTTTGTCTATAGCCAGACAAGAGAAAATTTTGCTATTACACCATTTATCTATTATATGCTATTATACCATTTACCAAATGTTTTTACTTCTGCTCACAGAAATACATGATTAGGTATGTGGAAGGTCATCTCCATATTTCCACTCCAAATTTCTGAAGATAGCATTTTCACATGAATTACCATGACATAGAATGATACTCCTCTCCTAGGCTGCTTGCTAAGGGAAAGTCCTGTCCAAGCCTTTGAAGCAGAAATGAAGACCCCCAAACGTATGAGCTAATGTGGATCTGAAGGGTCACTAAGTACCTTTTTAACTACCTATTTATCTGGTACCCAATAGACCAGAAAGTAAAAATGTATCTTGCCCCTTTACATTGTATGTACTTGTTATGCTTAACGAAATTATTTTTTTTCCAAATTACCTCCTTGTTTGGCATATCAGGCCTCCTACTCCTGCACTTTTAGGGGTTTCCTTTCACAGAGAGGAAGCAGCTGTAGAGTATTACATACTCTTCAGAGGGGATGCTTTTCAGAGAGGGCAGTGCACACCAGATTGTTTTCTTTCCATCCTAGCCTTCACGTGCTGTACAGGTTTATCAATTGTGCAGTGCTCTAATGTCAACCTTTTCTTATAAACTAACACCAAAGAAACACAATAATAGGCCACCATTGATAAATGTTATTCAGAATGGCTGCCATCCTCCTTATCTTTAAAGGGGCCAAACCTCAAAATGTTTAACATTTCCTCCAAGTTGTTACCACATATGAAGATGTTGGAATTATTTTCTAGCAGCATAAAGTTGTTCTCAGGAGAAATGGCTGCAGCTCTGTGGTGCCTACTCAGCCTACACAAAGACCTACACAGCAGAGACGATGCCAAGCTACATGGAATAGGTGACAGAAGCAAAGCATGGGAAGCAGATGGCCGCTCGATCAGGGTTTGCTTTTGGCATTGATAAAGCAGCCAGTCACTCAGAGTGACAAATTTTAAAGGTAAAACAGCCGTAGACCCATATCTAGTTTTCTATAGTACAGGCTGGTGCAGAGGAAGTAGTCGGTTTGTGCTGGTGAATGGTTGTTAGGGGAACCCTGAGAGACACAGGTCCTGCCATAAACTCCTGTCAGTTGAACAATCAGTAAAACCAGATCCAGTTCCAGTGCTCTCTCTTCCTCTCCCAGTATCCTCATCTTTGGGTTGGCACAAATAAGTTTCTTCCTGCCTGGCAGAACAGTGTTAATCATATGCTCCTTAGGAAATATAAAGGAACAGTGCCAGTGGTAGTGGGAATTAATAATGCAAGTGGGGAATAGAAGAGATTGAACGATAGCTCCCTACCCTAAAGTAGAAGTCACCTTACTGTGCAACTCAGGGGAAGGCAGAGAAACCAGATCTTGCCGAATAGTCATAGCATTTTAGACCTTGCAGAAAAAGCTCATCTTAAAACAGAAACAGACTCTGCATTCCATGATTTCAGAGCTAGGAATTCAGTCTAAGGTCTGTAGATCTCTAGGTCTGAACCTTCTACAGAATGCTGTTTACCATCTCCGACTGCCTTGAAAGTTTCTCTGCCTTGGACTAAAGACATCAACCTTTTTCCTAATTGCTAGCCTCCCAGTGATTCCAGTTCTTCTGCCTAGCATTTGGGCAGAGCAGTTGTGCAGTAGGCAGTAGCAGAGAGCATCTAATATTTCTGCATGGTCCAGAACTAAGGGAGGCCTTGGCACATGAGAGGGAGGAGGAGAGAAGAGAGATGGGGGAGGATTGCTGGGATCTTGGCCAGAAGTCATGTCCTCAGACAGCAGGAAGGGAAGATCACTAGATTAAAAAGCAATTAGTTTTAGCTATTTGAATAACTAATGGTTACTAACTAATAGTCATGATTCTTTTTAAGGAACTACTTTTGTTATACTTACTGAAGAATACAGAGACAATTGACGGGAGGCATGCAAAGAAATCAGAGCAACTTAATATAATTCCTGAAATATTTTGAAAGTTGGAGGTGCTACTATTTTAAGCAATACTTAAGGAATCAAAATACTCCACTAAGCCACAGAAAGAGATTTTTAGGGGTTAGGCTCTTCCAGTAGCAAACTGAAGGTTAGCAACATTTGTTTGAAAGTAACTGTTTCAAACTAATTGGAACATGTGATATACAGGTGAGATGTTGGTACTTCCTCTAAGGGAAGCTTCCAGGAAACTAGAGGCTAGTCAGTCTCACCTAGATACCTGGGAAGATGATGGAGCAACTAATCCTGGAAGATACTTCCAGGCACATGAAGGACAAGGAAGTCATCAGGAGTAGTCAGCATAGATTCACCAGTGAGAAGTCATATTTGACCAACTTGGTAACCATTTATGATTAAATCACTGGCTTGTTAGACAAGGGGAGAGCAGTGGATATTGGCTACCTAGACTTCAGTAAGGCTTTTGACACTATCTCCCATAAGATCCTCATAGACAAGCTGATGAAGCTGGCACAAAATTTAGTTGGAGGCCAGTAACTAGCAGCATAACTGTCATGACCCAGACTGGACAGACCAGGGAGTTGTGTTTAATTCAAAATTCCCTTGGGCTAAATTAAGGTGAAACGACACCAAATGATCAGTTAAATATTTTATTCATGACAAAAGCAAACTGAACTGGGGAGGTGTGGTAGTAGGTGGCAGGGTTTCTCACAACAGGAATTGGCATAAGACTACTTCTGTAAACTGTGTAACCATATACATCAATTCAAGGAATAAGGAGATCCCTCCTGTTGAGTCACGAGGTTCAGAGCAGACCCCCTTGCTTTCTAGACTCCTCCTCAGAGAAGGGCCCAGGGGCGGCTGGATCTACTCTTAGTCTCAGACTTCATCAACAGTTTATATCTTGAAATGGATGAGGTGTAGGCCTTGTGGAAAAGGAAAAGGAAAGAGAGAAGACAGAGAGAGAAAGGAAGAGAGAAAGATTTCACCGGTCTTGGGTCCAGCGTTGCTTCAGTCAGCTGAGGGGTCCAGCCAGCCGAGGGGTCCAGTTCTGGTGGGCTTGCGTGCCTGGGGCTTCAGTTTGTGTCCTTTTGTCATCCTTGCCCCTCCTTCAGGCGGGCACTCAAACTCGTCAGGTTAATGAGCAGTTTGTGAGCCTTTAGGCTTGGGGGTCATTCGTGGAGTAACTTCTCCTTCCCTGCAGACACGGCCCTTGTTTGATCTTTGTATCAGAACAGGGAGCTGTGCACCCTCCAGCACACCCTCCCCCTCCTGTTGCTGATGTCTGAGCTGATGGGTTTTTCACCTTTGTTCCTTGCTGTGCAGGGTTTGTCTTTAAGCAGAACTTGCCCCACCACAATGTTTGAGACATTAACTCTTTCATTCTCTCACAATAACCCATGGGTCAGTACTGGATGATGGGGCAGATGACACAAAACTGGGAGGAATGGCTAATATGGCAGAGGGTTGTGCTGCCATTCAGAAGGACCTGGACAGGCTGGGGAAGTGGGCTGACAGGAACATCATACAGTTCAACAAGGGTAAGTGCAAAGTCCTGCACCTGGGGTGGAACAGTGGCAGACACCAGTGCGGGGGGGGGCACACAGCTGAAAAGCAGTCCTGTAAAAGACCTGGGGGTCCTGGTGGACACCAAGCTGAACATGAGCCAGAGATGCACCATTACAGCAAAGAAGGCTAATGATATCCTGGGCTGCATTAGGAAGAATATAGCCAACATGTCAAGGGAGGTGATCCCTGTCCTCTATTCAGCACTGGTGAGGCCACACCTGGAGTGCTGCATCCAGTTCTGGGCTCTCCAGTACAGCAGAGACACTGACATATTGGAGAGTCCAACAATGGGCCATGAAGACAATTAAGGGACTGGAGCACCTCACATATGAAGGAAGGCTGAGAAAGCTGGGACTGTTTAGCCTAGAGAAGAGGAGGATGAGGGGAGATCTTATCAATGTATATAAATAGCTGAAGGGAGGGTGTTAAGACGATTGGAGCCAGGCTTTTTTCAGTGGTGCCCAGTGACAGGACAAGAGGCAATGGGCACAAATGAAAGAACAGGACGGTCCATCTAAACATAAGGGAATGTTTTTTTACCATGAGAGCGAGTAAGCACTGGAATAGGTTGCCCAAAGAAGTGGTGGACTCTCCATCCTTAGACATATTCAGAAGCCACCTGGACATGATCCTGGGCAACCAGCTCTAGGTGGCCCTGACTGAGCAGGGGAGTTGGACCGATTCCAAACTTAATGATTTTGTGATTCTTAGATGTTTTTATTCACCTTCTAGCATTACTTTTATAGCCTTTGTAATAGAAAGGAAATAAAGTGAAAAATATGAAAGCAGGAAGGAATAAGAGACATGCCAAACTGAAATTCAGAAAAAAATTTGAGGATACACTGTTTAAGATTATTCATGAAGACCTATTTGGATAGCAGGTTATGAAGAAAATATAAGATCATTCTCACAGCAAAAATAATTTTTTTTAATCCCACTCATAGAGAATGGACCCTGAATATAAACTTCGTGTTGTGTTGTAGAAGAAAACAAAGTTTCCATCCTCAAAATTCTCATAGCAATTACTAGATAATGCCTGATAATTAGTAATATATCTATAATAGCGTTCTTTTTTCCCCCACTTATTTTTAAATGGAAGTAGAGAACCTGCTTGGATACAAAGAGCCCAAATTAACTGGTAAGACCTATTAAAAGTGCCAAAAACCCAAGTCCTTTTAATTAGTTATGTATTGGGTTTGCGTGGCAAGGTTTTGGTAGCGGAGGTCTACAGGGGTGGCTTCTGTGAGAAGCTGCTAGAAGCTTCCCTTATGTCCAACAGAGTCAATGCCAGCTGGCTCCAAGACAGACCCACCACTGGCCAAGGCCAAGCCCATCAGTGATGGTGGCAGCAGCTCTGGGATAACAGATTTAACAAGGGGGAAAATGCTGCCGTGCAGCAGCAATTGCAGCCGAAGAGACAAGTGAAAATAAGTGAAAGAAACAACCCTGCAGATCCCAAGGTCAGTGAAGGAGGGGAGGAGGTTCTGCAGGCACCAGAGCAGAGATTCCCTTGCAGCCCGTGGGGAAGACCATGGTGAAGCAGGCTGTCCCCCTGCAGCCCATGGAGGTCCATGGTGGAGCAGATACACACCTGCAGCCTGTGGAGGACCCCATGCTGGAGCACGTGGATGCCCAAAGGAGGCTGTGACCCCATGGGAAGCCCGCGCTGGAGCAGGCTCCTGGCAGGACCTGTGGCCCCGTGGAGGGAGGAGTCCATGCTGGAGCAGGTTTCTTGGCAGGACTTGTGACCCCATGGGGGACCCAGGCTGGAGCAGTCTGTGCCTGAAGGACTGCACCCCATGGAAGAGACCCATACTGGAGCAGTTTGTGAACTGTAGCCTGTGGGCAGGACTCATGTTGGAGAAGTTAGTGGAGAACTGTCTCCCATGGGAGGGACCCCACACTGGAGCAGGGGAAGAGTGAGGAGTCCTCCCCCTGAGGAGGCAGGAGCAGCAGAAACATGTGATGAACTGACCCCAACCCCCATTCCCCATCCCCCTGAGCCACTGGAGGCAAGGTTATAGAGAAAATTGGGAGTGGAGTTGAGGCCAGGAAGGAGGAGGGGGGGGGGGGGGCGAGAAAGTGTTCTAAGATTTGGGTTTACTTCTCATTATTCTGATTTGATTGGTAATAAATTAAATTAACTTCACCAAGTCGAGTCTGTTTTGCACATGATGGTAATTGGTGAGTGATCTTCCTGTCCTTATCTTGACCCACGAGCCTTTCATTATATTTTCTGTCCCCTGTCCAGCTGAGGAGGGGGAGTGATAGAGCAGCTTTAGTGGGCACCTGGTGTCCAGCCAGGGTCAACCCACCACAAGTTCTTATTTCAGACAGGCAACACTTTACTCTGAAAACTCTCCTATAAGTTCAGCAGTTGCCCCAAAGAAATGCCTCCAAAAGATGTCAAGCAGCCATTTTCTCCACATCTGCTCTGCTTCAGAGGATTCAGTGTGGTCCTTGGAACAAAATTTATACAAATATCCTGAAAATTTCTTTAGATACCATAGGTACAAGATGAGATAAACTTGGCTGTTAGACCAGCAGTGTAAAGAAAAAAACGTACAGAACTTCCAGAGATATCACAATCTGGTATTAAAAACATCATCACTGAATGCAAGTACTAAATAGTGACTCAATGACTGCTAACAATATGTAAACATACTCTATCTATTGATTGCGTAGTTAAAGTCCTAGAAACTCAGCTAAGAGTAAACATTTTAAATTTTACTAGATTCCTTGATAAAAATTATGCTGGAGATTATCAACCTACTTAGAATCCTGGATTTCAGAGATAGCAATGTGCCTGTTGACCCTCTAAGATTTAAACTAATAATACTTACAGCCAACAAAAATTAAAAAACAAATAACCCAACCCTGAACACCACAAAATTACTACTGATCTACAAAATGAAAAATATTTTTTTAAAAAAATTCCTATTATTTCATTTCCTGCTCTTGGCCTAGAACATATGAACTCAACTTAATCTTCTTAGCATGATTGATTTAATTTACATCCAAAAAATGATGCTTTTTGACACCTCACTGGTAACTGGATTTTAATGCAGAGCATATATACTTTTGAATAAATTACAGCAAAGAATTTAAGGAAAATTAAGACTAACGTTTGAATAGTCAAAACAGACCAATCCCATGGTGAATTCAATTTGATACACTCTATCTACATAAATGACCTTTGTGTTTTATTAGTATCTCAATTATTGTGATGTACTTCAACAGAGAGTTTCAAAATTGCATGCTACAAATAAAGAAGATTTAGGTTCAAATTAAACTGGGGAAACAGGGCTGGGGGAGGTTTTCACTCACATGCAAGGATGTTATATCCTTCAATGTATGGACAGCTATAAAGACAACACCGTCTTTGATAGCTGTTATAATTTGTTTTCTACCAGCAGGTACCCAGTGTTTACCAAGATTATTTTTTTTTTTTTTTGAGACATCTCAATATTCTCATTATTCATAACAGATTTTAAAACCACAGTAGTAAAATTTGGTGTTAAAAATCAGTCAGGTTGCCACGCTCATAAAGGAGAACAAATGGAAGTGCTGTAGGCAGTGGCAACATACACAACACTGAGACAGAAATCACAAAAACAGACCCAGGCCTAAACCAAACTCCACTGGGTTCACACAGGTCAGCATCACTGGCAGACATGTATACTTTGGTGTAAAACAATTTCGGTATTGCCCAGTGCTTACCTGATGTTCCCACTTTGCTGCATGCCATAACCAGCCAGCCAGGGTGCACCCAGTCCCACCACACACTCCTTGAACCACTTACAGCAAGTATCCCTTCTGAGCCATGGCTTCAGGGAGCTCCAACAGACTGATCACAGGCATTATGGATCACGGGGTGATCACTGACTCCAAAAAAGGCATCTGAGGGACACACCAGAGGGCCATGGCTGTAGGGAGGTTTCAGAGCATGGCTTTCTTGGCCTGCTGACAACAGAGACCCCATTCACCCTTCAGCAGCCAGGGACACCTTCCAGCAACTAGCAAAAGAAACTCATGTTCAGGCAGTTCCCTATCTTCTGACAAAATACAAATCCTCAAGATGTACAAGAACAGGATGAGGATTTTAACACTAACAGTACCTCAGCTCATTTCCCCATGAAACTTGCCATCTAGGCTCTCTCTGGTATTTGCACATGACATGTCACAAAACACAGTGCCTGGTAAGCCACGTCAGCCCATTTCCCCCCTCAATTTTTTTCAAAGTACAAAGCACAGCATACATTTTGTCCACTTGCCTGCAATTTAGTGTGTATTTTATAGTATTCTGCCTTAAAAGAGGGCAGGTGAGTGCTAGAGCAGAAAACGGCCTCCTGCTTCCTGATAGCAGTTGCCTCTGGTGTCAGGTGCAGCCCTAAGGAGAGGCTGGGGCTTTCCCTGAGAGCATCTGGGCATGTGCAGGGAAGGGAAGGTTCTGGAAGTGGGGAGGGAGGGTTGCAGCAGAGTTGAGTGGAAAGTGCTGTGAGGGAGTATAGCCTGCAGGCAGCATAGTCTGCATGGTGCTGCTGGGAAGAGTAAGGAGCAGGTATGTCTTCTGAGAGGTGAGAGTACTGAGAACCCACAGGGGACTGTGCACAGGGTGGCTGAGGCCATGGAAGTTTGCTGAGGGGAAAATGTGCCCCAGGTTAAAAGGCTGTGCTCTGAGGATGCTGTGGGTGGAGTTGTGTTTACAGTCTTCCCCCTTTTCCCCTCCTATTAGTTTTTTTTTTTTTAATTGAAAGCATTCAGAGCCTTATTGTTTAAAATGGTAATTGTTCTAGTCTGTTTTTCAGGAAAACTCAGTTTTATTGAGAAGGCCGCTGTAAGGCCTCCACAGTCTGACTCCACTTACCACAGTGCAATATTGAAAGTTCAGATGCAGCTGGTTTTGGTTAAATTCTTGAGTCCGAGAGTTGAAAGCACTCCAGTACCAAACACACCACCCTATGAAGCACAAACAATTGCTGAAGGGTAGGGAATGTTACAGCAGGTGTTTGCAATGTAATTGTGAATTCTTAAGTCATTCCAAGTAAGACTATGACAAGGAAGCTGGGGTTTCCCCCCACCACCCCCTGCTAAAAGGAGCCTATGAATAGTCCAGAATTGATAGAGATCTTAGATTGTGGGGTTTGGATCATTTTCCAGAGAAATACTGAAAAATTAAGTGACTCACTGTATCTTGAGTAGTAATTTTGTTTATAATTTTCTGTGTGTTTGCAATAGTTCTGAGTTGCTAGACATAAATTTTGCCTAACAGTTTCAATTTGTGTGGTAGCTGGATATGCTGCTTTTAACATGGCTAAAGTGATCAGCTAACCTCTTTCAGGATAGCCTGCTGTAAAGGCATTTCATTATGAGTTTATCAGTTAAAATGGTTTGAGCTCACAAGACGGTTTTCTTAACCAGGCATCCCCTTCATGCCTGCATGAGCCTACATTGCTGTTGGAACTTTGAGAGTAATTTTCAAGACTTGAGTCTGTCTGAATATGCCACAGCAGCCAGCACAGCACAATTATGATTGATTAGCTTGGCTTGTAAGTAAGCCAGTAATGAATGATCAGTATTTAGTATAATGTTCAATAGGATGGGCCATCCAAATGGAAGAGTTAACTAGTCATTGGAGAGAGGGAGATACTCTTTTGCACTGTATTTCACTCCACACAAACAAGCTACTACAGCCATAATTACAGGGTTGGGTTGTTTGTTTTGTTGTTTGGGTTTTTATTATTATTATTCCACTGATGAATGCTTCTGTATCTTTTTGTTCAGTTAGCATCAATATTATTGGATAGTAGGCTTTCAGTGCTTCAGGTCCATCTAAGTTGGGCAAGGCTGAGAACAGCTCCAATGTCACATGTCAGAATGTCACAGATAATCACCAGAAGTCTTGGTTTGTCATATTAGAAAGGATGGAATCACATCTCAGTAACTTCTTACTATTTTTGAATGCTTCTGCCTATATTTGCTTTGGTGTCCATAGAATTTCAGTGTCAGAGAGGTGGGGGAGAACTTCAGTATTTTTTTCATAATTTGAAGTAGAAACCTGGTAAAAATTGAGCAATAAAAAAAAGAAAATGTACAAGCCTAATGTTTAGATTTTGACTCCAGGGCATTATGAGTTGAGTTTATCTGATCTACTCTCAGGTGGATGCTATATAGCTCCAAACTTCTCGCATGATCCCAAAGTAAGGATATCAACAAAACATGGTACCATATGGAGTACTCCAGTTCCCAAAGAGTACTGGAAAAAAAATCCCAACTAAAATGGGAATTTTGATTTGGAGATGCCTGTCTCAGACTCATGATTTCATGAGCATCTGCAATATCTTTACTGATGGTAAGTTGTTGGCACATTTCAACACTTGATCCTGGCAAAAGCAACAAGAAGTTGATTTATTAAGATCACAAGTCACAGATGCTTTATAACCACCCTCTTAACAGAGCCGGTATAATTTCCACAAGTTCTTACACTGTTCTGCTTTTGTAGTGCTACATTGGATACAGCAATTGCAATACCATTTTGTATGGGTGATCAGACAAAGGTTCCCTGGTTCAATGAGGTATTCCACTCAGTAGCAACCTTTAGCCACCAGTCTCAAGGTATGTTACTGGTCTTTATGTGGATCATCATTATTGTCAGATCCAGAAAGAGTTACCTTGTTGATCTTTTATGTCTCCCAAGTCTGCAGAAGACAGATGGGGAAACTATTATGTGTCTTTTCTAATCCCTCTTCTTTAATAATGTGTACATTGTAGATGCTGATACTTAACAGTACATACTTTAGTAATGATGACAGTTTCTTATCCTTCCCTCCTTGCAACTATCCGTAAGTGAACATTTCCTTCGTCAGAACCAATATCCTGACTGCTCTAAATCCAGATGCTTCAAAATGGGCTGAATACTTGGAAAGGCAACATGAAAAGGACAGATGGGTTGCATCTTCACTGATAATAAGCAATCAAAAACCCAGAGTCAACTTGCATGTGTATATTCTTGTATTTGTTTCCATTAGAGAATGTTGCTGTAAATATTTCAAAGCCTCAAACACTCAAGGATATCCTGATGTGGAGAATCCTCTTTGTCATTGTTGAGATACCTGTTCAGCTTGATGCTTGCTAAAAAGAATTTTAATCATGGTCATTTAACTACCTTCTACTGGTCTCTTTAAGGTTTGATTCAGCAAGTAGACAGTATTAAAGTGCTAAATCTTGACCATCATATGCAATGTGATTTTTCACATATTGTTAAAAAAATTAATCTTGAGAATTACAATCTCAGTGATGCAACTCAGTGTAGCAGTACAGACAGCATTGTCCTAAGTGCTCTGCTGCTTTCATCTGTGAAATTGGAAAGAACTTTCATACAGGGAAAAGCTTTATAGGCAATAAATGTGCCTTCAGAAATCCAGTGGATTCCCTATCTGACTTAGTGTTATGAAAGCAATTGTATATGAATGATCATAAAAATGATTAATGTCCTTGGCACAGATTGTCAAGAGAATGGCCAGGAGTGTTTATCTTGTTTGCTCCAAGACAAAGTTCTGTCCAAGTAAGAATCCCATGATACAGGTTACCTTAAGCCAGTGCCTTGATGTATTCTAGCATTGTCACATGAAGTTCTAGAAAACAGTAGAAAGCCTCCATCTCCTAACAGCAGCTGCTCCATTGTTCTTATTGCTTACTCTCTGTGCTTGCACCCCAAATAGGATGTGAGGAGAGAGGTCTTAAAAAAAACTGCATTCGGGCTTAGCCACTGTAAAAACTGCTGGAAATTACCATTTCCTCTGTCTCATTCAGGATCATTGTAACTAAGGAGCAGAAGATAGGATTAGTTCTGGCAAAATGGACAGAAGTGTTTCAACAGTTACTAATGTACTTTAGCGTAGTAACATTTTAATATAACAGTTTGTAGCTTGAGCCCTCCTCAAGTTTTCCTTTCTGCAGAAAAAAACTACCTCCATTTGTCAGTATAGGCTGTATTATATAAGTATTCTCACATAGCAACCACTGGCTACAAACAATTCTTTCTATTGTCTGTCATTGGATATAAGGATATAAGGCTACTAAACATCTTTCCAAGCAATGATGTGGCATTTTTATTGCTTGACTGGAAGAAACAGCATACATCTGGATGTGAAGTTTTCACTATATGGGAAATGGCAGGCAATGAAAAATGCTGCAGAGCACTTTCTCAGCAGTCCATTACAAGTATATGATATATGTCCTTTGTTATCTATACTGCCTTTACATACAATTTCAAATCCAATCCCAGGCCTTACCTTCAGCAGATTCCCTTGTCTGAATTCAGTAATCTTAAAAGCCTGTTGAAAGCTCTGGAAAAAGGCTGTGGTCATCAGAAATGCTCTTCTAGCAAATTGGTAGTCTTTTCAATAAGCTAACCTATAAGAGGAACAAGCCTACCTGGGAGCCAGAGAGAACTGCCATGATGCTCGCTACTTGTCATGCATCATGTGCAAGGCATTGACCGCAACATTTCTATTACATTTATAAATCAACTCCTTAAAAAAGAGCCCTGCTGCATACATCTTTCTCACCTTACTGAAATAATAAGAGATTGAACCAATACCTGGCAGACATGTAGTCTTGTTTCTCAATGTGTTACTGGAAGAACCTCAAGCAAGAACATAAACGTGGTACAGAAGAAGATAGGTATAGCAGTAGTAATTAGTAGGAATGCATATGTTGTTTGAAACCAAATTTGACTCAGTCCTCAAAATAAAGCTGTGTGAGAAGTCCATCTTCCTATACGAAGCCTAGCAGAAGTTAATGAGGATGGTCTGAGAATTAAACTGTCTTGCACCTGTGTTTGCTGTTCTTGCAGGAGAAGAAAGGATAACACAAAGAAGGTCCTCCCATTCTTTTCTGACTCTGTATGAAACATCTGACATTACAATGTCTGCTTCTTATTGAAAATGCAGAGGCTGCCAAACCCCAGAATAACCAGAAACTTACACTTCCTCAGTGAGGGCAAGGAATACATGACATTTCCTTAAATCTGCACGTTTACATAGGCACCACTCCACCACAGTGAGGGGTTGTAGTAATTGGTGAGCATATACGTAAACATTGTAAGCTCTAGCTTTTCAGGGAAGATCAATGAAACACAAATAAATTGAGTTCTGCCTGGATGTGTGTGGAAGATAGATAAAGATGATAAAAGAAAAGCTAAAGTTCCACTTTTTTTTAATTGTCTTTACATTCTGATACTTCTCAGATATAAATTTTCCACTGCTTTTGAGACTTGGGGAATATTACCTTTAAAGTACATGAGAGTTTTATCATGGACTTCAGCAACTGCCAGCATTCATGGGTGTATTAGTTTTGTTTAATTAAAAATATGTAAATACAGGAGCAGTTCAACTTGCCAGATTTCCCATAGGCAATTTCAATTTCTCATATACCTCATACTCTCAACAAGCAAGTACTCTGCTGATTCTCTGTTGAGAAACTAAGATAAGTATGCTATATACAGCTTGGCAGTCACAGGCCTTGGAACGACTGTGATGTTAACTCAAATGGAATTACTGACATCATACCAGAATTACACCAGTGAAACAGAACCTAGCCCTGCATTTTTTTTTTCACATGCTTTGGGCCACATTAAGAGCTTTGATTGGTCAAAGTTTTCAGTTCTGTATAGAGTTGTCAGCATCCCTGACAGCAGCACAGTTCTCTGGACTCTCCAGAAAAGGTAAAAAGAACAGTATGTATATACATACAATATGTATATGTATATACACTTATATACACAGTAACTATAGCAAGACTCAACATATTTTCCACCTGCTAATAATAGTTAAGTCATCTAGCTTATTTGGATAAGATCTTAGATGCATTTAGCAATGTATGGTCTGACTACTTAGGAAAATATCAGCATATCGCACTTTAGAAAATACATTTGGCAGATATCTTGTTCATATTGTGTTGTAGATACATAACATACATGCATGCTTTTGTTATTCCTCCCTCTGCTTGTAAACTGAACACTGAGAAACTAGAGATTTCACGTCAATAATTAAAGTAGTGGAACATGCACCTGAAAGGAAGGAAAGTTGAGAATAAAAAAAGTGGAGAACAACTAATTGAGAGTACCTACTACTAATTTAGCAATTACTTTAACAAAGAGCATAAGGGAGTAGTGATACAAGTGTAAGGACTAAAATTAAGTCTGGATCCTACCTAAGCTCTGTGAAACAGTTCTTTATATTTGTCCTGTACATTTACATGAGACACCCACCGCCTGACTCAAGGGGAGAAAATCCAGGCTTGAGATATTAAAGACATAACTACTTGGCACAATGCAGCAATGCAATGCTATATTACGCTCCATTTAAAAACTGAAAAATGAAGCTTCCAAATTGAAACTGGCAAATAAAGGCAATTTAATATTTAGTTCTCATTTTCCAACTGATTCTTCATACTTTATTATGTTTAATTAATCTTCCTTAGGAAACTCAGAGTCTTAAAAGTGCATGTGCACTTAATTACACAGAACTTTCAAATAGTGGGGGGTTTTCCCTATGAGAAAAAATGTTCTTACTGCAATAGTGTGACTGATAATAGCATATAGATTTGATTATACTTAATTGCACACAGAAGCAAAGAGCTTGCAGTCTGAGACTGTAGCATGTATTAGGGTGAAAAATGGGGACAAAAAAGTCAAATCTTTGTGAGAAAACATAGTGCTGACATCTTTATTCTACATGAAAATAAACACAAAATGGCTGCCAGTCTCTCCATGCAGTGAAGTCTTAATACATGAAATAATCAGCTGACAGAAAGACACATGACAGAAATACATCTGTCTGGACTAAGAGGCCAAGCAGCTATAAATAACAGTTGCAAGCTGCAGCTGCAGTTCCATCATATATTTGTACTAGTCAAAAGTAGACATGCAGGTTGTTCATTCTTGCTGCAAGAGAATGTATGATATCTATGAATGCATTCTTCCTATGATTCTCCATACATAGTGCTCCCTTGGCCATGGGAAAAATAGCCATACTGTCCCTTGTTCTTGGAACTGTATGCATGGAAACTACCTTCATTAATCCCTTCATGCTTTTTATACCCTTAACTTTGTTTCATTTTCACAATAACAATTTCTTCTGGAAACCGCTTTCCAGTTCTAATTTCGGAACCAGATATAAGTCATGTTTTTCAAACCTGTTCTATCATGATTCATAAGTCTAAGAGCTTTGGCAAAGTGAATATCTCTCTCTCTTTTTTTTTTTTTTCCAATCCAAGTCAACGAAAACACATAAAAAAAAGAAAAATAATCAGAATGTATCAAGTAAAGGGTAAACAAAAGTATATGCTTGACCATATTATCTTAGCAGATACGTTATATTAGCATCAATTGAAGACTGTGTTCTAAAATGCACACACATTAAAGGACAAGTTAAACATGTGATTGCCACTGACTTCCTGTTCCCAGCTCTTAATATATGTGTAAATATAGGTTTTATTTTTCTTCCTTGCCAGTAGAGGTCAAAGCTTGTACTTAATGGATTCCTGGTTCACACAATATATTTACTTTTCATTCCATATCTGGTAATAAAATCTGTCTGATTCTTAAATTAATAGAGCTGTGATGTAACAAGTGGCAAATAACTTTATTTTTTCTAAGTCCGGTTTGAATATCAATTACAAACTACAGATTTAGCTCAGCTGCATGGCAATTATGAGTATAGCAATTAGGAGAACTTAGGCTGTTTCCTGTTCATATGACTCAAAAAACCAAGTTCTGACTAAGCTAGAAACATTTGAACCACAACTGCTTTCATGTATAATGCTTTCCATGCATTTGCTGCTTCATATGAAGTCAAAATGCAAGCTGCCTAGGAGAACTGTTGACGTATAATTCAGGGTAATTCCTGAATTTCCCTTGGAAAAGGAATACTGATTAAATGTTAAAGCCTAAAAGCTGGAAAAAAAAAAAATTGACCTGCACTTTCCCAATTTTTTGCTCATAGGATAAATGTTCTCCATGCTAATACAACCCAGAGGACAAAAAATATGTTTGGAATTAAAAACAATAAAATTGGTATCAACATTTTCTATTTGGGAAAAAAAGGAGCACAGCAAGTTTGGATTTAGTTCAGCATAAAGCCTAATCTGTCTCTAGACTTTGATATGAGGTCATCATCAGTAGTCCAGAAATAGCAAGAAGGAATACCTTTATTCTCTCTACTAGAAGCAAATGAAAATGAGAGAATCAGTCTTCCTCTGCACACTACTCAATCACTAGAAGATAAATTTGACATTAAGAGATACTGCACAGATTTGTTCACAATTATAGTGTTTGAGGGAAATTTTAATTAAAAAGTCATACACGAGTATGAAGAGATAGAAGACAGACATGAATAAAGGAAACATTCCCTCTGTGGTTTCACTTTCCACAATTGTATCATTCTTTTCTTTTCTGTCAGCACTGTAGCTAAAATGACCAGAATTTAGGATTAAGTGTTACAGAACAAACTGTGCAGCCCAGACTGCTCCAGAGATCAGAATGCAAACCAGTTTGAGTCCAGCATCAACAACATAGAATTCAGGAGCAGAAGAAGAGAGTGTGGGAGATGAGAGCAGAGTTTGCTTTCCCTGTGTTCCTGTGCACAGAAGGGATAACGTGGTATCACGTGAGAGCGCACTCTGACACTGACAGGCCTTGCTTTGTTTTGTAAGGGTTCCTCCCCCCATGTTTTACTCCAGAAACACTTCAAATAAGTTGTCCAAGTTTGTCTTCAGGGCAGCAGATATGCTTCAGAGAACTGTGGGAGTGGCGGGCTTTCTCAGCCTCTCACGTTGGCAGGATACAAAGAGTAAATGACACCCGCTGAGGTCCCCACAGCTATAGGATCCGAGATATTCATCAAAGTGAATGCCAAAGGCATAAAACCAACACGGGGCGGTCTCGGGCCATTGTCCCTAACAAATTATAATTAAAGGTTAAGTACCAGTTGATGAAGTCTTTACCACTTAGAGGCATGTGTTTTAAATAATTTTCTACATTTTTTTCTTAACGAGTATATGGGAAAGACTTGAATTTACAGTCATTTAAGTACAAAGGTACTTTTGGAACAGTGTAAGAGTGCTACTTTTGGAACAGTGAAAGAGCACTCTTAGTTATAGCTTGCTTTGTATTCACTTTTTGTCTAAGTGCACAGTAAAACAAGAAATTAAATCCTCCGTAACACCTATAGCCACTGTCTCTGTACATTGCAACAAAACATAATTTACATTGTTAAATGAAATTTTTACATTTGAGTACCTGGTGTCAGATACCCAAGGAAAGCAGGGCTGGCTCCAAGTGAATGGCTGCCCTAACAGTCTACTCAATAGCATTTTTGTGGTTCTGGTTTGAAGGCTGTACCTGATAAATTCCAGAATTATCAAATATCCAGAATTATCCAGAATTCCAGAGCATTTTCTAGATACCGAGAAAGAGAATTCTCTTGATTTTGGTGACCGAAAGGAAAGCAAGAAGTGTGGATTTCTACTAAAACCATAAGGTGGATTATTTAGTGTCTGATGGCACAATCACACTGGGCTTCTTTTAGGTACTGTCTGGGGAAGAAGTTTAAGTGTACAAAAAGCATGAAGAGAGGCCAGTAGAAAGGCACACAGAATGAACATAAATATCAGGGGATTCTAAAGGTGGCACATAGGCTGAGGATAAGGGCATAGCTGGTCATGGGTTTTTTTGTGACTATTTCTCAGCCAGAGATTTCTTATTTACCACAATTGGAACATTCTCAGAGTATTTTATTGTCTCTATTTTACTGTCAGTTTCTTTGGAAAGCATCTTGGCAGCAGGGGCAACCAGCTGGCTATGCGGTGCCTGCCTGATTGCCTGCCAGCTACTCAGACAACAAGGCAGGAGCCCCTGAGAAGCAGCAGTGTTTGTGATCCTTTGCTCCGTGGCTGTATTACCTGAAAGATAACAATGAGAAACAGGCAGACAAAATGGGAGCTTGTTTTCTGATGTTTAGCATAGTAATGCCTGTTATGTTAATCTTTTGGTTTATTTTGAAGTAGTGGAATGGTAAGGAAATTACCTTGTGTAAGGTGAAGCACTAATGCTTCCCCATTTCTTTCTGACTTGACTAGTCATTGCATCCCTCTTTTCCTCCCTGTCATGTGTTCACAATACTGAATTTTCTGGCCTTTATTTAAAGAGTTTTTTGTAAAATACCTAATACTGACTACTTACCTTTCTTTAATTTTTCACTTAAGCTATTTTTTGTGAGAACAGAAGACCAGGACACAAAATACTCAGTATGTGTTACAGCATAGGAATATTTCCTTTTAACTCCTTTCCACTGTAGTGGAGGGATCAAAAATATGCCGCTTTTTTCCGCAATAGTACAGAGAAAAGGTTACTCAGTTCTTTTTTTTGGTTGTCCATGTTCAGGACAAAATTCTCACTCATGTGTTGTTTAAAGATTTGTTCAGTCTGTAGCTAAATTCTTTTTATACTAATAATTTGCAAATTTTGCATGAGAGGTGCAGTCAGCATACATTCAGTTTTCCCTATAGGAATTTAGTGTTTCTGCCTTATGTGGCAGAGATAATACTGTTCAGTCAAAATCTTGAGTGATATGGATGTGCTTCTGCTCTTATCGAACGCAAAATTCTTTAAGGAAAGTGAGATATTTCTGAGGAGCTTCCCCTTTTGTGACTATTGCACAGTGTTTAATCTTCCACAATGTGATCTTACCAAGATTTAAAAATTTATTAGATACTGAGGGAAACATTCTGTCATACCTATTGTGAAATTTCTAAGGCAAATTTGCAGTGCTCTTTTGGACAGGATACTGGATAAAAATTGGCCTGAATTCTCCTTCATGTGGCAATCCTATTTTCCAATTTCATGTTTGAAGGATTTCAGACTTCTTTCCAAGTCTGTATTCATACAAGATATGTTCATATATGAATATAGTTCAGGTATGCTAATAGAAAATAAATAGGGTTACCTTGAGACAGCCTATACCAAAAAAACCCGCACAAGTTTCCCTGGAATGTCAAACTTTCCTACTGAAATTTTACAGTCCATTTGATTGCAGATAGACACTGAGATTGCCCTGCCAGTCATAGTGAAGTCATAAAGAATAAAGAAAACCCAGTTGTATTCAAAAGCCTTATTTTATCTAATTCTGATACAGCATTTCTAAGATTCTAAATGTGATGTTCATTGTACATAAATGATGCTATAATAAATATTCTAAAATGTTTGTTCAGGGGCCATGGAAGTGGAATGTGGAATGTTTTCTTAGGGATCTTCATAAAAGCATCAAAATACTCTAGGATTGGCATACCTATAATTTCCTAGATGAATTAAACTGTGCAAGGTGTTCTGTTACTTAGTTAAAGTGTTATGACTCTCTCAATATGCATAATTTCTGGCTTAACATAAATTCCTTTGACATTTCAAAATCTTCCAGAAGTATACATGATGCTGGAAAGTAAACTATACCTAAATACTGAGAAACTTACTGGATAATGTATATGGCCACAATAAGCTCTGCTTACCTGTACAATGCCAGTTTCTGATGATTAATGATGTTAGTAAATCAGTTATAATTACAACATGGAAAAAAACCCCATTAAATAAAGGCATCATTCTCTCACTACAGCTGGATAGACAATTTTTCACAAAGCTCTTCCGCATAAAATAATTATCTATGTACTGTGGACTTAGTCACTTCTCATAGTCCTGCAGCAAATGCTTTTTTCTTGGTCTGGAGTCCTGACATAAAAGTAGTTGTAGACAGATGCTTTTGTTTAATTGTATTTACATCATCATTGGATGTCCTCATAAAATAACAAGTTATTTGTGTGTAGATGTGGTCAAATGTTCAGTGTAAAATTCTTTCTTAAGTGTCTGGGGTTTAATTAAACAGGGTTTTTTTCTCACTGAAAAAAATGTTCTTGATTTTTTTCCTTTACTTTGTTTTCTTATGAGGCAGATGCAGAAAATTTTTAACAAAAATTTTGGAATTTAGGGTCACAATTCTATTATTAACAACCATATACTTTGCCCTTCAGTTGCCAGGGAGGGGCAGGAAAGAAAAGGGAAAAAAATAAGGCAGACCTTCATTTCAATTAAAATTTAATGGTTTTATTTTAATTACAACCAGGTTGAGCCAGGGCTGAAATTACGTTAAAGGATAGTCACTGTCCCTCCTGTGCTTCTTCCCACCACTCAGAAGGTATAACTCTGAGAACATGGTGAGAAGCCAGTTTTTAAGCAAAGGAATGATACCAGAGAAGGACAAAACAATAGGAATCCAGGAAAGTAATGAATTACATCAAGTAAGTATTGCATAGGTGAAACAGGAAAGGCTGAAGAGATTCATATGGAGAGGTAATCCCTACCTTTTATATTTTATGAGGAAAGTTCTCTTCTAATTAGACTGTATTTTCTTGAAGTAATTACTGTGCTAGTGAAAAATGACAGGACCAAGCAAACAAAGTTGTTCTTGTATTGTGTCAGTTCAGTGATGGCAGTGATACAGTGAACACATGCAGTGCATTCAGTGTTTCACCTCTGATACGGAGTGATCTGAGTGTTGTAACAGAACTGGAATTGATCTTTTGGGATGTTGGTGGGAAGGTGGAGATTATCATCAGAGTTGCCAAAGTACTATAGTGCAATAGCCTTTCCTATCTCATAACACAGATTGCCGTCTGCCCTTGACAATGCTAAGGTGGTAGGCAAGAGCTTACTTAGCTCCCTTGCAAACTCAGGAAAGCAGCTGTACCATAGACAGCCCTTTTTACTAAGGCAAAGTTCATCGTTTTGCTTAAAAAGTCACACAAGGGAGACATGAACACAGTCACTCAGGAGAGTGAATAAAAGTTAAAGAAAGAAGAGTTAATAAAAAAAATCTGAGATGTGTATCTCTGTTCATTCATGCCTTACCATCTTTTATCCACACATTCTTTCCAGCAGTTCTAAAACTCCTGCACTTCATTCTCCCACTTTGTGTACTGGTCCAATATTATTCCTCTCTTTATCAGATGGTGATCATAATTTGTGTATTATTTGTCTTTTTGCTTATTGCTTTTGGGTATAATACCAAATTTGTTCAGTAAATGAAGTTAAATGTGTTTGAGCTGTTACAAATAGAAGCCATTATAAAAACCTTGTAAGAATGATAATTATAAAAACCTTGTAAGAATGATAATGAACTGGAGGACGTTTGTGTTCTTTCTTTTCTTTCTAAATGGCGTTTAGGTGTGTTGAACTTGATAAAGGGGAGATCCTGTTTGGCCGGTACTCTGCTGTTGCAATTTCTGAAAGCCATGGGAACGAGGGAGGGCATTTCAATTCTATATATAAAGCATCCAAGCTTGAAGAGGTAAGCCTAGAAAGTTGCAGCAGTGGCACTGCCCATTTGAAACAGAGGAGAGTACTGAAAAAACTCTCCAGTTAGGGCATGCATCATGTTTCCGACAGTAATACTGCTCATCTTCTACAGTTTTCTGCAATCTGCCGGTAAGTCTAAGATGCCTGTCTTCCTATTGGTATATGATTTGAAAGAAAATACACATGTATTGAAACAAAGTGTGTGACTCCATCATAATATTACAACACATGAGGTTCAGGTCTTGCTCTCCTTTCCCACAACCATCAGAATTAATTTTACACATTTCCTTCTCCCTCACTGCATCTTAAAACACAACTGCATATTTAATAAATACATGACTGAAATAGAACTATTTGTTCTTAACTTTTTTAAGAAATGTAGTTACTGATTTGTTGGATCATTCCCTGAAACTGGTTCCTTAGATACAGGGAATGTTTTTTTAATGGACTTATGTTTTGTTTCCAAGCTGCTGAGTGCCTGCATCTTTCAGATGTTTGTGATGCCATGCTGTAGTGATGTCATTATGGAAGCTGTATATCTTCTGTGTGGAGTGTTGATCAAAACCTTTTTCCTTTGTTAAACAAACTGCAAAAATTATTAAGTATGAGCTATGTGATGGCATTACTTTTTTGAAAAAATGATGTGATAAAAAGAATCCTGTGCTGGAAAACAGGCAAATAATAGCAGTCTAAAAATTTTACATGACTCTTAAAGTATTCCTCCAAATATTATTCAGTATAATTCTTTAGTCTTTTAAAGGGCTCTGTCTTACTTTTTTGATCCAGCCCATCTAAATATCAAGAGACTCTGTAATTTTTTAAAAAAGACTGACAAGGAAGATCATTGACTCTGTAGCTACTCTACTGCCTTACTCATTCCTCTTCCTGTAGTGTTTTCAATAAATTCCTTGAGAGTGAGCCTTTTTTGCCATGATTTGGCATTGCTTAAGGTAGTGGTTTCTTTTTCTCTCTTCTGTATATTCTCTGTAATTACCAATTGTTACAGTTCTGGTTTCAAGAACAGGTTGCAAGCTGCTAGAAGGCATACTTCACTTGCTTTAGTCTGAACAAAGTTAAATTTATTTCTTCTGTATTGTGTTTACTACATTTAATGAACCATATAGTTCAAATTGCGTAAGGACATGTATTACTCTTAAATCACTGACTTAAACTGTAGCACTAAAAAAAATTTAAATATAAGCAACTTAACCCTTTTGTAGACTCTCAGAGCCAATTTCTAATCTCAGCTATACTGTTATAAATCAGGTATAACTCCATTCACTGTATGAGCACCATTGTAACCAAGATCAAGTGAAGTACCTGAACATGGGTCCTAACCCCAAATGCAGATGCCTGCAAGTTCTTAATCTACATGACTTCATATGGTAGATAAGTAGATGTATTACTGTAAATACTAATATTTGCAATCAAATGGAAAATTACTGTCAACCCCTCCACAGCCACAAGCTTTATGTATAAACTTGGCAATTACAAATAGGGCCTCATCTATAAAGGATTCTGTTGTCTAGGATGGCACTTCAGTTGAATTTAAACATAAAAGCCTAACAGTAGGATCTAGAAAATTCTTACAGAGCAGTCTTCTCACTTTGGGATGTATCAACATTTGGGGGCCTTGAAGTGCCATGCGAGGTTGGAGACTATGAAAACAATTAGAGATTTCATTCTGTCAAGTAAGATTTTGAAATCAGACAATTTTTGGAGGCATATCTGAGCCATAAGAGGTTGGTCTGTATGATCTAAAACTGGCCAACATGCAGGATGCTCATTGTTTCAAACTCTAGATCCAAGTCTTGTCTCTTTAGAATGAGTTAAATCAAAGCAAGGACTCAAATTCTACTCTTCATGGATCTGCATCCAAATTCCATACCTTGAGTCTGTCTCTAACTAGAAAATATTCATTGTAAGGACATATATTTGATGCAGAGTCTGATGGAAACTGGAAGACCCACTTCCTCTTTCCCCTGGTAACCCAAGAAAAGGAGTATACATGCATTAGCCCAATTAAAAAAAAAACCTACAGAAATTTAAAACCAGATTAAAACTGTTAGTTCTAGCTTCTACTTAATAAGAGATGCTGATTCATTGATTAAATTGAGGCTTCACCACTTTAGCTATTTCAATAGTCAAAACTGTGCATGGGTCCTTAAGGGATGTTTGTGTACAGTTGTGATATTTTTTCTTACTGAGTATGTAACTAGGAAGTTACCTTGATTTATGCTGTTCAGCCATCTTGTTTTGCAAGAGACAAAGGGAGTTAATAATTTCATATTGAAGAGAAACCATCATGAACATGTACAACTGATGACTAGTATTACAGCTATGACTCTAGCACTACCCTTGCTGTTAAATTTCATTTTAGGCTTATATAATTTATTTTAAAGCTCTTGTCTTTTCCAGAACTTCTAACATTTCAACATTTATTTTTGTCCCAAATGAGAAGATAAAAACTGAACCCCTTACAGAACAGAAATCCTAAATTATTTCTGTTTGGAAGTACAAAAAAGATTTCATTTCAGTGTTTTGCACCTAATGGAAATGTTTTGTTTCCATTCATTGAGCTGATATAAAATACTTTGATTGAAGTCATTACAACATAAAATTATATTTCCCCATAGGGACGTCTCATAGTAACTGTAGCACAGGAACAAAATGACTTATTTCTTCACAGTAAGTCAGGTTCCCCGTCTGGATTGTATTGCTGTCATGAACTAGACAGACTGACCACACAGAAACTGCATTTTGACAGACATAATTCTCAAGGAAGTCGGGCTAGCTTGAGTAGAGTAGGAATTGAAAGTAAAACTTCCTTTATTTAAGAAAAGTGAAAGTCTATTTACAGTTCTATTGAGCTAAAGCAAAATCAAGTATTTCACGTCAACTCAAAATCATCTCATTTCTCAAAGGAAAACCAAATACTTGCAGTAATACTAAAGTGTCAGTAAGGAAGATTTCAGTAGTTTAGAAATCTCGTTTACCACTGGGACAGCCTTTTCAATGGAAAATTCCTAAATGGTTGCTAGATACAACAGCTGCATGGGGCCACAGCACTTGCTGCATCTATACAATCTGCCATTTCATGTGGTTGTGAATGGTTAATAACATTTCCAGGATGATTTTATTAATCTCTTCAGATTAAATGTGAGAAAAAGAACATAAATGGTGAGAATAATTACTGTACTGTAATTTGCTTAATAGTTTGATCTAACAGGATACAGAGTGTTTGGCAGATAGTCAGCAAATGGCTCTGTATTTGTTTTACTAGCTATTCTTTAAGCAAAACATTAAAGTGGATTTCATATCCTTAGTTATTTTCGGTATAACTCTTGCACACCTCCATATAATCCAGGATGATTATTACATTCAAATTTTTAATCTAAGTACCAAACCTAGGGTATTTGTAACATTTTGTAACTGTTTGGTATGCTTAGACTTGTGAATTTTGAGTTTGAAAAGCTTACAAATAAGCTTTGTAAACCAAACTGTCTGTTCTGATCTGAAATATGTGTCCATAAAGTATTAGACTTTTTGTTTTACATCAAGCTGTCTAGATAGATCTCACTTGAAATAAAATTTTAGGCATATCTTCAGTTCCTTCAAATCAAGTATCCCCTGAAGGCAGCTGTTAGACACTCTTAAATCCCATTAATGTAGTGTTTGTAGTTTGGGATTAAACTGTAGCAATTGCAAAACTGTTAAACCAACAATAATAGATTATTGAACTACTGGACATACCAAAACCAAGGGGTTCAAAAAAGGCAGCAGCAACTCTAGGTGTAAAGAGTGTTAGCTTGATAGCCACATAAACTGACTATTACTTTTTGTGGTGTACTTCGTGTGATGTGTGGTTCACTAGGAACTTGGAAGGACAGGGTAAGAAGCATGCTGTATTCTAGAGACACCTGCTGAGTTGCAGGCTGACCATGGAGGTTGTACTGAAACACTGGCAAAATTTCAAACAATTATTGGCCAGTGCTGGCCAATTATAGAGGACAAGGCAGTGTGAGTAGGATCTACAATGATTTTCTGATGAGTGTGTCAGACAGCGGTAGAAATTGAAGTGCTGGCCATGCAGTGAGTATAGCAGCTTGCAACTCAACAGCTAATGAGATCACTTTGTGCTATTGCTTTCTTGTAGAAATGTTCTTTTTTAGTTTGTCAAGAAGTTATTATGCAGGTAACTTACTCCAACTTAGAAAAAATACGTTACATTGTACTCTTGAGTTTCATTTTTTGTTTGTAGAGCACTGTCCCATTGAAATGGACACAATATCTAGGAAGAAGGATAGAGGGAATACATCTCACTGAACTTCTGCCTTGGCATTTACACTGCAGATAGTCACCTAAGGTTTCCTTTACACCAATGGAGAGAAATAATTTTTTGTGTATAATCCATTTGTTCCATGATAGACATATTTTGCAGACAAATTGTACTCAGCAAATTTGTACTTACTTTCACAGCCTGTGAAAAGAGTCTAGACAACTGGCAGAGATGAATGTCATTTAAAACTATGAGAACATTTGGGGTAGGAGCATTTCTGTCACTGAGCTTACATCCTTGATTTATTTCCCTTCTGTCTAGATATTCATTGTATATAATTCCACCAATGTAGTATTTTAGCTCCTAAAAGCTTAGATTAGTTTATCCAGATAACATCTTTTTCATTAAGTATTATTTCAGAGAAGAACTGAGGCATAGACTGATGGGGAAGTTTGAGCTGTCTGGATCTCAGATCCAAAGCAAAGGCATGGGCTGAAAGTCTTGTTCTCCAAATTGCCCTCTTGTGCCTTAATCTAGCCTCACATATGAGGCAGAACCTCACTTACTTTCCTACAATCCTTGAGATACCACATGATAAATATCACCTCACATTCAGCAGCACAGTGTGGAGTTGGCTAGAGAGTCTATTACAGTTAGTGTGCTCCCTAGAGGCTTTTACTCTCTTCCGTACATAAAGAAGCAAGAAGAGCCTGCAGACCTGTAGTATATATATAGATATGTATGTAGACTTGGCCTGGTTTATGTGATTAAAGAAACCTTCTGCCATAACATTTTCTCTGTTGCAGAAGATCCTAAACATATAATAGAGAATTATATGGTTTCTACATGATATTTGCTCCTCCTATCTAAGAAATATTGGACCTGACAAACTTCAAAAATGAGTAGCACATTTCTGAAGTAACCCAGGCCCTTTTTCCTACAGCTTGCTTTGGTTGTTACCATCCAGCTATTGACTTTACGAAAGCTCACTCCATGCACGCACCACCTCTGTCCCTGCACAGGGCTCACTACTTGTAGACTGGCTATGGCAGCCCTTCTCAACATCTGTCTTTCTTCACACTTTGGGCAGGAAGCAAGCTGCTAGGCAAAAGAACCTTTAGGTATGTATGAGGACATGGTGCAGTTGTGCACATGCAGAGGTCTGGGTTTGTGACAGAAGAGGGACCATACTGTACTCCACATTTGGAGTACACACATAAATATTCCTTGGCTTCTTATAAGCAGAATAGGCTTTGTGAAGAGGTGTGTGAAAGGGAGCAGGTAACAGCTTTCATCATTCTGCCTTAACGTGAGCAGCAAAAGCAACAACTAGGGCTGGGGATTTCCCATTCTTTGGCTACAGATCCCATGATTCTTGTGAAGAACATACAGGACATTACTTTTCCCATATTTTCCCAGTTTGGGCTGTTTCCTCCACTACTTCTACCCAGATGGTGTGTTGTGGTTTAACCCCAGCTGCCACCAAAGCACCTCACAGCTGCTCACTCCCTCTCTCCCACCCAGTGGGATGGGGGAGAGAATTAAAAAAAAGAAGTAAAACTCATGAGTTGAGATAAAGACAGTTTAATAGGACAGAAAGGAAGAAAATAATAATAATAATAATAATAATAATAATAATAATAATAATAATAAAATGGCAATAATAATAATAATAATAAAAGAATTGGAATATACAAAACAAGTGATGCACAATGCAATTGCTTACCAATCACTGACCGATGCCCAGTTAGTTCCTGAGCAGTGATCCGTCCCCCCAGCCAACTCCCCCCAGTTTATATACTGGGCATGACATCACATGGTGTGGAATACCCCTTTGGCCGGTTTGCATCAGCTGTCCTGGCTGTGTCCCCTCCCAAATTCTTGTGCCCCTCCAGCCTTCTGGCTGGGCATGAGAAGCTGAAAAGTCCTTGACTTTAGACTAAACATTACTTAGCAACAACTGAAAACGTCAGTGTGTTATCAGCATTATTCTCATACTAAATCCAAAACATAACACTGTACCAGTTACTAGAAAGAAAATTAACTCTATCCCAGCTGAAACCAGGACATGGTGGAATAAGAATTTTGAATAAGAATTCAAAAACATGAGGAAAGATTTATCCCACATTTTTTTAACAGGGAACATTGGATTTGTGGATGAAGTACAGGAAATCTCATATTGCATAGGATTTCTGGCAGCTTTTGGTAACATTTTACTGGTTGCAAAAGAATTTTTTATTACAAGCTGAATTATGTGGTTTTCCACTATAATTTCCATTCAGTTTTGTGTGGCAGGATGCAATTCATATGTGCGGACCCTGCTTTGACTTGTACGATATTTAAAAATAAATAAATATACAAATATTCAACTTCCTTGTGCTCAGAGGATAACTTCTTCCTGTTGTCTTTTTCCTTTCACAGCTTTTGAAGGAGATTATTGGCCCCATTTTTTTCTCCAAAAACAGAAAGAATCTCTCCAAAGAAGTAAGTGCCTGACCTGGTATTTAATGTTCACATTGCAACTATGCATAACAACTTCATTCAGCATCAGTTCTATATTGCAGAAGACACTGTGTAAAACACATAGTAAAAATAAGTCCTTGCCTCAAGGACGGTACCTTTTAAAGCATTAGTTTTAGAAATTCTGAATGAAGAGTTTGCCTATAAAAAGATGGTATAATATATTGTCTCACTCTGGTAAGTTTTATGCTAAATTGAAAGTGCTTTAGTTTGCCATGCTGAGGTTTTGATGCCTAAAGATAGAAACTGTGGGGAGTTTAGTAGCCTTCTACATTTAGAAATTTGCTGTTGAGGTCATTTGTGTGATCTGTTTGATTTTCATTCCTGCAGATTACTGCCTAATATTATTGAAGAATTTAGGAAATAGATTCTTTTGATGCTGCAAAATCCAGGAAATGAAATAAAGCTGATTCTCCATATGGGCTAGGTCTATGAGATTATTTTAAAGATTGCAGGTTAAAACAAATGTATGTGCAAGTGAAAGATCAGAATATGGCATAGTTCTTCCTCGCCTTTATAGCCAGCAGTCAATGGGGAGTCAGGTTATGGACAGATCTCTGCTTCAACATCCAGCTGTGCCAGCTGAAGCTATTGTTGCCACAGTTCTGGTAGTTTCCCAGGAGTTTTCCCTTAACTCCTAAGCATGGCTTGTGTGTGTGCAACCAAATCTGTAAGCAAAATTAACTCCAGCTGCCTACTTACTGCAAATTTGTGCTAGTCCTTCTGAGTCTTAAGAAATACAAAAGGTAGTTAACATACGACTATTGTACTTGCATAAAAAGGTGTGCCATGCCAAAGCACAAAATAATTAGCATATTATAGCTCTAAAGTCCTAAAAATACTAGCTATCAGAAGTACTGTTAGAAAGGCAAATATCATTAAAGTGTAAACTCATAATTAAAATGGTAAGTTTTGACAGAAGTGATTGTGGTATTTTCTGTTACAAAGAAATTTCACTTCAGTTTAAAAGGAGGCTGGAAGTACTTGGAAGCCAGAGCACAAGGCGGGTAAGCAGACAAATCCCAATAGCCTTGCAAAATCCCCTGAATTGAAAATAATTGGAGTCTGAGAGAATATCTGGGGAAGTATTCATGCTTGACCTGGTGGGACTCTTCCCTTGGGCAGTCTCTTAATGATCACTGCTGGAGTTAAAATACCAAGCTACATCAACCCTTGGTCAGAACCAATACAACTTTTCATGTTCTTCTCTGAAGAAATGTGAGGCGCTGACTTTTCAATTTAAATTTCATTCATTAAATATTTAGTTTTCCACATCCATGACAAGAATGAATAAATGTCATCATGCTATCATGATACACTGTATTTTACAGGACATGCTGTTCCTCTGCTAAGACAGGATACAGAAGGCTATAACCCTTCTGAAAACACACAATTTTCACTAGAACCTTTCTAAAATAAATATGGATATCAGTTCTAGTATTCTGAACAATTTTTGTATCATTCTATTTACAGACATTCTTCCTAGTAATCCATAATCTTAATGTTTTATGTTAAAATACTGTGCTTTACTGTTGCACATTGTTAAAAAGCAGCTCTGTGTACTCCAAAAGTTGCTGCATTTCAGTGGTTGACAATAAAGTTCTTAATCTAGTTTGGGGAAAATGCAGAACAAAAATGTAGAACAAAAAGAATGATATAAAATGCAAATTTATTATAATGAGAAGCATTTCTTTAGGCAGAAGAAGCAGAGTGGCTTGAATTGGGTGAATTCTCATTCAGCATAAGCACGGAAAAGCTACATGAAGTTCATCCTAAAGGTAAAAATAGCTGAGTACTTGTGATCAGCCAAAAAAAAAAATTCAGCAACTCATCTCTGTCTTCTGTCTGTTCTTACAAGAGGAACAGTAGGGCATGGATATACACAAATTAAAGGAAAATCCCTAGATGCCATTTAATAAAAACTGAACTCAAAAGACAAATTTATAATCTAGTTTTAAACTTTCTTGAGTTATTGACCTTCCAATTTGTTATTTTTCTCTTATAAGATTTAAATAAAAACAAGTACATTGAAGACACTCCTATATTTATAGAAAGGGGCACCTATTGCACTCTGACCATGTGCAACCCCAGGTAATCATTCATTGGCACGCTCTGAAAAAGCTGGGGTTTGCTGGTCAGTATCACTTAAGCACAATATATTAAAATAGCTGTAATTGGGCATGAAGGATGAATGGTAACAATTAGCCGATTCCTATTTTCCAGTCAGACGATCTGGACAGCACAGCAGCATGGAAGAGGAGTACTTTTTGCCAACAGGCAACAGCTCGTTGGGAAACAGTATTTTCCACATGACCTGAATAAAACCAGTAGCATTCTGTAGTCATTTCATCACTCTTAAAGAATAAAAAATGTTTGGGCTTTAAAGCAGTGAATACGAATTGCAGATAGACTTTGCTAAACTTAGCTGATACTTTGTGCTTCTAAGATACATTCTAAGGTACCTGAGCTTCATATAACTCCATAAGCAAAAAATAATTTAAAAATGAACAGTAACGATCTGAGTCTGGAAATACATAACCAAGGATTTTACTTACTTCAGTAGTTCTGTCAACTTCAGAGGGACTGTCCAAGTGCTTTAAGTAGGTATAGAAATATCTAACATCAAGCGCTGGAGTTGTATCTCTTTCTTATGATTCATTTAAACCTCCTAAGATCTGTCCATTCAGAAGAAAAGTGATTACTTTTTAAAAATGAAAACTGATTAAAACATTTCATATATTTACAAAGCTGGCTGGAACTTTGTCACACAAACACAGAGCCAAAAAAGTGGGGACTTACAAGTTGGGCTTTGAGGACTATCTTTGGATATCTAATGATCTGACTGTGCAATGAATCATGATACAGTGATGCCATAGATAGCTTTGTAAATGTTGTGCTTGAGATGTTAAAGGTCTCTGCAGTAGCAAGCTGTCATCTTTGCAAACAGATCGAGCAGACTGAAATAAGAAGGTAAACCTTTATATTATCCAAGAAGGAGACGGAAGGGTGTTTCCCAAGCTAGGAAGCTAAGGACCTCTCCTCTGCTTACAGTAAATAAGAATGTTGCTCTGACTCCAACTATTGTATCAATTCCTGACTTGAGATAAAATTTTGAGGTTACGAAAAAAAATGGCTAGGATGTTGTTTATGTAATTAATCTGAGTAGAAACTTACTAGCTTTTCATGCTATTTATATTTGAAACAGCAATCAGAATGAGCAAATATGCTGTTAGGAGACCTAAATCCATTTTTCTCTTTCACTTTTATAGTTTTGAGCAAGGATTCCTGTTCTACCTGGGGTGGAGGGCATTTTTCAACCTTTGATAAATACCAGTATGACTTCACTGGGACCTGCAACTATATCTTTGCAACTGTATGTGATGAAAGCAGCCCAGACTTCAACATTCAGTTCCGCCGTGGGCTGGACAAAAAAATTGCAAGGATCATTATTGAGCTGGGACCTTCTGTTGTCATTGTTGAGAAAGGCAGCATTTCTGTCAGGAGTGTTGGGTAAGATTCTGCAATGAATGGGGAAAAAAGTGTTTAAAGAAGGCCAGGAGTTATATAGCAGTTGCACTGAAGAAGACCATTTTGTATCAGAAATGAACTAACAAATTATGGAAGTTCATAATTTGAACCTAGCTGGACTCTACTCCCATTTCTTCCTATCAAGCATACTCTCTAGATAAGTATTTCATTTGCAGTTACTTGAATTGAGCTTAGAGTACATTTGTGTAGGCCAAGAGATAAACTAACCTTCTCAGACCAAAACAGCTGTCACATTGAAACTACAGTCTCCTGGATAGTACCAGTCTGCTTATGTTTATCTCTACTACAAGCACAGATGGGATGGCTTATACCCTTTAGTAGATACTACTTGAAATTCCTGTGTTTTGCTTAGAGTTCATTTGATTTGAGACTTAGATAACTCTGAAACCTCTGTGCTAAAGATAACACATACATAGAGTATAAGACATATATGAACTATACAACCAACAGAGAAATATTGGAGGGCCTTACAAAGAAGTCCTTGCTTATGAGACCACTAACTGTTCACGTTATTGCAAGGATTATTACATCCAAAAAACCAGTGTTTTACTGAGGAATTACACTGATAGGAAACTTTGGGTTCTGCGTCATTCATTCTTCTAGACAAATTGCTCCCATACAAGGAAATTTCTCCAGTAAAGTTTTCAGCATTTTTATCAGATAAGCAATGTTGACTTTTTGTCTCTGAGTACATGCAGATATGGGAAATAATTGACTGTGGATTGTCTGTATCTTATCGTAGTTACCTGGGTACAATAACCATCACAACAAAAAGACAACTTGCAGCTCAACCTTAATTTAGCAAACTGTATTTAGAAAAACTTCCTTTGTTAGTTTGTGCCTGTTCTAGTGTTGCACATAGCCCTGCTTCAGGTGGAAGGCTGGCCTGTGCAACTTCAGGAAGTCCCTTCCAAACAACTTTTCTATGATTGTATCACATTCTTAGTGAGTACTTAACAAAATATATTTGTACTTTAATGTTTTTAGTTTGTAGCTTTAGAATTCAGCCACAAGGATGAAAACCTCATTCTGCTACAACATTCCTATTATGGGTTTCTCTAACCTCGGCAGTTTTCAGTTGTAGCAGTAATTCCTATATTAGCAGGCTGTAGTCCATAGAAGCTCTTCAGGATAATCAACAATAGTTCTACCACACAAACTGTATTGTTACAAGTTCTTGAAACATATAACTATGCCCTAATAGAACCAAACCAAGTGAAGATGCCAAGTTCTGTGCAGACATTTTCACTATGATAATCCCTATGCAACCATCTCCTGGTGATTCTTCTGTAAAACTGCTGACATTCAATCAACAGAAATTTTAATGTATCTTGAAATTTTACAGTTACAAAGGAAAAAAAAATCTACTTCATGTTGCTACAAGTACTCAGATTGTACGTGTATTATATCTAAAAAAGATAACTAGTACCTGCATAATATTGGTATGAGAATTTCAGTCTTTCTTCTCGCCTTATTACAGTGTCATTAAGTTGCCTTACACCAGCAATGGAATTCAAATAGCACCTTATGGATGCAACATTCGTCTGGTGGCCAAGCTGAGGGAGATGGAACTAGTTGTCATGTGGAACAATGCTGACTATCTTATGGTTAGTAAAATGTTCTCATAAAGCAGAAGTGGAAAGTCTCACTGACTTACTGGAATGACAAGATCTCTTTAGACTTAATGGGTAGTTAACATTGGTAGTTAACTAAAGCCACCAATGCTGAGATTTGTGGATGCTTTCACAGATTTTCAACTTTCTTTAGACTATTCCAGCAGCTACGATGTTCTGCTAATGGGATGCTGAAGTTGTTTAAAGTTGTGTAGAATTTAATAGCGTATGCCATGGTTTTGCCAGTTCTACTGTGCTTCCCCTGGACATCTTTTCATTTCAAACATATGCTGCTACTATGAGTTCCTTTGTTTCTTGCCTTTTTCTGAATCTTTTCATGTTTTCCCTCCAAAATCCCTGATATATTTTAGAGAAGAGGATACATTTTCTCTGTGTGACCTGTGATATTAATGCCACAAAAGACACTGAATTCTAGATTGATAAGTTTGCTATAACAGGGAGATTCTTATGTAATAAATTGTCTGGGAGATTTACCAGCATTACTATCACACATATAACAGGAAATGCTACTGTGATGGGTACACACTGTATTCTAAATATAGTCAGGTTACTTCCTCTGATCTAAGGTTTTCATACTAATACATTGATTGTAGCCCGTGGTAATACTACCACCTTCCAGAGCAATAGATAATTGAACAACCTTCTTCTGAAAATAGATTTTCTTCCTGTAACCTTCAATTTTTTAAAAGAACAAACCTGAAATTTGTGCTCTGTCAACAAAGATATGAGCAAGGAAACAGCATCATTTCCTTTTCTACTTTTTCTCGCTCCTTAGAATACTATCCCCCTTCAATTCTCTGCAAATGTCTTAGAATCGTATTCTTTTATTAAATCAAAAAATCGCAACAATCACTACTTGCCTATTGGGAAAAGAAGTAACTGCTTCTAAAACTTCTCCTCCAATCAAGTCACTGAAATTAATGCAAAGGACCACCTTTAATTGGATCCTTGAATTGAATTTGTTTGAGAAAGGTAATGCTGTATAGATAATTTTACTTGGGGTGATCCCTTTAAATGTTCTGTTTTATTTTATTTTAGGTTTTGACTGAAAAAAAATACATGGGGAAAACCTGTGGAATGTGTGGAAATTATGATGGTTATGAATTGAATGAATTTGTGAGTGAAGGTAAGATCTAAGGACAAGTCAGATGGAAGGGGAACTAGTTAAACTGAGTCAAGGTGGAAATTTCATACTGTACTTATATTGCTCTGACTGCTCATTCAGTTTCAGAATTGAGTAAAGCACTCCCATAAGTCACCAACATACATATCATACGATTATGCTACACACTATTATTTGCTATGACAATAATATTGTGGATTCCTCAGACAAGTGATAAGGACTCTTTTATATTTTAGAAACAGATTATTTCTAAACACTCTTTCACCTAACTTTCAGAACAGTCTAGGTTCATAGCAAGGCACGGTGAGGGAAATTATTATGTTAGGCAGAAGCAAGAATGAGGCTATAATACAAAGAGCATAGTAGACAAGAACATTAACAAGTAGTGTGTCCCAAGAGTGGTGGATCTTTAGAACAAAATCGTTGCTGCTGAGGACTTGACATCTGCGCTATATGTGGTTTGGGGGGTTCACTTCAGAGTCACTTTAATCTGGTCTGTTGAAGTAATGCTCATTAGCAGTTGGAGCTTGTTACATGTGCTCTTGTATCACATCTTCCAGCTTGGTTTCATCTTAAAGGAACGCGGTATGCCAAGACCACTCCACAATGGAAATCAAATTGTACAGGGTGGGGATGTTTGGGAGATTTGCTTTAAAAGCACACTGCTAATCTGAACTACAGTGCTAGTGTGGAGACGTTAAATTGCACAGTAAACTAATCTCAGATCAACACAGCCAGATGCAGTTTTCTATACACATCACAGAAAAGAGTTCTAAAAAGTATACAATATTTTGGGGGTTGTGATGCGTTTAACCGCACATGTAGGGGAAAATATAAGAATGGGAGATGAGGAGAAGAGGCATGAATTAGCAGCTGGCAAAAGATAATACAGCTGGCAGAAAAATCATAGCAGCTGGTATCATGTAAGGTAGTAGATGTGATAGATTAGGAAGTAGCTCAGAGAAATGATCAAGGTGATAAAAGTATGCTTTACTGAGTAGACTCCAGTTAAAGGGCAAAAGAGGTAGCTGTTATCATCAGAAAGATTAATTAGTAGGACCTTTCACAGTCAAAGAGTAGAATCTGAGTTTTGCTAGATCACAGCAATAAGTAAACAAACCCATGCAGGCTTTTTCCTGACAAATTATAACCCTTCGATTCACAGGTAAAATGCTGGATACATATAAATTTGCTGCATTACAAAAAATGGATGATCCATCAGAGATCTGCCTGTCTGAGGAGATACCAATTTCCACCATTCCTCACAAAAAATATGTAAGAAAGATCTTCTTGGCTCTTCTGTTGCATGATTCTTAACAGAAGTGGAAAGGTAGATAGAAACTAACAACAGAGAGGCAATGGTGTCATAAAACTGACTTCCATGAAAATGGATAAAGTCAAAATTTGTATAGCATGATATGAGAAAGAAAAGGAGTTCTCTGCATTAAAATACATTTTGAAAAAGGCCCATGGGCATTTTTGAGGCTGGATTTATATTGCTCATATAAACCTACGAGCATTTAGCTCACAGCTTTCTGAAATTTCATGCAGGTCACCACAAGAAATTCATGATAACCAGTGAAGCTTTAAAGAACTTTTTATTGAACAACTAGAGACCTGACATTATAAGCTGTACTGACTTGAAGACATTCAATGATGCTTTAAACATACAGCCAGATAACAGCATTCGTAACAGGGTCAACCACTATCAACTGCTATCACTTCCAGTCCTAAATGAAAAGAAAATCAGCATACCTGAAACATGATGTGTCCACGTAACTATGGTTGAAAGAGGAAGCTTGGTAGCAGCAAAGAACAAAAGGGGTTCTATTTCTTAGATTTTGCAGATACAGGAATCAAAACCTACTTAGGATGATTCTGTTAAGTTGGGGAAGCTCGAATTTTCCTTTTCCACACAGATTTTACAGAATCACAGAATGGTTTAGTTTGGAAGGGATCTCTTCAGATCATCTAGTCCAACCCCTCTGCTCAAGCAGGGTCAGCTAGAGCAGGTTGTCCAGGACAATGTTGTAGTAGGTTTTTAGTATCTCCTGGGTGGATCTTCCAGGCTGAGGAGATGGAAACTCCATAATTTCTCTCAGCAACCTGTTGGTTTTTCTACCTAGGAGGTCATAATGTCACCATATACCTAATGGCAAGTGCTCATGGCTATCCTCTAAAAAACTTTTCACTTTACATAGAATGATCATGCTCTTTTATTCCGTTTGTGCTTCCTCACAAGAATATGATCTTACTTTGCAATCCTCATGTACTTGTTTGTATACAGTATATAGCAGAATGCTTAAGAAGTTTTCTTTTGAAATAGGAGATTTTTCTTCTTTTTTCCTTAATAGTTTCATCTTATTTTTCTAGCAATGCAAGAATCTCTTAGTTTGAACACAGAAACCATTCCTCTTGCTAAATTTTAGTTTTCATACTACAGAGGAAGAGCCAGCTAGAATCCTACTGAGACTCTCCTTTTCCCAGAATAGAAAAACAGAGAAACATTCTTTTTGTAGTATTTCTTTAACAAGAAAAGCGAGAATAAAGAACAGGAGTTTCTGTGGGTCCTGTGAGGAAGATACTTTTCTGAAGAAGAAGGTTGTAAATATTACTTGTATTCACACTGAAAAATTACTTTGATCTGGTAGAGAACTTCTGTTGGCTGGGAGGTTTAACCTTTTTACTTGTTTCTCGTTGAGACCTTATACTGCAGTAGGCAACGTGATAGGCAATACAGATGTATCAAATGTTTGCTCAAAGGGGAGTGAATGTTGCTGTCTTCACATTGGGGATGTTGGTCCTGAAACTGAATGTCCATGAGACAACACGCTCCCTGCCTGTAATGTTCTCAGCCATTTTTAGGGGGATGATGGTACTGAAAGAATGACTTAATTTTCAACTTAATGCGAAATGGAACTAATTCAACATATCAAAATCCTTCCATTATACAATGGATGGATATTCCCCGCTATTCATGAATTTCTCATGCATTTTAAGTCAAATACAAATTAATAAACTGTAGAGGGAAAAAAAAAGGCAAACAAACCAACAAGAAAATCGTAACTAGCAGTGATATTCTATTGTGGTTTTCACATGGGGGAAATACTACCAGGAACAATTTTCTTTCTCTTTTTATTTAGGCCATTATCTGTTCTCAGCTACTTAACTTGGTGTCACCAACCTGCAGTGTGCCAAAGGATGGGTTTGTCACTCGTTGCCAGCTTGATATGCAGGACTGCAGTGAGCCAGGACAAAACAATTGCACTTGCTCTACACTGTCAGAGTATTCGAGGCAATGTGCTATGTCCCATCAAATGGTGTTCAACTGGAGAACTGAAAACTTCTGCTGTAAGTTCAAATGTTTCATTCATAGGATATTGTACTTAACCTTGCTATATCTTACATAGAGGGAGAATTATGATTATTTGGAATTAAAATCAACTGATAGAAAAGTCTCTATTGTCTTGAATCAAACAAATTATTTTCTTAAGAGAACAGTGGTCTTTGGTAAAGCATTAAGGAGAGGATGGAAACCTCAAAGGAGAAGGAGGAAGCATGAAACATAGCTCCTACACCTAGATCAGTAACCATAAAAGAGAGAAACATTCACCGAGTGAAAACTGTTGAATTTCTCAGACTTCAACAGGAGACTTTACTCTCTCAGTACAGTTTTTTCATTACTGTACTTAGTAAATTTTTCAGTGAAGAGAGAGAACTGTTAAATGGCTTCTGAAGTCTTTGAACATTTTTGCTAACAAGTGCCGTAGCCCCTTTTATTCAAAGGAGATTTTCAGTAGTTCATTTTCAGGTGCTCAGCCTTCTTAATTACCACTACTGTTTGGAAGTAAATAGGAAGCAAATCTTCCATTACTCTCCAAGCTGTATGTGACTAGACATACTTTTTTTCAAGTGCCTGTTTGTTATGAAAGTTCTGAATAACTTTTTGCAGTCTTTTTGAATCCACCTGAAACTTCAGTCTATAGTCAATGTTATGTAGCAGGATTCATTGTTTTATAAGAGAACATGCTGATCATAAAAAAGTCAAATGTAACTTAAATTGATGTTGTTATTTCTATACCAACTCACACATTAAATTACCAGAGATGCAGCTCATGTCAAAAAAGAGGAGCGTTCAGAATTGACCTTGCTTAATATGATATTGTCCTTCAGAAGCATATAATCTGATCATATTTTTATTTATCCTTTATATGAATATATGATTATGGGTAGCAAATTTGTAAAGTAAATTGTTTTGACAGGAAAATATTTCTTCTTATCCCTTGATTCTTATGCTGTTTCAAAAATCTTTAAGGTTGGCTACCATCTAGATTTTAGCATAAGAATAGTGAAATCCCAGCTGAATTATATTCCTGAAGTCATTGTTTAACTTGCCATAGTCTATCATCTCACCATTGTTACTTACGAGGCTTTGCATCATTTCGCCCTCCCTGCATCTCTGGTGCCATATTCTTCTGTTTTCCTCTTGATCTTCATGTAGTGGCGCCACTCTTCATTTCTTGTTTTGTATTTAACATTGAGTTTTCTTTCATTCTTTTCTCATACTTATTGAAAACTTTCCCTACTAAGCTTCATTATTATCCCCGACATTATAAAATTGTACTTCTTTCTAAAATAATTTTTCCCCTCCTATTCTCCATCTTATATAAACTGGTAACCCATTTTACTCTTTGGTTGGTCTGCAATTGGTTTTGATCCTTCAAAACTGTAAACTCCTCAAGGCATTTATAGATCCAGATAAATAGTCAGGCACTGCGTGCATTCACGGAACTGTATAATAATTCTTACTAATCACAGTACAATAATAGCCTGGTTTTCTCCAAATCATAGCAGTTTTCATGTTGCCAGTAGACCATTACTAGGATTGGTAGTAAAATGATAAAAGGCAATGCTTAAAAAAAAAAAAAAAAAAGAGGAGGGAATTGGAACCCTTGTTTCCCAAAAAACCAAAGCTGAGAATCTAAGAATTTGCAAATAAATGCCAAATATACAAAGGTAATGAACTTTTTAGTCTTCATTGTTTCTTTGTCAGCCTTATCTCTAACTACCTCTATTTCCCCACCTCACTTATTTTTACTCTTTCAGATAAGGAGAAATCTCTGCTTGAATTTATCACGTAATAAAACATGTTCTGAGTTCCATATATTAGAATTGCTAGGTAGCTGCATTCTGAAAAGCAGATAATGTCTGAGAAGCAGGAACTATAAAGAAGATCAAGAGTTACAGTCTTTAAATCCTTCGGGTACTGCAGGAAATCTGATTTGTGATAGTTTATTAGGCTGCAATATAGCCTGTTTGCCATTCTTGGAGCTTCTGAAAGGAGTTTCTAGTAAATAGGCCATGAAAAATGAATAAAAGCTAGAGTGAATATGATGGTAATGATGAATATTCAGATGATGAATTGAGTATTGAGGCAGGATAAGAGAACATTAGTGCCAGAAATCACAAGGTCTTCTTCATCCTAGGTGGTAGACGAGAGATTCTTCAATGTTTACACTTCAAAAATATTAACAGTTTCACTGTTTGTTACAGCTGTGGGAAAATGTTCTGCTAACCAAATCTATGAGGAATGTGGTTCTCCATGTATTAAAACCTGTTCCAACCCAGAGTACAGCTGTTCCAGTCACTGTACCTATGGTTGCTTTTGTCCAGAAGGTATCATTTCTGTATTCGTCATACCCTAAATGGCCCATACAAATGTTTTTGGCATATATCCAGCCAAGTGGAATAGACTTTAATAATGAACTAGCAGTGCATTTCAGGGCATTGTGCTGCTAGATCTGCTATTTCTCAGGTAACATAACGTAACTGGAGTCTTGAATAGTCATGGTCCTTTGAGATCACTATTTGCAAGAACAGAGCTGTGAAAGCATTTTCCTCACAAAACCATGATACATGAGGGGATAATTATATGCTATCTGCTTAAAGTTCTGTACTATAATATACATTGAGTAAGCTTAATTAATTTCCTATCCCAAACAGGTATCTAGCCTTTCAGGGCACCAGCAAGAGGTAGCATACCTCAGAGAAGTTCTGCAATATTATGGGCATTTTGTAAAATCCCTTTAAAATAGTTCAAGATGAACTTCCTACAAAAATTGTAATTATGACTATCATTTACATTGTTTCTTGAAATTTCAGAACTGAAATACCTTCCAAGGTTACTGTGATGTGGGTATTTACATCAATATCATCACTATTTTATAGTAGTCAAAAGTAATGTGGTGTGAGCTACATATTTAAAACCAGACTTAGTACTCTAGGAAATAGAATGTGGCCATTCTTCAAAATTCCCAGCTTCAAGTGTCATAGCAAAAAAAAAAAAATAAAAAATTGAAAAAAATAACATTCAAGCTTACTGTTATTTCAAATTAAGTTCAAATTTCAAATGAAGACAATTGTCTGCACTTTCATATAACACAGTAGCCAAATGCTGTTATCACTTGAAAAGAGTCAGTTTTATTTTAATTAAGACAAAATTTCTTGCATGTTATATCGCTAACTATGGGCACTAGCTGTGCAAAAATAGCATTCCAAGCTGATTTTGGAAGGCATTCAACCTATAATAGCTTTGGTGCTAAGTGAGGATACAGAAAAGTATTTATTTTATCTTCTTTTGCAGGAACTGTTCTGGATGACATCTCAAAGAATCGAACATGTGTTCACATTGGGCAGTGTCCATGTACGCTGAACGGGAAAACGTATGCTCCTGGTGAGACAATGAAAGCAGCTTGCAGGACCTGGTGAGTAGCAACAGGTACCTTCATGAGTGGATGGAGAGTATCCTCACCAAGTGATTGGAAAGTTTAGCCTAACTTTTCAGAGGGCGGCTGTGTCACAGTTTAAGCTCAGGCAGCAACAAGGCACCATGCGGCCACTCACTTGCTCCTCCTCCCCATGGGATGGGGAGAAGAGAAGGATCATGGGTCGACGCAAGGACAGGGAGGGATCACTCACCAGTTATGGTCATGGGCAAAAACCAGATGCAACTTCACTCCTGATTTTCTCTACCTCCTCCCCACTAGCAGCACAGGGGGACAGGGAATGGGGGTTCAGGTCAGTTCCTCACACGTTGTCTCTGCTGCTCCTTCCTCCTCAGAGGCAGGACTCCTGACACTCTTCCTCTGCTCCAGCGTGGGGTCCCTCCCATGGGAGACAGTTCTCCACGAGCTTCTCCAGTCTGAGTCCTTCCCACAGGCTGCAGTTCTTCATGAACTGCTCCAGTGTGGGTCCTTTCCATAGGCTGCTGTCCTTCAGGCACAGAGTGCTCCAACGCAGGCTTTCCCATGGAGTCACGGCCATCTTCGAGGGCATCCACCTGCTCCAGCGTGGGGTCCTCCCCGGGCTGCAGGTGGGCATCTGCTCCCCCACTCCCCTCCATGGGCTGGGGGGGGACAGCCTGCCGCCTCCCCAGGGGCTGCAGGGACATCCCCTCCTCTGGCGCTCCTCCTCCCCTCCTTCTTCACTGACCTCGGTATCTGCAGAGGGGCTTCTCTCACATTCCAATCATCTCCCCCACTGCAGGTTCCCCTTCTTAAATATGGTCTCCCAGAGGCACTACCACCGTCACTGATGGGCTCGGCCTTGGCCAGAGGCAGGTCCGATTTGGAGCCGGGGAAGCTTCTAGCAGCTTCTTACAGGAGCCACCCCTGCAGTCCCTCCCCCGCTACCAAAACCCCGCCACACAAACCCAATACCAGCTGCAAATGTGTCATACCATCTCTGAGGCCACCTTTGAGTGCCACAAATCATACATTTGTAAATGAAGATGTATATGTCTCATTTCCTGATTAATCTGTAGAAAATAAATGCTCCTTCAGTCCACACAAAACAGTAGCATTTTTATCTCCTCTGTGAAAGTGGAGGTAAAATTAGTACAAAACAAATATCCAGTATTTAAAATTTCCTTCTGGCAATCTCAGCATTTCTGATAATCAAATCAGTGCTGAAAACTAGATTTCTGTTTTGCAACAGAAAATAATGACTTAAGACAATATTTTTTAAATCTGGAATTTTTTTCCAAAAAAAGTAGAGTAATTTTTTTGTGTGTTACTTCTTTTGCTATCATAATTCTAATAAATAATGGAATTTGATCCTCAGAACTGCAACAATGAATGCACTTTTCATGATTAATCTATTCAGGAAAGTTTACTGACAATCCATACCAGAGTTCAGCAACTTTGAATTAAGATTAACGTCTTCAACTGATATACACAGACAAAGAAAATCAAAGCATAGAAAGTATAAGGGGAAAAATGATAGAAATTACATCTTCCATTACTAGGAAATAGCTGAGTTTTTAGAATGTAAAGAAATTTCAAAACAATGGAAATGGAAGTTCAGAATATATATGTATGTTACACTGTGTTCACTAAACCAATTTTGCATGTTGATCGGCTACAGCAAAACTTCCAGACAGGAGGATCAAATCCTCTGCTGGTAAACAGCACCTTAGTATGAGAATAACCTTATACAGAATTTCTTGTTTTCCTCAGTAAATGTACAATGGGTCAATGGAACTGCAAAGACTTGCCCTGCCCTGGAAGGTGTTCACTGGAAGGAGGCTCCTTTGTTACCACGTTTGATTCTAGATCATACAGGTTCCACGGGGTTTGCACTTACGTTCTTATGAAGGTAATTTCCTGCAGTCTAGAAACACATTATATCAAATGGATATATTTTAGTCTGTCTTTGGTTTCCTATTGGAACACAAACTGAGGTCTTCCTACGATATACATTTATTCTACAAATCATTGTTATTCTGACACAGACTTCCCTTTTCACTATTTTCCTCCAGAGTTCCAGCCTGCCACACAATGGAACCCTAATGGCTGTATATGAAAAGTCTGGTTATTCTAATTCTGAGACATCACTCAGTGCTGTAATTTACCTATCTACAAAGGTAAGTATTCCCTCCACAGGTTCTAGCCAGCATTTCAGTAACCAGATTAGCAAAATAAATACTTAAAGTCATTGCTAGTAGCCTGAAATGAAAAATTATGGGGGATAGATACTAAAGGTACATTCCAGTTCATGCATAGACAGTAAAGTTTTCAGTTGCTGCATCAACTCAAGTAGTTAGAGTATTTCCAAAGTGAAAACTGAAAGCAGTATGGAATAATATGTGAGAAAAAGCTTGAATGAATCTTTCACTGTCATATAGGTCATTGACAATACAGTTGCTTAACTTAAAGAACATATAAATACCATCAGTAAGATAATTACTTTTGATTCCATGTCCTTTTCTTACAGGACAAAATTGTGATTTCTCAGAGTGAACTCCTTACTGACGATGGTGAACTTAAGCCTCTACCTTACAAATCAGGTGAAGAAAAGGGAATATATGTAAAATCCAAATTACATTAAATGTCTGTTTTACACAACCCAGCATCTTTTCTCCTGCAGCGCCAATAGCAGAGGTTTCAGAGGAAGGTTAACATGTTTTCCATTGCATCTGTCCCTCTGCAGACAGTTGTGTGTAGAAGGAGAAGACTTGTAGACAGAATGCTAGAACACTTACATATACATTATAATCATTACTTTGTAATATCCTACGCATCAAAATCTCATTTCTAAATTTCCTTGTTCTTTTAGGAAACATCACTATTTTCAGACAGTCCTCGATATACATTCAGATGTATACAACCTTCGGGCTGGAACTTGTAGTTCAAACATCACCTGTGTTCCAGGCCTATGTAAAAGTTGGATCACAATTCAAAGGCAGAACCCTAGGTAAGAAATCTAGTCCCCATGTGAAGGAGAAAATGTAGGGAGTGTAATTTTGAAAGCTTAGTACTCATCCTTTAAGGAGTAAACTTTCTTCTCCCGATTCAAAGAAAATACAACAAAAATACCTGCATTGGAAAACTGATGTGCTAAGAATTTGTTTTTCACTAATAACTTTAAAATTAATCAAAGAAATTAGATGGGTGACATTTTTCATTAGTAATATAATACTGTTCTTCACATGTTTTATGTATGCCTTTTTCAATATATGCTTCACTACGCAATGAAGGGGCAACAAATTAGTCTGTGTGGTCTCTACATCTTGGAGCACATGTTTCTTTTAACACAGTGTACGATGTCGTGGTTTAACCCCAGTCAGCAACTAAGCACCACGCAGCCGCTCACTCACTCCCCCCCCACCCAGTGGGATGGGGGAGAAAATCAGGAAAAGAAGTAAAACTTGTGGGTTGAGATAAGAACAGTTTAATAGAACAGAAAAGAAGAAACTAATAATGATAATGATAACACTAATAAAATGACAACAGCAATAATAAAAGGATTGGAATGTACAAACCATGCGCAGTGCAATTGCTCACCACCCACTGATTGACACCCAGCTAGTCCTCGAGTGGCGATTCCCCGCCCCCCACTCCCCCAGTTTATACACTACATGTGGTGTCACATGGTATGGAATACACTGTTGGCCAGTTTGGGTCAGCTGCCCTGGCTGTGTCCTGTGCCAACTTCTTGTGCCCCTCCAGCTTTCTTGCTGGCTGGGCATGAGAAGCTGAAAAATCCTTGTCTTTAGACTAAACATTACTTAGAAACAACTGAAAACATCAGTGTTATCAACATTCTTCTCATACTGAACTCAAAACATAGCACTGTACCAGCTACTAGGAAGACAGTTAACTCTATCCCAGCTGAAACCAGGACAACGATCACTGTAAACACAATGAGCCTAAGAATCTAAAAGCTTCTCAGCTGATAAGCACCAGATGGAGATGTTTATGTTTATTGCACAGCAACATTAGCCACAAAGGCATATCCTGCATTCTAATTTATATAGGGAATTACAGAGAGGCTTTAGCTTTTAAAAAAGTCTAAATGTATATTCTTTGTCATTACAGATTTTATATACACAAGAAAACACGTGTTAACTGCAGACGTATTTCATGGCCTTTCTCTTTTACATGATTTAAAACCATTGAAAAAGCCTTTTTTCTAAAAACAAGACAAAAACTTCTGTATCAATTTGTCATTGAATAGAAGTGGACAATCCTAACTTGATAAGGCAGAGGCTTAGTGACTGAATGTGTACATAATCAAGATTCTCTGGCTGCTTGATCTACAGTATTCAGTGACACTCCATGTAGAACTTTTGAATCAATTTTCTCACTATCATAGAATGAAACACAGACCATTGTGTACACATTCTTTAATTTTCAGCCATCCCTTCCATTTCTGATGTTATTAGGTTTGTGTGGTAATTACAATGGAGACACTACAGATGACTTCATGACTAGCATGGATATCATTGAAGGGACAGCCTCCCTGTTTGTAGATTCCTGGAGGGCAGGAAATTGCCATTCTGCTTTAGAGAGAGATACTGACCCTTGCGCTTTGAGTCAACTGAACAGTAAGTAGATGATCTTGTTGTAACTGATCTCTCCAGCTAGCTTTGACACTTCCATAAGCCCATACCAGGGGAATGAGAGAGTTTCAGAGAAGCAGAGACTGAGATGATTGAACATCACAAATTCTGTCACCAACAAGACTTTTCTGATTTCCAGAATACGTATCTAGTGAAAGCATATCAGATCCTGTTCTAGAGATCTGGGATTGAGATGGTGAATGAGAGGTTTTTGATGATATTTCCAGTGAAATTGCAATGTCCATGGATGTCTTAGACTTGCTCAGCTGTGACTGAAATCCAGGCTTTGCCTTCTCAAGTCCCTATTGCTATTGGTCTTAAACAAAAAGAAAAAAAAAGAAAAAGCCTTACTGAGCTGTTTGAACAAAAGTATTGTCTGCAAGCTAACAAGCTAAGAAGTTGTCCTTTTATTCAATAAATCATTGCCAAAAGCTCAGCTAAAGTAGTGTGTCCAGGATTTTTTTCATTTCTTTTTCATTTTTTAATTTCTTTTTCCTAACTTTCTCTGTTTAATGTCCATGATTTACTTTCATTAGAAATATCTGCTGAGACTCATTGCTCTATTCTTACCAAGAAGGATACAGTGTTTGAGAAATGCCATGCTGTGGTGAACCCTATTCCTTTCTACAAGGTAGGAGATTATGATAGATATTGTACAGAGGGAGTCCAAATATGGACCAGAATGTACTCATATACAGTATCCCACTCATTTGGATCAGCAATGCATAGAAACTAAGGAACAATGTGGTTTTGAAATTTATGTCCCCATCACACTAAAAGTCTGTTTGTTCATAAGCACCAGTCCTATCCCTATGAATCAGAAGGTATTTTTGCTCATGCTGCAGTTTTCCATGTCAACAACTTTAACTGTGCAAAGTATTGATTTTCCCATGTGCATAATTGATCTCATTATATTTGTCAATCTCCACAAAACATTTGAAAATTAAAAATGAAAAACAGTGAATAAACAAAGGCATTTTTTAGGTACTAAGTATATTTTATTCATGTCAATCAGGCAATTGATCTGATATTTTTCATCAGTTTTAGTTATGCAATAATATATATTTTGCATGGCTTACCTCTGCGATTCAGCATACAATCATTTAGGTTGGAAAAGACTGTTAAGAACATCGAGTCCAACTGTAAACCTAACACTACCAAGTCCACCACTAAACCATGTCTTTAAGTGCCACATCTACACGTCTTTTAAATACCTCCAGGGTTTAGTGTTCCCAAATGTCTGCTCCCCCATAACGGAGTACTGTCCATGTGTTGGGTTTCAGAGATGTGTCTACCAAGCCTGTAATTATGAAGAGACCTTTCCTTATATTTGTTCTGCTCTGGGATCATATGCACGAACATGCAGTTCTATGGGTTTAATCCTTGAGGACTGGAGAAACAGTATGGACAATTGTAGTAAGTAACCGAACCAACTCTTAATAGTCTGCCATCAGATGAATGCATGCCTACAGGTCTATCTGTTGCCATTTAGAATATTCCCATATTTGATTCACCTGTGACAAAACTGGATAAGAGCAAGAACGTATTTTAAAACTACTTGTTAGTCGTTAAAAAATAACTATTTACTGCTCAAGTAGGCCAACCAGTAGGTATAAAAGCTATATTCCCAGGGGCTGCTGACTTCACAGACGTATCATAACACAACAAAAAACATAAATGGTAAAGCAGTATTCTAAACAGTGTCCAAATCATCTTAAGTGTTATGAGGAAAGGAGTGAACAGAAAGAAGAGGAAAGCAGAAATGGGATAAAAGATACCCATCTTTTGTATACCCTTCTAGTCCTTTTCAGAAAAGGATTTTACTTTAGGACTACGTGAAAAAGATTACTCATATGCTTTAAGGTGAGCATGTGGATGCTTCCAGGACTTGATAACTGAGCGATGGAATAGACAGATAAATAAAGCTCTACTGTGCTGTAAGATGAGAAAGAACTAGGAAAAACTCTGGTTGCAGATGTGATTTTGCTATTTATGCAACTTAGACATAGGCATAGGTTTCACAGTTACTCAAAAATACATTGGTATTTCTGCAAAGCTTCTCTTTGCATTATTTTATTCCAAGATACACAAAGAAGCAGTAAAATATTTAACCTTCCAAAGAGCTACATGGTTGGTGTTAACCCCTGGTCTGCAATATTTTTTGTTAGAGCTCCACATCCACTGGAAGAGAAGCAATAGGAAGCATTAAGCATTGAAGCTGTTAACACAATATATGCAGCACATTATGAGCACAGTTTTCTTTCACAAGGAAGAGGATAAGTAAATGAAGTTTAACGTACACTCTTGTCTTGTTTTACAGCCATTACTTGTACTGGCAATCAAACATTCAGCTACAACACTCAGGCGTGTGACAGGACATGCTTGTCACTCTCCAACCGAGCCCTGGAATGTCATCCAACTGACATCCCTATTGAAGGCTGTCATTGTCCTGAAGGAATGTACTTGAACCACAAGAATGAGTGTGTTCGTAAATCTCATTGTCCCTGCTATTTAGAAGATAGAAAATACATCTTGCCTGACCAGTCAACAGTCACTGGTGGGACTACCTGGTAAGTGTGTGAAGTTTAAAGATTAACAAACTGAAAATGAAGATGAGGGGTCTTCATGTGTCTCTGTGGAGGGTTAACGGCAGTAAGCAGCTAAGCACCACACAGCCGCTTGCTCACTCCACTTCAGCCAGATGCAGAAAAGAATCAGAAGGGCAAAAGCAAGAAAATTTGTGGGTTGAGATAAAGACAGTTTAATAACTTTGTTATTAATAAGCAAAAATAAGCTTATTTAATAAGCAAAGCGGCATGTGCGATCAAAGCTAAGTAAGGAATTAATCCACTACTTCCCATCAGCAGGCAGATGTTTAGACATTTCCACGAAAGCATGAATTTGTCATGAATAACAGTTACTTAGGAAGACCAGTGCCATAACTCCAAACATTCCTCCTTCCTCCTTCTTTACCTGAGCTTTTATTGTTGAGAATGATGTTGTATAGTATGGAATATCTCTTTGGTCAGTTGGGGTCAGCTGTCCTGGCATTGTCCCCTCCCCACTTCTTGTGTAATCCCAGCTTACTCACTGGTTGGGCAGTGAAAGAAGCAGAGAAGGCCTTGACACTGTTCAGCAATAGCTGAAACAACATTGTGTTATCAACACCGTTTTGGTCACAAATCCAAAACATAGCACCCTTGAGCTGCTACGAAGAAAATTAACTCCATCCAGCCAAAACCAGTACAGTCTCCTTACTCTTAATAGCAAAGGTTTATTTTTTAAGACATCTTTTCTGCCCTTTCCTAAACTACAAAGATTCTTAAATGAACAAAAAGCATTTGACTTACCTTAAGCTTGGAAATGTTAAGGAAAAAATTAGAAAATAATACGTAAGATCCTAGCGCATCTGGACAGCTATATACAAACCTCAAGAATGACTTGATAGGCCATCAGAATAGTGAATGGCCTACTATTCATTTTCAAAACTGTTGTTACTGTATACTACAAAAAGTAAAGAGAGGCAAGTTGACTCACGTTCCATCTTGAAGGATGGGGAAGAGCTAGTAACATAAATGAAACATTTCCAATGGTGAGAAACATGAAGCCATTTTGCAAAAAATTAAAATTTCTTTCTTAGGAGAGAACTGCACTGAAATTCCTTTTTCCCCCCCCCCAGCTACTGCGTTAATGGGAGACTAAGTTGCACAGGCAAACCTCAAAATCCTGCAGGTATGGGTCTGATATGGTCTACTTAGAAACATATTCTTTTCCCCTATGTGTAAAATTGCTACTTCACAATCTCTCCAATGTTTGTTTTTCTTTCTTTTTCCTAGAAAGCTGCAAAGCTCCTAAGAAATATGTATCATGTTCTGACAGTTTAGAAAACAAGTATGGAGCTGCATGTGCACCTACCTGTCAGATGCTGGCTACTGGAATTGAATGTGTGAGTTTCATAACTCTGGGGTATTTATCCTCTTGAGAGAGGAAGAATGTTCTAGTTTTTACTTAGAACTTGACTATGTTCCTTCTAGTGAAATGAAAAGAGATATTTCTTCTAATGTGATACAGTTAATCATCAGACTTCTTTCCACAGGCTGTGAACACTAAAAATTTATATATATTAAAAAAGTTATTAAAGGAATTAAATTGCATGAATTAATAAATTAAATTCTATTAAATGAATAGAATAAAAATCTATTAAGGATTCTTAACTACATGGCTATCACCTCTGGCCCAGGTATGCCATAAGCTGCATGTCACTGGAAACTGATAGAACATGTGGTTTGTGATTCCTGTTCTATTCTTTCCACCTATCTGCTGCTGATGGTCACAGGATGCAGGAGACCTAGGCTAGGCAGACTTCTAGTCTGTCTTGATAGGGTTTTCTTATGCCTTTATATTAAAGAAACAGACTAATTGGAAGAATTGTAATAAGCTTCCTCAATATAAAGAAACTTCGGTTGTACTCTGTCTGAAAGATTGGTAGCAATGAAAGATAAAATTTTCAGATTCATAAGTATGTTTAATATCTCATATGACAGGTATATCTTACAACTTCAGTGAAACTGGTTCAATTGACTAGTGTATTAGTACGACAAAAATCACAAAACTGAAATCAAGTCAAAACTAGAACTTAGCACAGGTTCACTCTTGACACTATTCATATACAAGATAAAATGCATCTTACGTTTCTCTTCATTTTGCAATCCTTACCAGATACCCACTAAATGTGAATCAGGCTGTGTCTGTGCTGATGGGCTATATGAAAATCTCGATGGCAGGTGTGTTCCAGCTGAGGAGTGTCCGTGTGAATACGGTGGTCTTGCTTATGGAAAAGGTGAACAGATCCAAACTGAATGCGAGATCTGGTAAGAATCACACAATTTTCCACTGCGGAACCTCTGTTTCAGTAAACTGTACCACTACATAACAAAAGCGTTTAGCTGACAGGAGAGTAGGAAACGGCAACAGTTGAATGAAAGGAATATAGTGACAAAGCACAGAGGTGATAAAGAGAAGCTTAACAGTTGACAGTATATATGTATAGATAAAAGAGTCATGGTAATAGCTTCAGGGATAATTTCTGCCATATGCATATCCAGGAATATGGGCATTCCGTAAGGCCTGTAACTGTAAACATAAGGTTAAGAATTAACGGCTCCACCTAAATAAAGATGAGGGCATAATCTTCCTTCTTTTCTGTAGATAAAAGCAACCCCTCCAAAAAATTGTTTCAATTTCTTTAGTGGCATTCTCAAAGTACTTTATCCCCTTTCCAGTTACTAATCTAGTATTAAAAAATCACCACCACCTGAACTATACAGAAGAGTGACATCTGTTCTCATTAAGAGCAAAAATAAACAAGTTTTATATTCCTTCTTTCATGAAAAAAAGAAAGCAAAAATGACTTAAGATTTCTTCTTTATCATGAATTAATTTTCTAGGCAGTCCATAACTTTTAGTTATTGTTCTTACATTAATTGTAACTTGGTCACAGCGTACACAAGTCAATTAAATGAATATCTTATCTATAAAAGTGCATGTATCTAAAAAGAAGCAGATTAAGGTGGCATTTCTTTGAAATCTGAGTATGGTTTCTCTTCTCACTCCCAGCACTTGCACAAAAGGCAAATGGAAATGTGTTCAGAAGTCAAAGTGTTCCTCAACGTGTAATCTGTATGGAGAAGGCCACATCACCACTTTTGATGGACAGCGTTTTGTGTTTGATGGCAACTGTGAATACATATTAGCTATGGTAATCTGCCTCTTACTGCTTATTTTGGCAGTGTCTTAGCATCAAGAAATAGCTTGATTTAAATGGCTAATGAAAATACCAAGATGCATCTATAACCAATAGAACATTTTCAATCTTTATAAACAATGTGGTTTTATATTTTCTGCTTATTTCAATACTTAAGATGAAAAGACTTTACTTCTCAAAACACAGTTTTTTCATGCAATTACAACCAATTTTAGATTTAATAACATGTTTAAATAGTCATTGATATGTATGTATTCTGTACCAGCCAGCTATATCTTTTAGGGAAGTGATGTCAATTTGACTCCCAAATCAGAGGTTATCACCTCCCAAAACAGGCAGAATTAGTCATGACATGTTTAAGCTTTCTTTACTTTTTTATGCTTTTAAGTTTTAAAAGTTGGAAGACATGAGAGACAGAGTCTACTGGGTTTTTGTGCTTTTTGTGGTTTGTTTTGGTTTTTTAGGATGGCTGCAGTGTTAATAGACCTGTTTCCTCTTTCAAAATCGTTACTGAGAATGTAATCTGTGGGAAATCAGGGGTTACATGCTCCAGATCCATCAGCATTTACCTTGGGGTAAGATCTTCATTCTGCTGTTATCCAACTGAATAACTATTTTAAGCCTATGTTTGCTTCCCTTTTGGAAGCTATAGCTGTGTCTTTGAAGTGATGTCTTGTAAGTGAAATTGTGTGCCAAACCTACAGCTTCAGTTTTAGTAGGAAATGCCAACAGGTTTTTTGGTTTGTTTTTTTTTCAATTCTCATGTCAATGTTTCCGAAGTTCTTGCCTATATAGAAGCCATCAAATTTTGAACCTTACTGACTCAGTAGTGAATTGTGCAGTCCAAAGATACTGATTTCCCTCCCCACCAAACTCAGGAAAACAATAGTATAAAATTGGGGAATTCTCATAATGGATGATAAGCAAGATCTCCCCAAATTTCTCTAAATCCAGGTAATATCTGCAATTCAAAATATATCCAGACCTTACCTGAGATATACCCATGAACCTACAGTAATGAGCAGTCATGCTCATTTCCACTGCTGTGTGGCAGCTTCCACAATTGACTAATTTTTACTGTTCTCAGTTCTATGGGACAGTAATGCCCAGTAATATCAGATCATCTTAGAGTCCTTCATTATCTGACAGAGAGAGGAATATGGACAGATGAGATTTTATCCCAAGAAACAGTCGCTACAGCAGTACACATTTGCCACATTACTGACTAAATACTGGCAGTTCCAGCTGGTCAGTGCTGTGGTGAAAAAGTTTGTTTGCTTAGGATCCAGTTTCATAAATGCATGCTTCAGACAAACCTTTATGTTAATAATCTAAAAACTGAAACACTGCAGTATGGCAGGAGTAAAGTTGTAAGAGTAAACATAAGAGTGGGAGATAGTAAAAGAGCCTAAGACAGAAAGCTATTTTCTCTGTAACTTTTTGATTATTCTTAGGAACACATGAAAACATACTTCCTCTACTATGCTGGCTCCATGCAGATGTCCATATTATTTCCACCAAATGCAGTCACAGCACTAGCACATCTAACAATGAGGGTGGAACAATGATAGATATTTTTGTTTCCTGTGAAGATTTGCATATCCATACAAAATAATTCCAAGGGATTAAAAAAGCCTGTAAAATAGAATCATAGAATAGAATAGAATCATAGAATAGTGTGGGTTGGAAGGGACCTTTAAAGGTCATCTAGTCCAACCCCCCTGCCACGGGCAGGGACATCTTCAACTAGATCAGGTTCCTCAGAGCCCCGCCCAACCTGACCTTGAATGTTTCCAGGGTTGGGGCATCTACAGCCTCTCTGGGCACCTCTTCCAGTGTTTCACCACCCTCATCACAAAAAATTTCTTCCTTATAACTGGTCTGAATCTACTCTGTTTTAGTTTAAAACCATTACCCCTTGTCCTGTCCCAACAGGCCCTACTGAAAAGTCTGTCCCCATCTTTTTTATAAGCCCCCTTCAAGTATTGAAAGGCCACAGTAAGGTATCCCCAGAGCCTTCTCTTCTCCGGGCTGTAGAACCCCAACTCTCTCAGCCTTTCTTCATAGGAGAGGTGTTCCCTCCCTCTGACCATTTTTGTGGGCCTCCTCTGGACCCACTCCAACAGGTCCATGTCTTTCCTCTACTGAGGACCCCAGAGCTGGGCGCAGTACTGCAGGTGGGGACTCACCAGAGCAGTGTAGAGGGGCAGAATCATCTCCCTTAACATGCTGACCCACGGTTCTTTTGATGCAGCCCATGGTATGGTTGGCTTTCTGGGCTGCAAGCACACATTGCCAGCTCATGTCCGGCTTTTCATCCACCAGAACCTCCAAGTCCCTCTCAAAAGGGATGCTCTCAATCCCTTCATCCCCCAGCCTGTATTGATACCAGAGGTTGCCCCGACCCAGGTGCAGGACCTTGTACTTGGCCTTGTTGAACCTCATGGGGTTCACATGGGCCCACTTCTTGAGCTTGTCCAGGTCCCTCTGGATGGCATCCCATCCCTCGGGTGTTTCAACCGCACCACTCAGCTTGGTGTCATCTGCGAACTTGCTGCGAGTGCACTCAAGCCCACTTTCTATGCCTTTGCTGAAGATATTACACAGTACTAGTCTCAATACAGACACCTGACAGACACCACTCGTCACTGATCTCCAGCTGGACTTTGAGCCATTGACCACTAGTCTCTGGATGTGTCCATCCAGCCAATTCCTTATCTATCAAACAGTCCATCCATCAAATCCTTATCTCTCCAATTTAGAGAGAAGGATGTTGTAGGGGACCATGTCAAAGGCCCTACAGATGTCCAGACAGATGACACCCGTAGCTCTTTCCTTGTCTACTGATGTAGTCACTCCATCATAGAAAGGTCACTAGGTTGGTCAGGGAAGACCTGCCTTTGGTGAAGCCATGCTGGCTGTCTTGAATCACCTCCCTGTCCACCATGTGCCTTAACACAGCTTCTGGGAGGATGTGTTCCATGATCTTCCCAGGCACAGAGGTGAGGCTTCCAGGTCAGTAGTTCCCAGGGTCCTCCTTTCTACCCTGTTTAAAAATGGGGGCAATGTTTCCCTTCTTCCAGTCTCTGGGGACTTCACTTGACTGCCATGACTTTTCAAAAATAAATGGGAATGTCAAGACAGTCTCTAGTAGCACAGCATCTGATCTTCAGCAATGTGACACAGAGTAAGGAAAATACTGAAACTTGATAAGTTATAACATCCAGATAAATTTTCTTCCAGAATTTGACATTAATACTGCGAGATGAAACCTTCACTATTTCTGGGGAGAATCCTGGAGTACAATATAAAGTGAAAAAGAATGCCCTTCACCTGATGTTTGATATCATTATCCCAGGAAAATACAACATGACCCTTATCTGGAATAAGCACATGAACTTCTTCATCAGGATCTCCAGAGAAACACAGGTATGGAACGGCAGAATAACTTCTTCAGTAAACTGTCCTTCAGTTCAGATTGAACTGTGCATTTGATGACAGTTGGCTTGCCTCTCCATGATGGCAAAGGTATTTCAGAGATGCTACTAGCAATTAATTTCCATCATCTCCAAAACAGCAGAGATTTTCACTAGAGGCTGATTTTTAAGTGATTACCCTACTGCATTTAGGAAATTTTTGAGCTAGTGCTTGTATTTTTTATAACTGCATGGTTGAGTTTGACCTCTAAATGATGACAGTTTAAAGGAGAAACACATTCATCCGCTGATGAACAGAACCTCATGCATAAGACACTAAGAATGCATAAGAGAGTATTTGTAGATCTCATTCACTACTAAAGCACAAGAAACTCTCAGTAAGCAAAAGGGAAGGCAAGTAATTGTAACTTGCTGAACTGACAGTGCTGCTTTCATTTAATCTAGGAAACTATATGTGGTTTGTGTGGGAACTATAATGGCAATATGAAGGATGATTTTGAAACTCGAAGCAAGTATGTGGCATCAAATGAATTGGAATTTGTCAATTCTTGGAAAGAGAATCCTCTCTGTGGGGATGTATACTTTGTAGTGGACCCCTGTAGCAAGAACCCTTATCGTAAAGCATGGGCAGAAAAGACGTGTTCCATCATCAACAGCCAAGTCTTTTCTACCTGTCACAATAAGGTAAGAATTGATTTGGCCTTCTTTTTATTTATAGGCATAATCTGTATTCTTCCAAAACGCTCACACTCCAACACCTGATTTTCTCTTCCCCAGAATGTTTTAATAAAATACATATAAAATGTTCTACGGCCCTCATTTACATTAATCTTCATCCTTTCTTATTTGCACTTCACCACTGGTTTTGTAAGCACAAAAGCTAAGTATGGCATTAACTGATGAGTTAAAAATATCAGAATGAAAAAAGAATGAAGACTTAAGTATCAGAAATTTGTCAGTCTATTGATGACTGATGCTGATCAATGCAGTGTTTACTCTTTGGAAACCATTTAGCCTTTGTTAGAAAACCAAGCCTAAGAAAAGCCTGAAAACCCTTGTTCTTATCAGTAAATCAACAGCATTACTTAGAAGATGCGAATCAGCCCAAGAGCAAGATATCATCAACCTTCCTATTTGTTTTAAGTTGCCCACTTTAGGGAAATGAAGGTATCACAAGGTTCATCAGAACCAAGCCTTCTGAAGGAAAATCTCCATTTTCAGGAGGTGAAAATAAGTGAGAAATGTGGATAATGCTGCAGTGCTCATGCATATCCATGGAGGGTGTACAGCTGACAAACTTAGACACTTGTGCCTGAATGGATATGGGGGTTTGTGGGATTTTTTTAGCTGACTATACATAATATGTTCAGGACTAGTATGAATTTAGACATACATATGTGGCAAAACATCATCAGTTTCTATTGTTGATGTGGAGACACCTACATTCTTGCAAAAAAGATTTGTATGAAGTGGGATTGTAATTGCTTTCACAAGTGTTCAGAGGAAATACGAGTTACTGTCACTTAATGGAACACATTGTTTAGCCCAGGGAAAAACACCTTCTTAACAAATAGGCACAAAAGAATCCTACAAAATTCATTACTTCATTTTCCAATGCAGGTGAATCGTATGCCTTATTATGAGGCCTGTGTTCGAGACTCTTGTGGTTGTGACATTGGAGGGGACTGTGAATGTATGTGCGATGCCATTGCAGTATATGCCATGGCATGTTTAGATAAAGGTATCTGCATTGACTGGAGGACACCTGAGTTCTGTCGTAAGTTTCTTTAAGCTCTCTTTAAACAAATTTAAGAGATTGTTGTTGTAACTCTGAGTATATTAATATGGCAACACAGGTAACTGCTTAATAAACACCTCCTAAGTTGCATTTTCTCTATGGGCAAATAGTTGTCTTCAGTCACCCAGGTTTTGAAATCTGTAGTTTTCATTTGTACTAAATTAACCAAAATATTCTATCTCTTTTTACCATGGAGTAATGAAAGAGAAAAATAATGTGGTCACAGAAGGCAGATTGTTTCTTCTGCTGCCACTGTATAGCAAACTGTCAGTTAGTCAGCAGAGGGAGTATGAAATTGTAAAAGAATATGTTTCATTTTAGCTATGATGAAATCACCTTCTGTGTGGATGTCAAGGAAATAAAGACAGCTGTGTTGGCTGGAACACTGTAAATCAGGAAAAAGATATCAAGGTGTTCCAGAACACCATATATGGAGGAAAAAAAGAGGATGAGTGTGTTATAAATCAGTGCTACAGTTATCATCTTTGATGGTTTCTTTTCAACATTTCACTATATTATCCATTAAAAATTGTGGAAATGCCTGCATAGTGCATTTGCAAAAAAGAAACTGACTTCACTGGAGCATAAATTTCAATTTACATCAGAAGCTAACAATTTCAGTAACAAAATTTTTTATTCAAAATGTTTATTAATTTTGTCCTCCCTTTAGTCCTTTGAAAATTACATGCCATTAATTTGAAAAATTCTGATTTCTCTCTTGCTTTTACCTTTTTTAGCTGTCTACTGTGAGTATTACAATTCTCATAAAAAAACAGGAAGTGGTGATGCTTATTCCTATGGCTACAACAATGACAACTGCACCTGGCATTACAGGCCTTGTAATTGTCCAGATCAAAACTACAAATATGTCAACATTGAAGGTAATAAGCTATACTAGTGTAAAGCAGGAAACAGTAACATAGTAATTATTTTCAATGTTGTTTTTAAAATCAGTCATACCACAGTTAAGTAAGGTATTCTAATTGTTGCTATCTTTGAAGCAGTTTTGGTGATCTTTACCTTACTACTACTGCTTTAAATATATGATGAATTCAATACCTGTACTACATCTAGCTCAGCCTATCATGAAGAGAAAATCTCTGACTTGCACCAAATCAAAAGAATACTCTGTACTTAGATAAGAAAACATGCGGTGAGAGCAGTTAATATCTTGATTAGACAAATGGATATAGTTGGAGAAACCAAAAAAATTACTACATAGGCAGACCCTTCTTCTGAGGATGACATTGGAAATGCTTACCTGAATAGATGATGTTGCAGTTGATACTTTTTTTAATAATAGAAATGTAAGATATTAGATTATAATTATTATTATAATAGTATAAATTAAATGCTATTCTCTGAGAAATGTAAAACAAACTTCTCCTTCCCTTTCTTCAGGCTGTTACAACTGCTCTCATGATGAATACTTTGACCACGAGAAGGAAAGATGCATGCCATGTGGTAAGCAGTGACCTATATAGTCATTATCTTTCTCTACAGTAACTGGAAAACAATACTAAAACATTTGTGTATTCTCAAAGAAGGTCTTTTTCCTAGTACCTCTCAGCTGAGTGTTCATCCAAACATAACTTTCCTTCAAAGTAACCCTATTACTGTACTGCTAGTACATAAAACTTTAGTTGGTAAATAAAGGAATGGAAAGAACTAATTAAAAGAACGATTAGGGTAGGGAATGCTGTAATACAGAAGCTGGATGACCCTGACTGGTTTTAGTTAGCAACATGAAAAGTTATATTCATTTTAAATGTAAGTACTTTTCAAAATGTGGGTCTTCCTGAAAGCGTATTGGTGTTGTGATCTGCTGTGTGAGGGACTGGCCCAGCAGAGCTGTGGGTCTCAGATATATTCAACATCTTTCATAAAAAAAGAGAACCTATGGAAGAGGATCAGAACTAGCTAATGGACTCGACTTAGCAAATTTCTTTTTAGAGATTTTTTTAAAAAATATTTTAACTTATGGTTTATTACCATATGGTTTACTTCTATGAAAACCTATCTTATTAAATAATGTTTTGGATAGACTCTAGCTGCACAGTCTGGATTTTCATGCAGATGTAAAAAAACCTCAAGGACAATTTTTCTCATATTATAGAATTCTAACTTGTGTAACCAGGATCTCAGTTAGTGATCTTATTTACATACAAAAAACATGTTTCCATTATCCCTGAAAAGTGAGGTGCCCTTAAGCATAATAATCATGAGAAAGGTAGCAAAAACTTACTCATGTTCAGTATTATTATGAGATGTATTGATTTCTTTGTCGTTGTTTAAGTTCTTTGATGTGAAGTTTACCATTGAAATATGTAACTTTGAGCATTTTCAGGAATATCTCACTAATTAACACAATCCTTTGAATCCAATCTGAAATTTGCCCTATTTGGAACATTTTAATATGCTTTCGTTTACAAATTTAACCTGTTTTACCTTTACACAGCAGAAGATGAAAGAACTAGTACCACACCTGAAACATCTTCACCTTCAACAGGTTAGTTTATGTAGTTGACCAAACTAGTACTTACGCACTGATATATGTCCTGATACATGTTTATGAGGTAAGCAATATCCTCTTTTGCGTGATATAGTAGCGTCACCAGTTTCACATGTGTAAGATGCAATAATGAAAAATAACTTGCTATCATAATTACCACAAAAATTTTCCTAGAAATAATTCTTAGACATATTAAAAAAATAAATTACTGAGAGAACAGTGTTTCCTGAGTATACTTAGGCACTTCCAGATATCAGTAATGAAATATCTGTTAGTGAATAAGGACTTGTCTCTGATGGACAGTGGGCTTGAGTGTACTCGCAGCAAGTTCGCAGATGACACCAAGCTGAGTGGTGCGGTTGAAACACCCGAGGGATGGGATGCCATCCAGAGGGACCTGGACAAGCTCAAGAAGTGGGCCCATGTGAACCCCATGAGGTTCAACAAGGCCAAGTACAAGGTCCTGCACCTGGGTCGGGGCAACCTCTGGTATCAATACAGGCTGGGGGATGAAGGGATTGAGAGCATCCCTTTTGAGAGGGACTTGGAGGTTCTGGTGGATGAAAAGCCGGACATGAGCTGGCAATGTGTGCTTGCAGCCCAGAAAGCCAACCATACCATGGGCTGCATCAAAAGAACCGTGGGTCAGCATGTTAAGGGAGATGATTCTGCCCCTCTACACTGCTCTGGTGAGTCCCCACCTGCAGTACTGCGCCCAGCTCTGGGGTCCTCAGTAGAGGAAAGACATGGACCTGTTGGAGTGGGTCCAGAGGAGGCCCACAAAAATGGTCAGAGGGAGGGAACACCTCTCCTATGAAGAAAGGCTGAGAGAGTTGGGGTTCTACAGCCCGGAGAAGAGAAGGCTCTGGGGATACCTTACTGTGGCCTTTCAATACTTGAAGGGGGCTTATAAAAAAGATGGGGACAGACTTTTCAGTAGGGCCTGTTGGGACAGGACAAGGGGTAATGGTTTTAAACTAAAACAGAGTAGATTCAGACCAGTTATAAGGAAGAAATTTTTTGTGATGAGGGTGGTGAAACACTGGAAGAGGTGCCCAGAGAGGCTGTAGATGCCCCAACCCTGGAAACATTCAAGGTCAGGTTGGGCGGGGCTCTGAGGAACCTGATCTAGTTGAAGATGTCCCTGCCCGTGGCAGGGGGGTTGGACTAGATGACCTTTAAAGGTCCCTTCCAACCCACACTATTCTATGATTGTATGATGTACAAAATCCCACAGAAATTTCATCACAGTTCTTAGTGGTGACTGGCTGCATAACACTTCGACAATCTAAGAAGGTCTTCATGGAAATGTATACCAAACCCCTATAGCCTGATCCTGGAAAGGAATCTATATATATTCTGATTTTAAATTTGTTAGAAATTCCATTAATTCTCCTGAAGACAGATGGTATTGGGAAAACATTACACTGTCAGCTGTGTGAATAATAAAATACAATTTCATCTCTGCTTCTATGCACAAGTATTTCTGCAAATTTCACTTTAAAGTGATGAAGAAAAATGTATAAAACTTCTGCAAGAATTCCTGTTTAATGTATTCACTGCACATAACAGCAAAGGAATAGATGGCTTACTTCTCTCAAATGTTTCATCTGAAAGGTAAATGTTTTTAGTAGTAGTTACTACTAACAGTTATTAGGACAGTGTTTTTACTTCAAAAAATAATTTTCAATTTATATAGGTATATTATAAATAGATTATCAAGAACTATTTCTTATCCTTTAATTTTGATTTTTTTTCTCTTAGTAACAACAGTGCAGCCTAAAGTAACAAGAAGCTCTACCACAAGTACCCTATCAACAGTACCTAGTATTTCTTCTTCTGCAGCTACTTTATCAACTGAGACTACAAATCCAACAATAACATCAAAAATCACAGTTCCAAGACCTTCATCAGCATCACCTCTTGTCACAATAAAGTCAAAAACTGGTAGGTTTTTATTGTTACTGTCTAAAATAAATTATAGTAAACCCACTCTATACATAGCTGAGAGATCACTCTGCTAGGAAAGCATTGCAAGCTGTCTTGACATCCAAGCATAAGACTCCAAATCATGAAGTAGACAAAGCGGCTTCCAGAAAGGAGTTTGTAAACCAGAAATGTTCAGAAATGTAGATTGAATGTGTGGAAAGAGCAAGGATATAGACACTAGGTTAAAAATACAACGAAAAATCACTTGCGTGACTCATCTGAGAAGCACATTAGAAGTTCTGTAAGCAGTGAGCCAGCTCAGCTCCAGTTAGATATATTAGCTCAGTTTCAGCCTCTTTTCCACAGCTGGGTCAGTTATGCAGTTATATTCAAGGAGCGCCCAACCTATTAACTCTGAATAATGTAAGCAGACTCAAAAGCAGAATCACACAGGTATCAGTGCAGCAGCTTTGTCTAGGATTCTAGAATCCTGCTCTCATGAGGATGACTCCTCAGCATAAATTACTTTCTGATTCTGTGGCTCGTGGGGACTCACAATAACATGTAGCTTCCCACCAACATGCATTTCAACTAATAAGCCAGCCTGGACCGAGGCTATTAGGGAAAGCAGACTTAAAAAGAGGTCCAACAGGAGTCAAAGCACAACTTCAAAGGCTGTCATTGTGACAGATGATATGTGCACTGGGACAAGGAAAGTCCTATAGTATGATGTTATTTAGCTTTGTAATACAAAAGCTTCTGTAATACAGAAATATTTAGCTTCTGTAATACAGAAAGCTGAAACTGTGGCTGATTTGGAACATAAGGATAGCCAATGAAATTGTCATTTGGGCAAAGCCCATACAGACCTTAGCCAATAAGTGACAACAAAGCTAACTTCTTAGAAAAATTATATAAAAAATAATCTAATATAGGAAAAATACAGAAAATGAGAAAAAAGAAAGATATGAGGCAATAGAAAACAAATACGAGTAGAGAAAGATTTGGCAAGCTTATGAGAACATGAATACAAACAATTACACAGAAAATATTCAAAATATCAAGGGTGCAAACTGCGTCTCTGGAATATGGGTAGCTTGTTCATAATTTATCTATTTTTCATTATTCAATGTCTTGATTATTCACATTATATTATTTACCTGTACTCCGAAAGAACATACAACATCAATTTTTACTATGCCAAAGATGACTACAACCATCACTACCCCTTCCATAAGTACCTCAACAAAAAGAACCACGACCACTAAACTAAAGCCTACACCTGCTGCCTCATCAGCCGCTGCTTCGACAGAGACGGAACAAGTGAGGTTCACCACACCACCCTTCAAGACCACTATCAAAAAGGAAATAACAACCACCTCAATACCTACTGAAACCACATCTCAGATCACAACTTTCAGCAAGCCTAAACTAACAACAGTAGGTAAATATCACTTTTTCATACCTGCCAGGTAAAGCCATCACTCACAAGACACATATCAATGTATTCCTTATTAAAAAACCAAGCATTCTTTCTAGTTGTCTTAACATTGCAAATAGATAGGAAAGGACATGGATAACTGAAGTGTGACAAAAATGGAAATTTATGTGTCTTATCAATGGAGCAAGCATCTGACAACCAAATATCATCTTAAACGTAACATTTCTCTTCAAAACCATACTCTATACTTCCTCCAAATTTAGGCAAAATCTATATGCTTCAAAGTAAGTTCTTGAAAACTCACAGATGGCAGAATATGTGTTCCCCCTAGCCATTGTAACAAATTCTTCCAAAAATAAATATTAAAAAAGGGAAATTACACTTTGGGATGTCAGGTACTCCATATGCCAACAAGGACAGTCTACTCTGAGGCTGTATGACAACATGAATTGCTAGGTTAGCAACTGATACCAGATGCCGGGACAGTGTGCAGGGGGAAGTCTACTGTAGTGGGAGGGCAGGTGTACACTCTCTCTCAATCCACGCGTCCCCCACAAAGTACTGTTGGGGTGTACACATCTGGGTCTTCTTGTGCCAGCAATTAGAGCTTCCTCTAAGGAAGTATCACAACCCACTTCAACTAGGAACCTTACCAGCTCCCAACCATTAGTAATGTCCATTCTTCCTTACTTTACAGAGAGTGAGGGAACCCAAGCAACCACTCTGCACCACCAAGTCCCAGTAGGTGAGTAAGAGGGAGCTGAGAGATGCCCTTGGCCTAAGATACTGCTTTACTTACCTCAGTTTTCCTAGATGATGTTCTTGCCCAGTCTGGAATGCCTTGGAGGGGAGACACACATCCAGAGAGGTTGTTCTTCCCTCAGGAGCTCCAGCAAGAGGCAGGGGGTGCTGAATTGTCAGAGGGCATCCTTCAGGCCCAGTTCTTGCCCCATATTTTTTTTGCAGGGGGAGCCATTGTCCTGTTTCTCCCTCTTGCCCAGTAAGACACAGTGGGGTTTGGTCCTGCCTTTCTGACCCCCACCCATACCCTGGCACTTCTGCCTGGGAATTGCCCACCTCCTTTGCCTTCCACTCTTGCCCTGCCACCCTCAATCAACCTGTGCTTTTCTCTCTGTAGTTGTCACTCACAGAAGACCAACAAAGCAACACCTTGTGCAGCATCTCACCACACAGAAAACCACCCCTGCTACATCCGTCAGAGGCACCATTGTCCCAAGAGAGGCCAGCCCTGCCAGCAGCCCAGAAGTCCCACTGACAAGGATGTCTCCAAACCCCAGCTCTTTACCTGCCACCTCAGCCTCCTCTGCTTCTTCCCCCTCCTCAACTGTGTCATCGACACAGTTGAGACCATCACATCCTGGTAAGGCTCCCTCTTGCCCTTCCTGCTGCTCTGACTGCTCCTTCCAACTCCCACCATTCTCTCCTAAGCAGCACATCCCACACAGGCTTCGGTTTTGGTATTCATTCTCAGTTCCCACTGCTCTTGCCATGGGACACCTGGGACCCAGGCAGGTCCTGGGACTGGCCCGCACATGACCCTGACTGCATCCTCCTCCCTTGCCACTTCAGGGGTTTGGGCCTGGGGCACAGGCCTTTATCAGGGTACAGACATCTGTGAGTTCCTGCCCTACAGCTAGCAATGAGAGACAAGCTAACACACACTCCCTCCCCTTACAATGGCGCCCTGAGAATGCACAGTGCAGGGAACAGAAGGTAGTGAAACTGGAAACTCATCTCCAGGTTACACCTCAGGACAGTTTTGGGTGAGAGACAGAACACAAGGCATGCTCTCCATCCAATCGATGCCCAGGCCCCGGCACACACATGACAAGTGTGGGTCAACAAATGCCACCTCCTTGGCCAATGCTGACCCGGGGTGCAAAAAAGACACCACTGGAAAGTGGGCAAGAAAGTGTACACTCAAATCCAGGCTAAAGTTCTCCCACTTAGACCTATTGGGCTCCACATGCCTGAGCTACCTTGATGTTGAACTGGACAGCCTCATTTGAGGAGATGCCACAACATGCTTTCCCTAGAATCCTTCCCAAGACTCAACCATTCTTTTCTCTCGTCCCTTTCTTTGTAGCAAGGGAGCCAACCAGAGCTAAGACTCCAACTAGTAAAGTAGTAACAGGTGAGTGCTCTGGTCAGGAGAGAGCTAAGAGTCATCTATGGCCAATGCCTATCCCTTCAATAGCCACGGACCTCCCATGGATCCTATCCAGCACGGTCTGCACCAGGCAAAGTGTAGACTACCTATCAAGCAGTGGAATCGCACATGAAAGTAGAGATACCTCTTCCCTTCTCAAGAGCTCCAGGAGGAAGGAGGCAGAGAGAAATTACTAAAGGACATGCTTCAAAACGATCACCAGCCTGCAGTTCGCAGAAGCAGCAGGACAGAATGGAGCATATTTGGTGTCATGGGCCAATTGATTAACTTTTAAAACAACCAAGACTAGTGGACCGATCCTGCCTTGCGTAATAATATACTAGCACAAAAATTCTACCCCAGAACAGCTCACATAATTCGTGTTCCCATCTTGCTCATTGCCAACAACTGCTTTGTCCTTTCTCCCCGGCAGCCTTCACCCACGAGAAGACAACCGTGCCACACATTGTGCCACCTCTGACCACGCAGAAGACCACCGCCGCCACCTCCGCCAGCAGCACCGCCAAGACCTCTGTCTCCAGAGAGGCGATTTCTGCTAGCACCGCAGAAGTCCCTCTGACAAGGACGCCTCCAAGTCCCAGCTCGCCGTCTGCCCACAGCAGCCCTCTCAGCACCCGGCTGACATCTGCCGCCACTTCCACCGTCTCCTCCACGGTGGCGCCAACCGCCAGCCCCAAGCCTACGCCTACGACCCTAAGGCCCAAGCCCTCTTCCCCGACGACGACTGCTCCAACAGAGTCGCCTGCACCGGAGTCCTCCACACCCTCCACAGCCAAAACCAGCGCCCTGCCGTCGCCTGCTGCTTCTCCCTCCTCAACCGTGTCCTCAACACGGCTGAGCTCCTCACAGTCTTGTAAGGCTTCCTCCTACCCTTTCTGCTTTTTCTGTCTGTTCTTCTTCCCCGCTCTTACTCTTGTTCGTTCCTTCCTTTCTTCCTTCCTTCCTTCCTTCCTTTCACCCCTCCTTCCTTCCAACAACTTCCAGATCTGGTGCTTCCGGATTTGTTTTGGTACTTAGCCCTCCCTTCCTGCTGCCTTTGCCCAGCCTGGTACCTGCTGCAGCCCTGGGCCTGCGTACTGATTCTGGTGGGGGTGGAGCTCATTTGCGTTCTAGCAGGTTGTCTAGCGCTGTGTTTCAGGTGTGTGTCCAAGCTAGTGTTGACAGTGCACAAGTGCTTTAGCTATTGCTGTGGAGTGCTAGCACGGCATCCAGGACTTCTCTGGTTTTTGCTCTGCCTGATGGGGAGTGGGCAACGGGTGGGCAGGAGGTGGTCAGGGACACAGCCAGATTAGCTGACCCACAGGGTCAAGGAGATAGTCCACGTATCACAGAACGTCATGCTGAGTAGTAAAATGGGGGGGAGGGAGGGGGTGTGGAGTTTTTCCCCCAGTAGCCATTGCTCAGAGACTAGCTGGGCATTGGCCGCTGGTGGGGGGGGGGGGGCAAAGTGATTGCCTTTGCATCTTACGGGTGGTTTGGGGTTTGCTTCTCCTTTAGTTTCTTCACTTCTGAAACCCCTCTGTGTCTGCACCTGTGTGGGCTGTTTTGCTTTTACATTTCTGATTCGCTCCCCATTCCCACTGAGGGGCAGTGAGTGAGTGGCTGGCTGGGTGCTTAGCATCCAGCCAGGGTCAATCCACCGCTGACTGGCACACACGCTGGCCCCAACTGGGTCTAAGCAGGATGGAGAGGCTTAGGGAAGAAGCCAAAAGCCCAATCCTCTCTCTTGCTCAGCAAGACTCAGGGCGATACGGGGCTGCTTTTCTTGCCCGAGGCCCTAGCCCAGCGTTTCTTCCCATCTCCTTCACCCTACCCTCTTGGCTTGCCACCCTCAGTCAGCCCGTGCTTTCCTCCCAGCAGACGTCACCCACGAGAAGACAACCGTGCCACACATTGTGCCACCTCTGACCACGCAGAAGACCACCGCCGCCACCTCCGCCAGCAGCACCGCCAAGACCTCTGTCTCCAGAGAGGCGATTTCTGCTAGCACCGCAGAAGTCCCTCTGACAAGGACGCCTCCAAGTCCCAGCTCGCCGTCTGCCCACAGCAGCCCTCTCAGCACCCGGCTGACATCTGCCGCCACTTCCACCGTCTCCTCCACGGTGGCGCCAACCGCCAGCCCCAAGCCTACGCCTACGACCCTAAGGCCCAAGCCCTCTTCCCCGACGACGACTGCTCCAACAGAGTCGCCTGCACCGGAGTCCTCCACACCCTCCACAGCCAAAACCAGCGCCCTGCCGTCGCCTGCTGCTTCTCCCTCCTCAACCGTGTCCTCAACACGGCTGAGCTCCTCACAGTCTTGTAAGGCTTCCTCCTACCCTTTCTGCTTTTTCTGTCTGTTCTTCTTCCCCGCTCTTACTCTTGTGCGTTCCTTCCTTTCTTCCTTCCTTCCTTCCTTCCTTCCTTCCTTTCACCCCTCCTTCCTTCCAACAACTTCCAGATCTGGTGCTTCCGGATTTGTTTTGGTACTTCGCCCTCCCTTCCTGCTGCCTTTGCCCAGCCTGGTACCTGCTGCAGCCCTGGGCCTGCGTACTGATTCTGGTGGGGGTGGAGCTCATTTGCGTTCTAGCAGGTTGTCTAGCGCTGTGTTTCAGGTGTGTGTCCAAGCTAGTGTTGACAGTGCACAAGTGCTTTAGCTATTGCTGTGGAGTGCTAGCACGGCATCCAGGACTTCTCTGGTTTTTGCTCTGCCTGATGGGGAGTGGGCAACGGGTGGGCAGGAGGTGGTCAGGGACACAGCCAGATTAGCTGACCCACAGGGTCAAGGAGATAGTCCACGTATCACAGAACGTCATGCTGAGTAGTAAAATGGGGGGGAGGGAGGGGGTGTGGAGTTTTTCCCCCAGTAGCCATTGCTCAGAGACTAGCTGGGCATTGGCCGCTGGTGGGGGGGGGGGGGCAAAGTGATTGCCTTTGCATCTTACGGGTGGTTTGGGGTTTGCTTCTCCTTTAGTTTCTTCACTTCTGAAACCCCTCTGTGTCTGCACCTGTGTGGGCTGTTTTGCTTTTACATTTCTGATTCGCTCCCCATTCCCACTGAGGGGCAGTGAGTGAGTGGCTGGCTGGGTGCTTAGCATCCAGCCAGGGTCAATCCACCGCTGACTGGCACACACGCTGGCCCCAACTGGGTCTAAGCAGGATGGAGAGGCTTAGGGAAGAAGCCAAAAGCCCAATCCTCTCTCTTGCTCAGCAAGACTCAGGGCGATACGGGGCTGCTTTTCTTGCCCGAGGCCCTAGCCCAGCGTTTCTTCCCATCTCCTTCACCCTACCCTCTTGGCTTGCCACCCTCAGTCAGCCCGTGCTTTCCTCCCAGCAGACGTCACCCACGAGAAGACAACCGTGCCACACATTGTGCCACCTCTGACCACGCAGAAGACCACCGCCGCCACCTCCGCCAGCAGCACCGCCAAGACCTCTGTCTCCAGAGAGGCGATTTCTGCTAGCACCGCAGAAGTCCCTCTGACAAGGACGCCTCCAAGTCCCAGCTCGCCGTCTGCCCACAGCAGCCCTCTCAGCACCCGGCTGACATCTGCCGCCACTTCCACCGTCTCCTCCACGGTGGCGCCAACCGCCAGCCCCAAGCCTACGCCTACGACCCTAAGGCCCAAGCCCTCTTCCCCGACGACGACTGCTCCAACAGAGTCGCCTGCACCGGAGTCCTCCACACCCTCCACAGCCAAAACCAGCGCCCTGCCGTCGCCTGCTGCTTCTCCCTCCTCAACCGTGTCCTCAACACGGCTGAGCTCCTCACAGTCTTGTAAGGCTTCCTCCTACCCTTTCTGCTTTTTCTGTCTGTTCTTCTTCCCCGCTCTTACTCTTGTTCGTTCCTTCCTTTCTTCCTTCCTTCCTTCCTTCCTTCCTTTCACCCCTCCTTCCTTCCAACAACTTCCAGATCTGGTGCTTCCGGATTTGTTTTGGTACTTCGCCCTCCCTTCCTGCTGCCTTTGCCCAGCCTGGTACCTGCTGCAGCCCTGGGCCTGCGTACTGATTCTGGTGGGGGTGGAGCTCATTTGCGTTCTAGCAGGTTGTCTAGCGCTGTGTTTCAGGTGTGTGTCCAAGCTAGTGTTGACAGTGCACAAGTGCTTTAGCTATTGCTGTGGAGTGCTAGCACGGCATCCAGGACTTCTCTGGTTTTTGCTCTGCCTGATGGGGAGTGGGCAACGGGTGGGCAGGAGGTGGTCAGGGACACAGCCAGATTAGCTGACCCACAGGGTCAAGGAGATAGTCCACGTATCACAGAACGTCATGCTGAGTAGTAAAATGGGGGGGAGGGAGGGGGTGTGGAGTTTTTCCCCCAGTAGCCATTGCTCAGAGACTAGCTGGGCATTGGCCGCTGGTGGGGGGGGGGGGCAAAGTGATTGCCTTTGCATCTTACGGGTGGTTTGGGGTTTGCTTCTCCTTTAGTTTCTTCACTTCTGAAACCCCTCTGTGTCTGCACCTGTGTGGGCTGTTTTGCTTTTACATTTCTGATTCGCTCCCCATTCCCACTGAGGGGCAGTGAGTGAGTGGCTGGCTGGGTGCTTAGCATCCAGCCAGGGTCAATCCACCGCTGACTGGCACACACGCTGGCCCCAACTGGGTCTAAGCAGGATGGAGAGGCTTAGGGAAGAAGCCAAAAGCCCAATCCTCTCTCTTGCTCAGCAAGACTCAGGGCGATACGGGGCTGCTTTTCTTGCCCGAGGCCCTAGCCCAGCGTTTCTTCCCATCTCCTTCACCCTACCCTCTTGGCTTGCCACCCTCAGTCAGCCCGTGCTTTCCTCCCAGCAGACGTCACCCACGAGAAGACAACCGTGCCACACATTGTGCCACCTCTGACCACGCAGAAGACCACCGCCGCCACCTCCGCCAGCAGCACCGCCAAGACCTCTGTCTCCAGAGAGGCGATTTCTGCTAGCACCGCAGAAGTCCCTCTGACAAGGACGCCTCCAAGTCCCAGCTCGCCGTCTGCCCACAGCAGCCCTCTCAGCACCCGGCTGACATCTGCCGCCACTTCCACCGTCTCCTCCACGGTGGCGCCAACCGCCAGCCCCAAGCCTACGCCTACGACCCTAAGGCCCAAGCCCTCTTCCCCGACGACGACTGCTCCAACAGAGTCGCCTGCACCGGAGTCCTCCACACCCTCCACAGCCAAAACCAGCGCCCTGCCGTCGCCTGCTGCTTCTCCCTCCTCAACCGTGTCCTCAACACGGCTGAGCTCCTCACAGTCTTGTAAGGCTTCCTCCTACCCTTTCTGCTTTTTCTGTCTGTTCTTCTTCCCCGCTCTTACTCTTGTTCGTTCCTTCCTTTCTTCCTTCCTTCCTTCCTTCCTTCCTTCCTTTCACCCCTCCTTCCTTCCAACAACTTCCAGATCTGGTGCTTCCGGATTTGTTTTGGTACTTCGCCCTCCCTTCCTGCTGCCTTTGCCCAGCCTGGTACCTGCTGCAGCCCTGGGCCTGCGTACTGATTCTGGTGGGGGTGGAGCTCATTTGCGTTCTAGCAGGTTGTCTAGCGCTGTGTTTCAGGTGTGTGTCCAAGCTAGTGTTGACAGTGCACAAGTGCTTTAGCTATTGCTGTGGAGTGCTAGCACGGCATCCAGGACTTCTCTGGTTTTTGCTCTGCCTGATGGGGAGTGGGCAACGGGTGGGCAGGAGGTGGTCAGGGACACAGCCAGATTAGCTGACCCACAGGGTCAAGGAGATAGTCCACGTATCACAGAACGTCATGCTGAGTAGTAAAATGGGGGGGAGGGAGGGGGTGTGGAGTTTTTCCCCCAGTAGCCATTGCTCAGAGACTAGCTGGGCATTGGCCGCTGGTGGGGGGGGGGGGGCAAAGTGATTGCCTTTGCATCTTACGGGTGGTTTGGGGTTTGCTTCTCCTTTAGTTTCTTCACTTCTGAAACCCCTCTGTGTCTGCACCTGTGTGGGCTGTTTTGCTTTTACATTTCTGATTCGCTCCCCATTCCCACTGAGGGGCAGTGAGTGAGTGGCTGGCTGGGTGCTTAGCATCCAGCCAGGGTCAATCCACCGCTGACTGGCACACACGCTGGCCCCAACTGGGTCTAAGCAGGATGGAGAGGCTTAGGGAAGAAGCCAAAAGCCCAATCCTCTCTCTTGCTCAGCAAGACTCAGGGCGATACGGGGCTGCTTTTCTTGCCCGAGGCCCTAGCCCAGCGTTTCTTCCCATCTCCTTCACCCTACCCTCTTGGCTTGCCACCCTCAGTCAGCCCGTGCTTTCCTCCCAGCAGACGTCACCCACGAGAAGACAACCGTGCCACACATTGTGCCACCTCTGACCACGCAGAAGACCACCGCCGCCACCTCCGCCAGCAGCACCGCCAAGACCTCTGTCTCCAGAGAGGCGATTTCTGCTAGCACCGCAGAAGTCCCTCTGACAAGGACGCCTCCAAGTCCCAGCTCGCCGTCTGCCCACAGCAGCCCTCTCAGCACCCGGCTGACATCTGCCGCCACTTCCACCGTCTCCTCCACGGTGGCGCCAACCGCCAGCCCCAAGCCTACGCCTACGACCCTAAGGCCCAAGCCCTCTTCCCCGACGACGACTGCTCCAACAGAGTCGCCTGCACCGGAGTCCTCCACACCCTCCACAGCCAAAACCAGCGCCCTGCCGTCGCCTGCTGCTTCTCCCTCCTCAACCGTGTCCTCAACACGGCTGAGCTCCTCACAGTCTTGTAAGGCTTCCTCCTACCCTTTCTGCTTTTTCTGTCTGTTCTTCTTCCCCGCTCTTACTCTTGTTCGTTCCTTCCTTTCTTCCTTCCTTCCTTCCTTCCTTCCTTCCTTTCACCCCTCCTTCCTTCCAACAACTTCCAGATCTGGTGCTTCCGGATTTGTTTTGGTACTTCGCCCTCCCTTCCTGCTGCCTTTGCCCAGCCTGGTACCTGCTGCAGCCCTGGGCCTGCGTACTGATTCTGGTGGGGGTGGAGCTCATTTGCGTTCTAGCAGGTTGTCTAGCGCTGTGTTTCAGGTGTGTGTCCAAGCTAGTGTTGACAGTGCACAAGTGCTTTAGCTATTGCTGTGGAGTGCTAGCACGGCATCCAGGACTTCTCTGGTTTTTGCTCTGCCTGATGGGGAGTGGGCAACGGGTGGGCAGGAGGTGGTCAGGGACACAGCCAGATTAGCTGACCCACAGGGTCAAGGAGATAGTCCACGTATCACAGAACGTCATGCTGAGTAGTAAAATGGGGGGGAGGGAGGGGGTGTGGAGTTTTTCCCCCAGTAGCCATTGCTCAGAGACTAGCTGGGCATTGGCCGCTGGTGGGGGGGGGGGGCAAAGTGATTGCCTTTGCATCTTACGGGTGGTTTGGGGTTTGCTTCTCCTTTAGTTTCTTCACTTCTGAAACCCCTCTGTGTCTGCACCTGTGTGGGCTGTTTTGCTTTTACATTTCTGATTCGCTCCCCATTCCCACTGAGGGGCAGTGAGTGAGTGGCTGGCTGGGTGCTTAGCATCCAGCCAGGGTCAATCCACCGCTGACTGGCACACACGCTGGCCCCAACTGGGTCTAAGCAGGATGGAGAGGCTTAGGGAAGAAGCCAAAAGCCCAATCCTCTCTCTTGCTCAGCAAGACTCAGGGCGATACGGGGCTGCTTTTCTTGCCCGAGGCCCTAGCCCAGCGTTTCTTCCCATCTCCTTCACCCTACCCTCTTGGCTTGCCACCCTCAGTCAGCCCGTGCTTTCCTCCCAGCAGACGTCACCCACGAGAAGACAACCGTGCCACACATTGTGCCACCTCTGACCACGCAGAAGACCACCGCCGCCACCTCCGCCAGCAGCACCGCCAAGACCTCTGTCTCCAGAGAGGCGATTTCTGCTAGCACCGCAGAAGTCCCTCTGACAAGGACGCCTCCAAGTCCCAGCTCGCCGTCTGCCCACAGCAGCCCTCTCAGCACCCGGCTGACATCTGCCGCCACTTCCACCGTCTCCTCCACGGTGGCGCCAACCGCCAGCCCCAAGCCTACGCCTACGACCCTAAGGCCCAAGCCCTCTTCCCCGACGACGACTGCTCCAACAGAGTCGCCTGCACCGGAGTCCTCCACACCCTCCACAGCCAAAACCAGCGCCCTGCCGTCGCCTGCTGCTTCTCCCTCCTCAACCGTGTCCTCAACACGGCTGAGCTCCTCACAGTCTTGTAAGGCTTCCTCCTACCCTTTCTGCTTTTTCTGTCTGTTCTTCTTCCCCGCTCTTACTCTTGTTCGTTCCTTCCTTTCTTCCTTCCTTCCTTCCTTCCTTCCTTCCTTTCACCCCTCCTTCCTTCCAACAACTTCCAGATCTGGTGCTTCCGGATTTGTTTTGGTACTTCGCCCTCCCTTCCTGCTGCCTTTGCCCAGCCTGGTACCTGCTGCAGCCCTGGGCCTGCGTACTGATTCTGGTGGGGGTGGAGCTCATTTGCGTTCTAGCAGGTTGTCTAGCGCTGTGTTTCAGGTGTGTGTCCAAGCTAGTGTTGACAGTGCACAAGTGCTTTAGCTATTGCTGTGGAGTGCTAGCACGGCATCCAGGACTTCTCTGGTTTTTGCTCTGCCTGATGGGGAGTGGGCAACGGGTGGGCAGGAGGTGGTCAGGGACACAGCCAGATTAGCTGACCCACAGGGTCAAGGAGATAGTCCACGTATCACAGAACGTCATGCTGAGTAGTAAAATGGGGGGGAGGGAGGGGGTGTGGAGTTTTTCCCCCAGTAGCCATTGCTCAGAGACTAGCTGGGCATTGGCCGCTGGTGGGGGGGGGGGGCAAAGTGATTGCCTTTGCATCTTACGGGTGGTTTGGGGTTTGCTTCTCCTTTAGTTTCTTCACTTCTGAAACCCCTCTGTGTCTGCACCTGTGTGGGCTGTTTTGCTTTTACATTTCTGATTCGCTCCCCATTCCCACTGAGGGGCAGTGAGTGAGTGGCTGGCTGGGTGCTTAGCATCCAGCCAGGGTCAATCCACCGCTGACTGGCACACACGCTGGCCCCAACTGGGTCTAAGCAGGATGGAGAGGCTTAGGGAAGAAGCCAAAAGCCCAATCCTCTCTCTTGCTCAGCAAGACTCAGGGCGATACGGGGCTGCTTTTCTTGCCCGAGGCCCTAGCCCAGCGTTTCTTCCCATCTCCTTCACCCTACCCTCTTGGCTTGCCACCCTCAGTCAGCCCGTGCTTTCCTCCCAGCAGACGTCACCCACGAGAAGACAACCGTGCCACACATTGTGCCACCTCTGACCACGCAGAAGACCACCGCCGCCACCTCCGCCAGCAGCACCGCCAAGACCTCTGTCTCCAGAGAGGCGATTTCTGCTAGCACCGCAGAAGTCCCTCTGACAAGGACGCCTCCAAGTCCCAGCTCGCCGTCTGCCCACAGCAGCCCTCTCAGCACCCGGCTGACATCTGCCGCCACTTCCACCGTCTCCTCCACGGTGGCGCCAACCGCCAGCCCCAAGCCTACGCCTACGACCCTAAGGCCCAAGCCCTCTTCCCCGACGACGACTGCTCCAACAGAGTCGCCTGCACCGGAGTCCTCCACACCCTCCACAGCCAAAACCAGCGCCCTGCCGTCGCCTGCTGCTTCTCCCTCCTCAACCGTGTCCTCAACACGGCTGAGCTCCTCACAGTCTTGTAAGGCTTCCTCCTACCCTTTCTGCTTTTTCTGTCTGTTCTTCTTCCCCGCTCTTACTCTTGTTCGTTCCTTCCTTTCTTCCTTCCTTCCTTCCTTCCTTCCTTTCACCCCTCCTTCCTTCCAACAACTTCCAGATCTGGTGCTTCCGGATTTGTTTTGGTACTTCGCCCTCCCTTCCTGCTGCCTTTGCCCAGCCTGGTACCTGCTGCAGCCCTGGGCCTGCGTACTGATTCTGGTGGGGGTGGAGCTCATTTGCGTTCTAGCAGGTTGTCTAGCGCTGTGTTTCAGGTGTGTGTCCAAGCTAGTGTTGACAGTGCACAAGTGCTTTAGCTATTGCTGTGGAGTGCTAGCACGGCATCCAGGACTTCTCTGGTTTTTGCTCTGCCTGATGGGGAGTGGGCAACGGGTGGGCAGGAGGTGGTCAGGGACACAGCCAGATTAGCTGACCCACAGGGTCAAGGAGATAGTCCACGTATCACAGAACGTCATGCTGAGTAGTAAAATGGGGGGGAGGGAGGGGGTGTGGAGTTTTTCCCCCAGTAGCCATTGCTCAGAGACTAGCTGGGCATTGGCCGCTGGTGGGGGGGGGGGGGCAAAGTGATTGCCTTTGCATCTTACGGGTGGTTTGGGGTTTGCTTCTCCTTTAGTTTCTTCACTTCTGAAACCCCTCTGTGTCTGCACCTGTGTGGGCTGTTTTGCTTTTACATTTCTGATTCGCTCCCCATTCCCACTGAGGGGCAGTGAGTGAGTGGCTGGCTGGGTGCTTAGCATCCAGCCAGGGTCAATCCACCGCTGACTGGCACACACGCTGGCCCCAACTGGGTCTAAGCAGGATGGAGAGGCTTAGGGAAGAAGCCAAAAGCCCAATCCTCTCTCTTGCTCAGCAAGACTCAGGGCGATACGGGGCTGCTTTTCTTGCCCGAGGCCCTAGCCCAGCGTTTCTTCCCATCTCCTTCACCCTACCCTCTTGGCTTGCCACCCTCAGTCAGCCCGTGCTTTCCTCCCAGCAGACGTCACCCACGAGAAGACAACCGTGCCACACATTGTGCCACCTCTGACCACGCAGAAGACCACCGCCGCCACCTCCGCCAGCAGCACCGCCAAGACCTCTGTCTCCAGAGAGGCGATTTCTGCTAGCACCGCAGAAGTCCCTCTGACAAGGACGCCTCCAAGTCCCAGCTCGCCGTCTGCCCACAGCAGCCCTCTCAGCACCCGGCTGACATCTGCCGCCACTTCCACCGTCTCCTCCACGGTGGCGCCAACCGCCAGCCCCAAGCCTACGCCTACGACCCTAAGGCCCAAGCCCTCTTCCCCGACGACGACTGCTCCAACAGAGTCGCCTGCACCGGAGTCCTCCACACCCTCCACAGCCAAAACCAGCGCCCTGCCGTCGCCTGCTGCTTCTCCCTCCTCAACCGTGTCCTCAACACGGCTGAGCTCCTCACAGTCTTGTAAGGCTTCCTCCTACCCTTTCTGCTTTTTCTGTCTGTTCTTCTTCCCCGCTCTTACTCTTGTTCGTTCCTTCCTTTCTTCCTTCCTTCCTTCCTTCCTTCCTTTCACCCCTCCTTCCTTCCAACAACTTCCAGATCTGGTGCTTCCGGATTTGTTTTGGTACTTCGCCCTCCCTTCCTGCTGCCTTTGCCCAGCCTGGTACCTGCTGCAGCCCTGGGCCTGCGTACTGATTCTGGTGGGGGTGGAGCTCATTTGCGTTCTAGCAGGTTGTCTAGCGCTGTGTTTCAGGTGTGTGTCCAAGCTAGTGTTGACAGTGCACAAGTGCTTTAGCTATTGCTGTGGAGTGCTAGCACGGCATCCAGGACTTCTCTGGTTTTTGCTCTGCCTGATGGGGAGTGGGCAACGGGTGGGCAGGAGGTGGTCAGGGACACAGCCAGATTAGCTGACCCACAGGGTCAAGGAGATAGTCCACGTATCACAGAACGTCATGCTGAGTAGTAAAATGGGGGGGAGGGAGGGGGTGTGGAGTTTTTCCCCCAGTAGCCATTGCTCAGAGACTAGCTGGGCATTGGCCGCTGGTGGGGGGGGGGGGGCAAAGTGATTGCCTTTGCATCTTACGGGTGGTTTGGGGTTTGCTTCTCCTTTAGTTTCTTCACTTCTGAAACCCCTCTGTGTCTGCACCTGTGTGGGCTGTTTTGCTTTTACATTTCTGATTCGCTCCCCATTCCCACTGAGGGGCAGTGAGTGAGTGGCTGGCTGGGTGCTTAGCATCCAGCCAGGGTCAATCCACCGCTGACTGGCACACACGCTGGCCCCAACTGGGTCTAAGCAGGATGGAGAGGCTTAGGGAAGAAGCCAAAAGCCCAATCCTCTCTCTTGCTCAGCAAGACTCAGGGCGATACGGGGCTGCTTTTCTTGCCCGAGGCCCTAGCCCAGCGTTTCTTCCCATCTCCTTCACCCTACCCTCTTGGCTTGCCACCCTCAGTCAGCCCGTGCTTTCCTCCCAGCAGACGTCACCCACGAGAAGACAACCGTGCCACACATTGTGCCACCTCTGACCACGCAGAAGACCACCGCCGCCACCTCCGCCAGCAGCACCGCCAAGACCTCTGTCTCCAGAGAGGCGATTTCTGCTAGCACCGCAGAAGTCCCTCTGACAAGGACGCCTCCAAGTCCCAGCTCGCCGTCTGCCCACAGCAGCCCTCTCAGCACCCGGCTGACATCTGCCGCCACATCTACATTTTCTTCTGCTTTGGCCTCAACCACCATCCCAACCTATACACCCCGCACTACTTCCACATTTAGTTCTGCTAAGAGTACTACATATTATTCCTCTCAAAACACCACATTAACTCCACATGGCAAAACATCTTCATTAGTAGTTCCTACCAGTATCTTTGCCAAGTCCACTCCAGTTTTGATCCCAACTGTTTTATCTACAACAATTACTTTTGCTCCCAGTGTTATTACTACTGCTTCTACAGAGTCAGTTGAAAGAACTTCTTTGCGAACGACAACATTAACCACTACCCGCACTACATCATCTCCTTTCATCTCTAGACTTTCAACATCCTTGTCTTCTGTTGTACCATTAACAGTGCCCCAAGGTAAAGCACATCCATGTTATTTCCTATATCATGTTTTTGTTTTTAGCACATCTTTCCTTTCATGAGTGTATGAATTCTTACATTACATATTCTTTGGCTACAATACCATTTGTATGCACTGGTGCATTCTTTTCTTTTTGTCCTTTCTGCAGTTATTTTTTGTAGAGTAGTTGTCCAAAATCTTTGATTTTGTAATAGGTTTCCTGCTATATACTGATGTAAACATTAAAAAGTGTGAGTTAAGGAGGCTGAGAGGATGTAGACCAGGAGAGTCACAGAATCATTTGGTTTTTAATCTTAAAATCCCAGTAAAGCAATTTAAGAAAGATGCCTTTTATTTGGACAGGCTATCTCTTGACTTACCCTGCAGTCCTTCTGTTAGCTCTCATATACTCTTTCTGCACACTTGAGCATTCTTTGGTATCTCTTCTTCAGGATACTGTTTTCTCAGTTTTCAAGGTACAGTGATGTTTTTTGGCTCCTGTGCATAATTAAAACCTAATTATGTTTTAACTAAAGGAATACCACATTCTATAATTTCTGCACCATTTCATGTAAAGGGAGGCACACACAAAGCAACATCCTCGCTCCTGGTTTGAAATGGAACTGTCCTACTTTAGGATCTAAAGTACAGGAGTCAGGAACACTCGTGTGGTTGAACAGCAGATACCTATAAATTTTTAACGGTAATCTCTGTAGGTAGCAGAGGCCTAGTTTTATAGTCCTGTTTAGAAACAGTGATAGGTTTAGATACAGGTTTTATTCAACAGTTCCTAGGATATGGATTAACCCTTCTAAGAATAAACAAGAATGACATATGCACTGTTCAATCTGTGAATGGAAGGTAGATTTCCTGTGTGGTTCTTTTTTGTATGTTGTTTGTTTTAACCAGTATTTGAGGACCCACAGAAGAGTTAACATCTCAATTTCAGCTACTTTGCATTCTCTTTTGGGAGGGTTCAACAAAGGAGAAACTATCTGGAAAGTGTACATTTACCATATCATACTGCCTTCTTTTCTATTGCCTTCTCCACTGTCATATATCACTTTCACCATTCGTTCTCATTTTCTGTGTGTTTAACTCATAAAGAATGTACAACCTCACCTCCCACGAGTTACGGCCTTCACTTGCCTTGTCTTTTTCAAGAATTAGGAGGGACGTGTGGCATTATAATAGGCCTGCCCTTTTCTACTCTACTTAATAATGATTATAAGTATTTGCATCTTTTTATCTTTGAAGCACCTGTTAAAAATTTTTCCAGACGTATATGCTATTTCTTTAGTTGTTGCAAGTCTTCACACACAGTCCTCCATTCCATTGTTGCTGAACCAGAAGCTTATCTCTAACAGTGACAAAAAATGAACAAAGAGGAACACCATGCTCAAGTCATCCAAGACATCACCTACTGAGTCTTACTGCAGAAGACTGATTTACACAAAAGGTCCTAAATAGTCAACTAAGGAAACTGTATTTGTGGTTAACTACTACTCTCAAACAGTGATGTGAAAATTGATATATAACAGCGGGTACAGTCACCTGTAGCAGAACCTTTCATCTCTGTTTTCACCATTAACCTTGGCAGCAGTGCGCAGCTTGTACAGGTCAGTCAGCTCAGCCACAAGGCATGGCAGAATTACCTACCTGCAGAGCAAGCGACTGAATGCAGTCTGTCCTTCCTCCCACCATTTTACAAGTAATGCAGTACCAGAGAGGCTGGTTTCAGGGTGTTTTTTTAGCAGAAAGGAGGCTCAAATTGACTGTGTGAGCATCAGGAAATGACAGTTTGTCATAAGGAGATGGGATTTGCCCCACTCCCTTGGACCCTGCTTTCACAGACTGCATCCTCGTAATTTTCACCTCACAGAAGAGGAATCCAAGTAGGAACTCTCATAAGCAGGATTTTTCCCCAGTATAATTATGGTTTTGGTGCCTGTTTTAGATTTTGTTCACATTCTTTTTCTAAGAGAAGTGCTTCTGAACAGTATCTTCCTAACCATACCATTACTGGGTTTGTTCCTTGCAGTTAACAGGCAGTACCTCCCACTATTTATTTCCTAAGTTCAGAAAGCTGCTAACAAGTTCTTCTCCCTTCTCTGCACATTTTTTCAGCCCTAAACTGAGCCATTCTGGTAGCTTTCAGTTCAGAAAGATAAGTTAAATACTGGTCTAGCTCTTCATTTGTGAGATACAGGTATAGTACCTTAGTCTAGCATCCAGTTATTAGTTGCCTTCTTTTTCCAAGGACACATCCCCAAATTCCTTCTACAGTATTAACTGAGTCTTCCCTGAAACAATATTCAGGTTTCATCCATAACCTTTTTTCCAAGCAGGGAACCTGAATGTGCTCAGAAGAGCATTGTACAGGAGCAGCACAAGAGGTGCATGAATTGCCTTCATAGTATTCAACATCTTTGCTCTCCTTAATATAAATTTCAAACACAATCTTTAAACTCATTAGAAAACCTGTGTTTGCAGTCAGCTTTTTGCTTCAAAAAGTGCTTAGTGTCTTGCTGCAAGTCAGTAGAAAATGCAAGATCTATACATATAATCATTATCCAGTACAGAGCATTATACATTCCATCTAGTAAGGAAAGACTGATTGTGGGCAGGTATTTAAGTTGTGAACTTCTGGCTGCCTATAAATAAATAAATCCTTAAAATGTCTACATTAAGCTTTTTTCAAATAAGTAAAATCCATTAAAAAGTCTTGTAACTAGAAATAATTCCACCAGAATTAGCCAGCTGGTTATTTTATTGGCATCTTTGTGTTCTTAGCAATGGATTAGAGTTTTTTCCTGCTGGACTGAATTTGCACTATATTCTTAACAGGAATATTTTGCTCATTTGTAATTCCACCAACTTGCATTTTCTTAGTTGTCCTCCAGGGTAACTCTCTCATGCACCTTCAGTGCCTAGTTTAAAACCATCTCTTGCTGTGTTACTCACTTGTGACTTGTTAATTGTCCCATGTAATAGGAATGGTTTTCCATGAAACCCAAGTATGGAGGCTTTTGGCATCCAGCAAAGGCTACTCGAGAAGACAAAGATAAATTTCTGCTATAATATTTTCTTTTTACATTTGACAGAGCGTTGTAGAGAACTCAAATATGAAGAAAAAATAACTTACAAAGGCTGTTCTACAAATGTCACTTTAAGCCGATGTGAAGGATCATGTCCATCTTCAACAAAGTAAGGATAGTTGAGAGATTGTGTAGTACTAAAATTGTTTCTTTTTATTTGGCCATCTCTAAGTAGTGGTATTTGTTAACTGTCACACCTTTGTAATTCAGGGAGAAAAATGTGGTTGGCATCTATCCAGCAATATAACATTGCAGTGTAAGCCAGCTAGCTACAAACAACACTAATAAGGCCATTTAGTACTAGGGATTTACAATTTAAACAAGGGATGTTGTCTCACTTGAAGTTGGTGGGTTTTTTGTGGGTTTTTGTTTTTTGTTTGGGTTTTTTTTTTTAACAAAACAAAACAGGGACCAATACTGCAGTTTTGGGGGGGCTTTTTTGTTGGGTTTTCTTGTTTGTTTTTGAAGACAGAAAAGGTCAGTTAGACCACAAATACCTGTTTTCAAATAGCCAAGGCAGCAAAGTAAGAAATTTGTCTCACCTAAATACATAATGTCACTTCAGTTGTCTCATAACATTCTCAGGGATATTTTAGTTACAAGTGTGATGTCTGATTGGTCATTAGGAGACTACTCAGAGAATCAAGGCTTCAGTAAAACTAAAGTCACTGCAGCAGTACAGCAGAGTTCACAGTTATTTGGGAAAAAAATTAAAATTGTTATATTCCAAACAATCCAAGCAAATTACAATGTTCAAGAACAGGAAAGCAATGAAGAGTTTTGCTTTTGCAAAAACTAATTTAAATTAATGTTGAAGCTAAAAGCTATCCCCTTCAAAGTTCAGGTATCCCCCAGCATTTTGAAGACTGAGTAATTGACTTTGCATCTTGAGAGTTTTCAAAAGTGTTGTGAAGCCTGGAGGAAGATTTTTAGAGTTATTAAGGTTCATCACAATCACTAAGAAAGTTGTGGTTAAAAAAAGTTTTGTTTTAATTGAGACCAAGCAGACTTTTCTCCCCTTTACAGAGATTTTTCAAAAATATTTTTTCTGTAACTATCTGGTTCCCATAGCTGAATTCTAGCCTACATTTATACAACTATTTATACAACTTCCCACCAACCAAAAAAACCCCCAAAAGATAGGAGCAAGTCCATCAGCACAGTTGGTTGAATGCTGTCAGAAAAGCAACAGTATAACAGAAAAACAGTACTATCAGAAGAGAATCTAAATCTCATCTGCTTATTCAAGCTATCACTTCACCCACCTATTCCTGTTAGTTCAGCAAGATATGTGGAAATCTACCTCTGCTTTGTTAACTGACCTCACTCACAACCTAGAATCAACATTACAGTTGTGCAGTTTTCAGCTTAGATTCTGGTGCTGACAGTTCAGAGTAAAAGGGATTTTCCTTCCTCCAGGAACTGTGCAAAAGGAACATCCACAATTTAGCATCTTTGTTAAACAAATCATACCAGGGACCTTTTTGCAAACTGTAAGTAGTCCAGTGCACAACTTGAAAAAAGTTTATAGTTTATGATTTTCAGAAGTGCAAAAGGAGAATAGGGAAATCAAATCCTGTTAGTTTTCCAGTAAGGTCTGAGGTCTAACAGCTCTAAGACCTTTGAAAAGTCTCTGAACTCCTACAGTAGTCATCATGAGAACTTGAGTCAATTGCTGCTCTGTTTGTAGTTCTGTAGTTGACAGAACTGTTAAACTCTAAGGGTTGTGCTCTCCTCTCTAAACTTTCCACCATAAGAAAAAAAAAGTTCAAATACTTGAAAAGCTGCAAGCCTAAAATGCTGTATACAAATCCTAACTGATCCTCCCTCTCTTCAAACAGGTTGAATGTTGAGAAGATGATGGTCAACACAGCATGTGGCTGCTGTAGGCCACTGCAACTTCTTAAGAAGGAATTCCAACTACCATGCCAAGACCCAGATAACCCTGGAAAAAGGCTCATTACAGAAATAATCGTATTTGGTGGCTGTGTTTGTAACTTTGACAGTTGCATACACTAGCCAGACCTCCAGATGGCCTCAGATACCAATTTTTTTTTTTTAATTAAACACTGATCACAATTTAACATTTCCACAGCGACTGCTCATTGCTGGGAGTTCTCTTGTATTGATTACACGGGATAGCCCTGCAGTGCTGCTTCCTGAGCAGCTACCTGGAGTGTCAATGAAGTTAACTGATAAAATTATTCCTGATCAGGAAGGGGTTGGGGGGTGCAGGGGAGGAAAAAAAAATAATGAAGAACAGGCAGGGTGGGGTTTGGGAGGGAAGACCATGTCAGACTGTCTGGTCTTGCTCAGGGCAATATTTAACCAGAGAATAAGAACTGACCTAGGCACTGTGTGATAACAGAAATTTGACTTTTGAATAAAGTAGAAGGAATTGAATTTGCTAACTTATTTCTCATCATTTGACCAATTATTTTAACTGAAAATAGTCTGTTAGGTTCACTATAGTAGAACTAGGACCTGTGGAATAGCCCATTACTTCACTGGAGAAGAGTGAGGTACTGAGGTGACCTGTTCCCTTTTAAAGTGGAGACAAGCACTTGGTGCTTGCCATCCATACACAGCTGCTATCAGAAAGCAAAGCACTACATGAACCAAAAGCTAATTGTGAGGTTTCTATATGCACCCTTAGTGGGGTGGGACATTTCTAGAAACATCATTAACACAGACACATAGTGGCTTTCAGACAAAGCAGAAATTTGCAGGGTATTTCTCTGCAAGAAATCAAAGACAATATGTGTCTGACAGGATACAGGTGGCTCACTCACAAGCGGTTTCTACTTGCTGCTAGTATTCTTTACTACTTTGTTTGCAATTAATTCAAGAAAAAGTTGTATGAATGCACAAAAGCTCATGGTGCCCAGGTGCTTTTTTTTTCTTTTAGCAAGTTTTAGAGAAGTGCTAAGAAGCTGAAACATACATTTAAAGCTTGAGTGAGGTTATTTAGCAGTTTAGATACTCTTCTTTTACAGCAACATCAACTTTTTTACAAGTCCTGCCTGTGTTAATACAGGTGCATGCTTCATAGCCTCAATTACACTCCACTGTTACACCAGTTTACTGCAGCATGCACTATACTTACTGTTGTTAAACACTATAGGAAGACAGATGTTACATCAAGTGGGTTTTTGGGGTTTTTTGTTTTTGTTTTACCACTTATTTGTAACATGTGACCAAACACATCAAAACAAAAAAGCCATAAACACACTCAGTGGGGGAGCAGAAATCTGCAGGCCAGATAAGACTCAACTGAACACAACCCACCAGTAGTTTGCAGAAAAGAATTTACCATTACACATCAATTGTTCCATAACAACCATTTCAGGCAAGTATTCTTTACAACTCCATGCCCCCAGACAAAAAAGGACAGTTTGATTATGGTTCTAATCATTTATTTAATCTTAATATGTTCTTCTGATGAATATAGTCTAATATATAGTCTTCTATATGAAAATTCTCCACTTAATTTGACAAGAACTTTGTTTTATACAAATAAGACAATCACCATAAGTATTACATACTGGAGTGTAGGTCAAGAATGAACATATGCTACCTGTTTTGCTATTCAGTTATTTTCACATGTCAATGCCTGAAAATACTGTACTTAAAAACAATAACACTGTTTACTGCAGAAATTACTTTGTCTGCTTGACAGAATACATCACTTTGGTAAGTTAACCACTCACAAAAAAAATAATCAAGTGTTTGTCCTTAATTTGTTCACTTTTCTGCTCACGGCTTCATTGAGCTGACATTTAATACAAAGTGTGAGCAGTCATAAGCTTAACACAGTCACCACTGAAAAGACACTTTCCCCTCACCCCCATCCTTCCCATGTTTTTAATGCACATTTTAGCACAGATTGAACCAAAGCAAAGTGAACTGAAGTAGTGCAGTGTCTCAAGGTGTCCTTTAATGAGGGCACAGAACATTTTCAAGGGGACAAGATACACAACAGGATTTGAAAAAAAAAAAAAACAGAAACAGAAGCTCCTCCCTGTCTTTGCCAAGACTCCCTTTAGTTCAGCACATCAGATTTTTAATATAGCAGCCAACAGCACGATTAAGATAACAGGTGTAATAAAGAGACATATGGCATCCAAAGGACAAAACATAAGGTAGTCCATCAGTTCTTTGCCAACTGCCCAACCTGACTGCAGAAACTACTCATGAAGATTTTCAAAGACAAAGTGTGTGATCAAAGAGTCTCAATTAGCTACCTGAAACACCATAAAACAGCCAATTGTTCAAGAGAACTTTTGCAGAAACACCAGGTCTATAGCCAAGTTTTCAGTCATAACATCCACAGTTACCAGCCATTTCTGGAAAAACAAAAACAAAATCTCCCCAAATCCAAACACCACAGCCAAACCTTTGTGCCTCATTTTTCACCTGCACTCAAGTATGATCACTAGCCTTCAACCAAACCAAATTAATAATCACCCAGTTGTATCATTTAACTCAAAGCACTGAAGAAAAAAAGCAAGGCACACTCAATCATGCAGAATCCTGTCCCCTGCTGTGCACTGGGCAGCATGACAGGAGCCTCATTTATATATATTTTCAAGGTCATCACTATCACTCAAAACGTTTATTTCATGGGCACACTTGGCTGTATGTGCTGTGAGACACCAGTCCCAGGCTTCCTCTAAATAACCTTGAGGAAATCTTGATCTGAGCTTCACTTCTCATATCAGCAGTAGCTGACTTCATTCATCATGACCTGCAGCATTTGCTGACAACTGCCCACAGTTTCTAACTGCACTACCTCAGCTGCTTTGTTTTAGGAGCCTTTGTTGCTCCTCAAGGCTTGAAGAGTGTGAGCCAAAGTTGTGTGCACTTATTTCTGCAGAGAGGCTGCAAAGAGTTTGCTGATGTGGAACAAGTTACAGAGGCTTTGGTTGTAAAAACCACTATAAAAGCTGAACATTTTGGGGCCTTCTACTCTCAGTCTCAACACAAGTCTTCTACACCATGTTGGATATTTGTACCACCGCTGACAGACAGGAAACTGTTCAGATATCAGTTATTCAACCTCTCCAGTTTTAACATTACTGTGCACTGGGGAAAAACCCTACTATTTAAAGTTACATTTTCATCTGAAATAGTGCATGCCTTACGGCCCTTCAAGGGCCCATTTCTTCCCACATCCACTTTTATACAGTACCAGACTCTGCAGTTAGTTATATCACATCATTAGAACTATTACTTGCTAAATCTGATGGAAACAGAAAAAAACACAGGACAGAATATTCGACTTCAGTTTGACTAACAATGGACAAGCATGTACTCATTCACCCCCTACCAGAGAAGCTCACCTCATTATTTGAGATAAGCAGAAGGATTAAGAATACCTTTTGTGTTCAGTCCACTTTCCAAAGATCAGAAAAACATTAAGATGTAAAGGATTACAAGAGTAATACTTTAAGACTCTGGTTCTGTGGCATTTTTCAAATACAAAGATTGGTGACACTCAAATGTTCACTTTAATCAGATTCAAACACATCTTGGAATCTGCCCTTCCATCTAGTACAAGGCTTGTGGCAATGTTCAAATTTACAGAGTTTTGAGTCTACATTAACATCTGAATTAACCATTACATCGGTTTCTTTCAGCTCAGAGCAGAGGGAGTACCTGTTAAAGGCACTAAGGGAGAATGTTACCAGCCATTTCCAGTTGAAATCCTTGGTTACCACATATAAATCGATTTCCCTTTAACAAGTTTAAAAGCCTGACCTCTGCAAAAAGAAAAAGCACAAAACGGCACTCCCACCCTTTGTGTAACACACTAAAAGCCATTTTTAATGGGAAAAGTCGCTTTCCTGTACTGTACATTTTATAGTCTTAATTTCAAACAAGGGTCAAGTCCTATTAAGGCAGGGAGCCGGTATTGGTTAACACTGCAGTACTCAGACAGTGATGTACAAGACATTTATTTGCAGTATGATGACAGCGATATAAATGGAAAAACCCAAACTGACATGGTTAATATTAAAACTGTTCTGACAGCAATTCACATAATCTCTGAGATACAGCTTCTTTACTTGTTCGTAGTGTGAGCCTATACATCTGAAAAAGAACATAAAATATTATTTACTTTTTAAACACAGTTTGGCATCAAATGAACACACAGTCAGCTAGTGAAAGCTGCCAGTTACCTCTTACTTGTTTTGTTAGATTTGGTAGGAAAAAAGACCTCAAGTTAAAACATTCAGAGGCAGCCAGCCAAGTAATACAGCTTTTTCAAACCATAGGCTGGAGCACACCTTCAAACCCTTGTTGAAAGTTACCATTGTTCCAAAATTTTTAGGCTTTAACAGCAAGATGTTGTCCAAAATTTTTCTTTAAGAGGAGTAAATGTTGTGGAAAAGTCTAAACACTCTCTACCACCACTTCTTCAGAAGACAGGAGTCTTACAACCCAAAACTTATTTTTAGTCCTCAGTTAACTTTGGCAAAATCTCTATCAAAATGCTTGAGGAAAAATATTCTTAGCATTGTCTTTGTTTGCTTATGTTTTCTCTTTTAACCAATCATTCTTTTATTCATTTAAAATGGCAAAGGTAATTATCCTTAATTTTGTCCCAAGGTGCATAAAACAGAAACATTAAACGTTTCAAACCTTCAAGAGAAGGTGAGACTTCACAGAGTCTGGAATAATACAATGATGTCTTTCAACAGGAAAGAGAATTGCTATGAAGAAGCAGCTTACCAAACTGGGCCAGGATCAGCTGCTATAATTTCATTTCATATTGGAGTCTGCAGTCACAATTAGCTATTGCAATAGTGATTTTAAATAAATACCTTAAGAAGTTACAGATATTTATTTCAGACAAGAACTTGTATTTAAGCTGTAGATACTTAAACAGATTACCTGTGCCTGGAGGTTGGGTTCAAGGCGCAGCAAGCATCCAATCTGAGTAGTTTTTGTATGGATGATACCAGCACCAACAAAGTTAGCAGGATTGGGATCTACCTCCTCAAGTAGGGCTGACCCAAAGCCAATTATCTATGAAAGAAGCCCAGAAGATTTAGATGTGGGGACAACAGGACATCAATACCAATTCTACCCAAGCACAGCCACCACCAACTAGGAAAACAAGTAGGAAACTAATTTTTATTTGAAGTGTTCAAGACATTAAAGAATTATCCAATACCAAATTTATTACAACAGATTTTTTGAAGTGACAGAGTGACCCTGATAATGAACTGTTCCTGGAAAAAAAAAAATGGTTCTTCTCAAAAACAACCAAGAAATAAGTTAAATTCAACGCAAGTCTCTCCTGTTTTTGATAAAGCCATTTCTGTCTTACACTAGTCACTTCTGTTTTGCCTAAGGCAGCCAGTTCTACAAAAAGTCACTTGGTTTCTTTTCTAACTAGTAACTCTGGTCTAAATTAAGGCTTGAAGTATCTTCCAATTCAGTTTTAAGCACTGAACTGGTGTTTTCTTAAATAGCTTCAAGTTTTCAGCTGCTATTGAAAACTATCTAATTCAAGCCACATTGAGAAACAGTCCATTTAACCCAGCACTGCTAAGGGTCTGTTACACAACATGGCCCTACGCTTTAACAGGATGACGCAATTGCCATATAAACCAAAACGTACAAAGTTTGCTTATACCACTACCCTTACATTACGAATTAAAGATACCATACTACCACCCACCTTTGCTTTTGTGATCTCTGCATCCATCGGGTGTTTTGCTTTAAAGATATTCTGTACTTCTTGTTTTGGACTGCAAGACAAGGCAAGATGAATACACAGTATAACACCTGTACTATGTACAGCATTGTTCAACAGCAACTAATTATATCGGGAGAGTTTGTAACTCACAGGATTAAGTATGGGTTGGGGCATGCAGCAGCTACATTCAAAATACACCCGTTTTCTTCTCTTGGCCCACCACAAGAGCCCCAAGCTCAAGTACAGACAAAGTCTTACTTGCTCAGTTGCTTCCAACGCTGAAAAAAGTCTTGAGAAGACATCTCTGTCGGCTGGAAAAATTTATTCAGTGTGATGGGTAATTTTACTGAAAGGTTTTGAAATGTTCCACCATACCTGCATATGGAATAGAAAGAACACAGTGTATGCAGCACAGTGTCAGCAGTCTCTCAGCATAAATCAACCAAGCAACCGAAGATGAACACTAAGGTGCAATTGTTTGCAATTAAAATCTATCAACTGCAGATAACGCTATTTCTAAGATACAGTTTAAATCCACTGTTTAATAAATTTATTTGCTCTGCTTAGATGGCACATGAAAGTGAATTGGCAGAACTCCTAATAAGGATCTCGGTTTCAGCATAGGTTGTTATCTTTCTAGATAGCACCCATCAAAGGAGTGAAAACACATCCCTGTGAAAACATACCAGTAAGAACCACTTTAGACTAGAATAACAGAATGTAGCCCAGAAATCAGGATTCCCCAAAGGCTTATGTTGAGTGGACATAAGATTCTATTTGGCTGCATACATTTCCAGTCCATGTTGTTTGCAGAAGTGTTCTTGGTTTCCAGAAGGGAGACATTACTGCATATATTCCTGTCAAGATTTCTTAAGCAAACAGGAAGACTGCTGTTTTATACAGATAGCAGAAAAAGAAGTCAGAGACATTTTATCAGTAGTGGCTTCTTGCTTAGTTTTTTTGTTTGTTTTTTTTTTTAATCACATTGTTCCAAGTGGATTCCCTACCTCCCCTAGTAGCTTAAAGCTTAGGTAGATCAATTTTTCAAGTAAGTCATCTACCCAAGACAGCTTTATGTGTCCATATTCTACACTTCAGTCAGAGGACAAGGCCAAATCTAACATCCTTCACCCAATTAATTCATGTGTTTTACCTGAATTGAATGTTCAGGATTGGAGCTTCCATAAAGTCTGACACACATTCAATGTTCACAACCTGTTGAACCTGTGCACCTCCATCCACTGTGGGGTCAACAGGTTTTGTCTGAAGATTCAGGCATAAGAAGTGGTTAAGGAAACTGATCAATGAATTGCTAACTTTAAAAAAAACCCCGCAAATCCTCCAATAAGCTACATGAGGAATTAGCATCGTGTCCATTCATTCTCTACATGCTACTGAATATTCAAAACTCAATTCTTGTACAGCAAAAAAGTTTTGGTGGTTTTTTTGGGGGTCCCCCCATACTGACACACAGTAGAAGCAATAGCCCACACAATTCTCAGTTATTTGGATATTCTTAAAGAAAGATGCCCTCAAAAAGCTATGAAAGCACTGAATTCACAATAAAAACCACTGGACTATCTCATTTCAATGTGAACATTACAGTGACACTGAGTCAAACAAGCTTGATTACATAGTCTCCCAGAAATCCTAAATTTGCAATACCAAGCATCAAGGACAAACTGTAAATTAAGAGCTTATTTTAAAGTATCATCATCTTTATGTACATGTATTCTTCTACCTCCTTCTCAAATCTGAGGTTATCTGCTAACACAGGGCTTGAAGGACACCACATCTATACCCCTGCTACTTCATGACCGTGGAGAAAGCTACAGAATTGCATTACGCATTTGTCCAGCCTGATTTCTCCTTATTTCAACAGTAAAATTTGTGTTTGTAACCAGACCTTTAAGGAGAGAATCTTCTATCTCTGCTCAAAACTTGCTCTTTCTACAAGAACTTCAGACAGCTATCAGCAAGTTTATAATTTCTTCATGTTCAAGGACACCATGCCTTGATCCAGCAGCTTTATTATAATTTTGTGTGGCATAAAACACAAAACCCAAATAAGAACAGACACAGGTTACTGCATTTAAGGATATTTGACTGTAGGTCATCTGAGCAGATTACTGTTGGAGTAAAATTCAAGAACTGTGTTGATGTCTTATTACCATAGAATATGAACATACGTCCTAGAAAGAAAACAAAAGACATGAGGATTTTTAGGTATGTCATATGTAATCATACTGAACTACTTGTGCTTCAAGTACCTAATACATTGTCTTTCTACCTTTCTTTAAAACAGTGTTTAAAAAACAAAGCATAATTTATATGGTTTATCTTCCCAAGATATTCACAGTTCAAAATTAAATAATAGATAAAACAAACCATCAGTCCTCTCCCACAGTAGCCATCACACAGGCAGTTAAATAATCAGCAGAAGTCTTTTAGTTGCCAGAGAACGTTACTTTCTATATAAAGAAGCTATTATGGTACCAAGAGTGATGCAGAAGATCAATCCTAGTGCTGGCCTGTGTTTGATTCCCAGCTCTTTCCTAGATGTTTTTAGTATCTTGTGCATTAACGTACTATGCTAGACATGTCTGAAATGTCTTGTGTATCATATTACAATAAGCTATACTGTAGGATACAAAAGTTGAGGAGAATGGTCCTTTATAACCCTGGCTGTACCAGCCTTACAACAAGGCAGGAAGAGCTGGAGCTTACAGTACCACTTAACACTCCCATTTCATCTCAGCTACCAAAACAACCAAAAAGTTTAAGGAAACAAGAACCCACACAGAAGCCAGGGACACAAGAACAATGAAGATCTTAAGACAGGTTAGGTCTGAAATCACATTTCCCTCTTAGAGTAACTGAAAAGCAAGTCCTATGTGCAATATCATGCTGGCATTGCCACTGATAATGCAGACAGCTAACCACCTGGCCTGAAAGATCTTACCCAGGTTCTGTCGAAATTCAGATTTCAATCCAATTTGTAGCAACTGATTCTCAAATAAGACCCCATTATTTTTACACACAAACCTAGGGGAAGAGAGGGAAAACGTGTTTTAAATTGAGCCATATTAAACAATACTTAGAACCACATAATTCAGGGTTTACACAGAGGATGAAGATTGTGGTTAACCTAGAGTGCATCAGTCTGTGAGAGAGGCCTTTACAGAAAACTGCAGTTAGAAAAGACAATTTTACAACCAAAACCACCACTTGTAGGACACTAAAAGAACTGAAGTTATTTGATAGGATGTCTGAGAAACTATGAAGGAAGCCACAATATGCTAGATACACACACACACAGAGTCTATAAAGGACCAGGCAACAGACTAAGATTTTTCTTATTCATATTCTTGACAACTTCTGAAACTCATTAGGTTGGTGCAGAATTGAAAAGTTTGAAGCTCTGACCGTTTAAACCTGAAAGAAAAAAAGAATCCCTTGTTTTACCAGTTTTGTATCACAAGTCAACTGAGAGCTGTACTTTTTTTTTTTTTCCATTTTGAGAGGGGAAGCCCATTCTGCAGTGATTTCAGTCCTTTCTATCACCCTTCACTTAAAAGTAGAAGAGGTGGTCAGCAAACATTAGCCTTTTGCATACAAGGCACTTAAAACATACTCCCAAATCTCAGTACTTTTGACAAGTTACTTTTATGTTTTTCCTTTATTTGTGAATAGTTACAAAACTTAATATACAACTGACATTGCCTCATTTTAGAGCAGTGTGTAACAGCACTGGCTCATAAAGACAACTCTAACCTGTGTATTCATGAGCTTGTCAAAATCCACAGCATCTACAAAGGTGTTCTAGTCACAAGTCTGACAGTACATGTTTCTCTAGTTTTGCTGGTATTACATTAATGCACAATATAGTTTTGCTTTATAACTATATTCTGGAAGTTGCCCAGCCTTGCAAGGTTTTAGTATTGCTTACTTGTGAAAAAGCTCATCAGCATCATGCACAGTATCAGCTGGTTCCTCAGAAACTACCTCAGATGAAGCCAGGTCAGGGCTAGTTCAGGCAGCACAAAGGAAGAAAGGCAGTAGCGACAGAGATAGGAGTTAGTAAAGACAGCTTAGTGCTTAGTTATTTCTTTTACCTCCTTCCTCAAAAATGGCACTGCTGAGTTCAATGCATGAAAAATTTATTAGCTGCCCTAGCTCAGTACACCTAGAAAGGTTTTAGGCATTAGGCAATGTTCTCCCCCACTTCTCTCCCCCACCCCACCCCTCCCTGATTGTTAGGAACCAACAATTCTTCCCAAAGACAGGAGACAGCTGAAGGTGTTCAGTAGCTTAAATTTCTACCTCTTAAAGAACAAAGTCCTTTTAGGTGTTTAACTGTGACAGCAAAAAAAGTTTTAGTCCAAAACCATAAATGTAGATGTATATTAACTACTACCAATGTGTGCTTTGAAGCAGAGGTCTCATCAACCTCAGTGGCACTTCTATCTACAGCTGCACAGTCAGTTCTTAAAAACACACAAGTATGAAGTGTAGGCAAGAATATACAGGCACACAGAGAATGACTTACCCAAGTAACAGATTAGAAACAAAAGTGACAACAGCACTAAAAAGAGGCAGGAAACTGTAAAAGGCAACTTCTCAGTATCATTAGAGGAGCATTTCATCATCTATAGACAGACCAAGGGGTTGGGCAATGCTATACTTTCTTCTGCAGAAAGAGAAAACTCTTTTTAGGTAACTTCTGCTTATGAAGCTAGTAGAATTGGTTTCCTTTTTTTCCCCCCTCAAAAAAAAAAAGCTCTAACAAGCTTATGTAGCTTCTTGAAGTCTTGGGATTGTGTAGCACGATTAAGCATCGCTCATTGCCTTCCAAGAGAAATATAGGATTAAGTCTTAATCCCTGCAAACCTGCAACAATACATCGCCTAGTATAAAATTTTGATGAAAGTCTCAAAAATCCAGGCAGATTACTTTCACTAATGTCTTTCATATTAAAATGCATCGGAACTTTGCCATATCATTCAAAATTTGGTCCTCGACAACCGTAACATAGTATCTGGCCAGTAAGATGACAGATTTTTAAAGACATTCTGTGATCTTATACTATTTATTTCCAAAATTTTAGCCGAATAGCATTTGAGTGTAGCCACAGTGACTTTTAATATTAGCAGAATTAATAACACATTGCACCTACACTGTACTCGGTAATGTAATTCGGAAGATAATTGTATCAAATCACCTTAAAAAAAAAGCACTTGTTTTTTCCCCCCTTTTCACACCTGTTTGTCAGACAGTAGCAGAACAATTTAAGTATATCTTGAAATTCTGAGAGCCAGTATCTCTGGATATAATCCATCTCACTGTTCCATTATCAGCTTGCCATAACCAGACAGACACAAGAATACTTTATGGAAATAAGAATAAACATATTCTATAAACATGTAAGAATAAACATATCAGGCCAGATAACCCCCAAATTCAAGATATATTAAGATACACAAGCAGCTTAGTTTAACAAAGCAGCAAAACCAGCATGAAAACTAGGCAATACTGTGTGGCTAATATCCTCAGGTTGATTACTACAGACTCAATTTTCCCATGAGCAGAAATATTCAATAAAGATAGCACATCCAGCATAGAGTTCAAGAACACCTCCCTTGCTGCACAACTACCACCTAGGAATGCATTGAATAAGCTGGAACAAAACTGAAAGTTATCGCATGTGGTTTTTTCTCTGTTTTAACAGACAAATTATTCTTCAGATTCCTTACAGTGTGACTCAATTACCTCGCAAAGTTGTCATCAGAACCAGGAGCAAGAGGTGCAACTGCAGAAGCTGAATCTGAAAATACATCCACCAGCAGGCTGCCACTAGAGGACGGTGGGGGAGCTGAATTGGTGAGAGGGGCAGCACCCAGACCCAGCAGATCCGCAGATGGAGAAGGAGTAGACTAGGGAAGACAAGACACTTTGGTGTTACACTACAGCAAAACTATAACAAAGCTGTCTTTTGCATAGACAGCTCTGCTATGATAAAGTGACTCTCCCCACCGCAAATCAAGCTTTGAATGGATGTAGGAGGCTTCATGAATGCAGTTATCAACTTGCATTTCAACTTAAGGTTATTTACAGATGTGGCTTTCTTTTTTCCTTTGAAGAGAGTTCTGTCCATCTAACAGTTAAATAAAAAAACCCCACGATTCATCTGTGTAGAATCTGATTCTGCAGAAGAAAAGACAACAATATTTTTCTCCCTCTCAGTTTCAAGGGAAATTAAGTACTGCAGGGAATAAAATTCAAATGTGTTGCTTTTCTTTCAAGAAGAATCCAGCAAGAAAGGCAGTGGCTTTTACGCAAACCTAAATTAAAACATCACAGCATCTTTAAAACTGATTATCAGTTTAATCCTGGGTTTTTGAAGCTTGGCAAACCTTAGAAACTATGTAAAACGTAACCAGCAAAAAAGCAGAGTCTGTAGCTAGTTCCAGCTGCAAACACTAAAGGTAGAGGCGAGACCTTTAAAAAATTTTTTTCCCCAAATAGAACAAATCAAGTCACCAGGACAGAGTCATGCAAGAGAGGCTGCATATATGTGCCCAAGTCATGTGCAAGAACAAAGCACAGACTGTTAAACAAAATGTTCATGTATTAGACATTAGCAGCCTACAATACACCAGACATGCTGAAGGTAAGTCATGGGATGCATTTGGATTGAGGGTTACAAAAACAAAGGTTTCAAACAACTCAAAAGTTATCATATACTCCAAAGACTGAATTTGATGCAGTATAACACAAAAATTCCCTGGCAAAACAATTTTCAGAAACCAGCTGGTAAGAACTACTGAAAAGAAACAGTTGGAATTCCAATTTGAAATATATATATTCTTGGCTAAGCTAGGGTCACTAACATAGCAGAGTTTTACGTGGCTGTAACTCGTAAAGTGAAGCTCAAAGCATAATGCAATTTTAACTGCCAGTCACCTCAGTCAATTTGGCATGCAAAGAAAATTTGGCAACTTTTCTGCTGGAAAGGTATTTCTGTCCATTCAAAGATGTTACACTTGGAACATCTGCTCTTACACACTGCAATAACTAAGAGTTAAAGGATTATGCTTTAACAAACTGGGCAGGGAGTGTGCTACAGTATTTCCTCATCTTAGGTAGTCTACTACTACATCTCAAATGTAATTACAAGTTATGCTAGTCATTAAAACCAGAAACAAGTATTACATTATGGGAACAATTCATCCTACTAGCTTTAACTGACAACAAAATGAGAAGTTTCAGCTCAGAATAAATAAGCCTGTGGCCTTGTCTACCATAACTGAACTCAAACAGTACTGTCAAATAAACAGTAACAACATTACATTGATTTAAGGACACCTATGTTAAGTGTTGTCCACTTCTAGTAAAAACAGTAACAACCCAAAACAAGATGCAAAATATCTACCATGTTAGACAAAGCAGAGCAGACGACACTTCGAAATTCAAGTTACTCCCTTTAAATATGTTAAATTTTATCATCTCACCTTCACTGCAATTTCACCAGCAAGGAAATTCCCATTTCTAAGTTAACAGCAGTATATTTCAAAGTAACAACGTAAAAGCAATTTTTTTAGGCTGCAGATAATTTGTCCCCATTTACATACGATTTCCAAAGCAAAATTGCATCCAAGCATGCGGTGGGGGGAAAGCAGCTGTATGTTCCCCTGCTACTTTAGAGCAAACACCCATAGTCTTAAAACTTGAGATGAGAAGTTTTAAACCCCTAAAAAGCCACCTTAAGGTTCTTTTCTCACTTGCACAGTGTCTGAATTAGTGAAATAACAGCTTTTCAACTCACAACAGCACTGGCATTGACAGAGGCAGGTTCAGCACTTCCATTCATATCAGAGCTCCTCTCCTTTTTGATCTCTTCCAGGTCAGTAACTGTGCCCGGGCCTTTCTTCTTCTTGAGTTTCGCCAAAATAGAAGATTCTCTCTCTGGAAAGGGAGGCATTTCTTCCAGCACTGTAGCCTTATCACAGAAAAAATGTATTAGTTAAACTTACAGAAAAAGTCAAACCAGCTTCTGAGTCTTTGAAGAGATACACCCTTATAGATTGCATAAGGAAAGAGCAGAAGTAATTATCCACACAGAAGACAACTATGCAGTTTATTGTACAGTGATGGAGTAGACTTGCTTTAAAAAAAATATTTTTTTTAAACTTTCTGAAGTCCTCCCAAAGCAGTTGTTTAAGAGAACAGGAGCATATCACTTCGCTGGTACAGTGCTATTAAATTAAATAAAAAAAAAAGAAAAGAAAAAAGAAAAAAGATCATAGTAGACCTAATGGTCCTTAAGTCAAACAGTCCCAGACTGAAACCATAGAAGACTACCCAAGGATCTAGTCAGACCTAAGCATTCATTAGCTGTCAAGACTAAGTGTGCCATGCTCTGCATCAGGTTAAAACACTGTAAACTTCGAGACAAAAAAAAAAAAAAAAAAAAAATCAGCACAATTACAAGTTTCCTGCCTACTATCAAGCAAGCCTTCAAAACAGAGCACTAGCTTTTTGGTATCCGAGTACTGTAGGACCACGTACTACATCAGCTTTCACTGGCTTCCCAGCTCCAGATTAGCATGCTTCAACAGTCATTTGTCCCACTAAAGCAATAACAACTTCGGTTTTAGCTCTAAATTAAAGATGACTGTAGCTGAACTAGCTAGATTAAAAGAATCAGTGCCCACATTATGGATCCCTAATCCTGCAATAATATTTCTGAGCAATCAGGTAAGGTTTAGTGGAGTTTACTTGTTGACAGAAGACACAGCTAAAGAGTTCTGCAGAATTAAAAAAAATAACCTTTATACCTACCAATATATCAGTACTGGCAATAGTACTGAGCCTCAAATACTCAACAGCTCTCTGCTGCAACTCAACATCAGCATTCTTTAGCTGACTGTCACTGCGCAATACATCTTGAATGGTAGTTTTGATTTCTGGAAACAGGTTCACAAACTTGATGTAGGTAGACAGAAGCAGAGCTCTGGTAGGAACACTACACAGATGAAACTTGGAATGTAGCAAGTTGAACTGGATGAGGGGACTTAAGATGGGAAGAAAAATAATTTGTTCAGTTTTTGTAGACATGGTAATTCTTAATGCATTACTATCTAGAGCTGAATCTTTGTTAACTGGCCTTTAGGAATATTAAATAGACATTAGATCCTTTACAGAAAGTGTTACTACTTCAATTCAGTATTTTAGAAGGCGTTTTACCTTGATCTTGGATCACCTGCTATCAAATTTCCAAATTCTCCCAAGATGTAGCCACCTACTTTTACAAGATTCTCATGGCATGCTGGAGCTTGAAGGGCCTGTAAGAACACATTAAGAGTCATCAATCTGTAGTGTATCAAAAAAAAAAATTTTTTCTGTCACTTCCATGTCCAGTTTCCTAGTCTACATTCCTGTAAGAGACCATAGGTCTAGGCACTACAGAGCATTTACGAGAAAAGCATGATAGGTGGTATGACTTTATAGAAGAATCTCCAACATAAGTATTACTTGCTTAAGAGCACTCTTAAGCCCATCTAGCAGCACTGTGGACTTCTGAGGACAGATACAACTGCTTAGGTTAACCCTTACATCTTTAGGGGTGTCAGAAGGATGTTAATATACTTAATTTAAACCTTGCAGGAATGTGCTGAAGTTGTCCAAGACAAAAATACTGTCTTTGAGTATGAAGAAACACATAGCAGGGATGAGTTCTGAAAGTCAGCTTAAATATTTAGTAAAGAAAATTAAGTAGAAAGCCCATATGAAGAATCCAAATAAAGTCAGAGCAACAAGACCAGACATTTGAAAGTGTTCTCCTTTGATAGCTCAAATTCCAGTTTTATCAGATCCTGAACACAATGAATGGGTATATGCTTCCAGAAGGATTATCAAGTTATCATTTTGAGTGTTTTGGATTCCTGCATGCAGAAAACTTTAATAAAAAAGGCAAAATAGCCACCCTGTAAAAGGCTTCTATTTGTACTACATTTCAGTAATTTTCCAGGTAATGCAATTTCCTTACTAAGCCATCCAATCAATGCCATCCACCAAAATAACAAAAAACCCAGCATAACACACCCTGCCCTCCCTCACCAAAACCAGAACAGTACCAGGTGTAGTCTACATTAAGCCAGATAAGCTTCTCAACTTAATACAGTCACTGGCTCTGAAAATCTATGATGCTAGTCTTACAGAAAGCTTCAGCAGCATTTTGTGAAATATTCAGGATCATATTTCTCCTCCTCCCTAACATGGGGAAGCACACACACTTGCTAGATCATGTGGTGTTTACTTAATTCCTACCTCATTTTGAAAGTGAATTGAAAGCATTTATTCTTACCTCAAAAACAGTCTTTGCTGCATACCCTTGAACATCATCCCTGTTGATGACAATCTGAATAACTCGATACCATACTTCTTCACTAACATAGTCACCAGCAATGCGAATCAGATTCAAGATTGTATCCACATACCAAGTATAATCCACTGCATACTTCTCAGCTAGAATTGCAACTTTGAGAACCTGAATACACATAAAAGAGAATAAAGGTTGACTAGCTTCTACTATAAGCTGTGTATCAAGATTCACTTTCATATACACCTAGTGATACCCCACGGTAGCCCAGAAGCCTCAGCTTCAAATGCATCAGCTTGGTCACTTGCTCCCACAGTTAAGGTGAAAGATGAACATTTAAATTCTGTGCCAGAACACACCAGTTGCCAGGTACCTAATGATTTCCCCATAATGCATTCAAATATGTTGCATCTGTGGCTTTTCAACTGTGTACCTAAGCAATCAAGAGCAATTTATTGAACATTTTTTGTTTGCTATAAAACCACCATCTAAACCATCACTGAGACAGGACCAAATAGGAAACTGGAGACCTCTAAAAGAAAAAGAGTAGAAACTCAAGCTAGCATAGACAGACCAGAGTCTCCAAAATATAGCATGACCTGAAAAAGTCAGCTAAGATTTCTATATCCTGAAGCAAACAATCAGCACAGAAAGAGACATCCACATAATTTGTTATCAGTTGCATTTATACTGACCTATTCTTTTAAGAGTAGTAAATTAACAGAATGCAATTCACATTATCTGCCACATCAGGGTAGATTGCCAACAGCAACAGGACAGCACAAGAGGTAACTCAACACTGTATTCTATGTTAACTTCTTCACTCAAGAAACTTCAGCACTTAACTAAGCTAAATAATTACCATAAGTACAGGTTTTGGCTACCATTCTAAGAAGGCTTTTAAGTGAGTATTTCAACTCTTGCATTTTTTTTTCCTGCTGGGAAGGAGATAGTTATCATGCCTCTCTTTTAGCTGATTATAAGGTATTGTTTTGGGGGATCCTTAGACTGAAAGTTGTCACAGCATACACAGTATGAAGTTCTACCTACAAATAAGTATTTATCACACTAATTTTCGAAGCTATTAAAGAGTTGACTAGAGTAGAACATAACCCTCAGATCTAGAGATTGGATTTGCTCAAGCATTGATAAAATTCACTTTACTTTCTATGTGCAACACCCTGAGACCAAGATTAGTTTTTAAAATTCCTAGTTTCCAAGGGGTTCCCCGCCCCATTACTTTAATTTAAATGAAGAACATTCTTTGCTATTAGACTACAAACTTAGGGTTTGGGGTGGGGGGTTGGTTGGTTTTTTTTGTTTGTGTGGTTTGGTTTTTTGTTTGTTTGGTGGTTTTTTTTTTAAACCACCATGAAAAAGAATCTTTATCACAGACTGTGCAGCATCCCAATCAATAAATGATACATATGGTGCCAAAGCCAGCTATGAAAAAACTTAAGGAAACACAAATATCTCACAATTTCTTCTCTAATGGAATAATCAGCAGTCTCCAAGTAATTCAGCATTTCAGCCACAATCTGTTGGGCATTGCTTCGGTCACACATTGCGTACAGGAGATCTACAGCTCTTTGTCGCACACTTACATCTCTTTCAGTCTGCAAAAGGACACACAGCAAAAGGTAAAGATGATTTAATCTGTATTGGGAAAGCACATGCAACTTACTGAAGAGATGAAACTTACTATAATCCATAGTCAAATTCAAAACAAATGCATTTTCATAATCCTTCAGATGCACAATGAACTTGGATACGCCCTTTACAGAAGCTATGAGTTTTTCATGTTATTCTCACTTTCAGTCACCCAGAAAGAGGTCACTGGAGACTCAGACAGCTTCCTGCTTTTAGATAATATTACAAAAATTCAAATCATCAGGTTTTCTTTCTATAGTATATATATTCAAATCTGTGCAAGTGATGAAAGGAAGGAGGAGTTTGTACAGAATACTCCACTGCTACCCTAACTAGGGTGAATGAGTTTGTGATGCACTGGGTAACTGGCACCACTGGCCACAGATGCACTAATAAATGGCTGAAATTGTCAAATTGTCACCAGGCCAATGAGCAATTAGCTACCTGCAGGTTTAGTGTTGGGCTTGCCTTGTATCAACAGAAGCCCAGCTAGAACAGATAGGTACTTTAAAGTTAGACAAATGTATTAATATGCTACAGCATGAGCTTGGAAGAAAACATGTAAACACTGAAGTGTACAAGTAAATTTACATGCAAATTAGTATTCCTCTTTCGACTTCTGCTTTTTCACATAAACATGGCCTGGGAATGTGTCTTTCCGGTTTCTTGACTTTCTGATTCTGCAGTGGAAGTTGATCTGCTCTACTGCTCCCCATCACCTGCTGCAGTGAAGGAACAGTGTCTGACACCAGCAAGACAGTAATAAAACGAAGTCTTCCCAGCATTCTGTTTTGAAATTCCATGTTTTGAAGGAATTATTCATCTTCAGTCTACAGCTTGAGGAGATACCAAAGTGTTACAGGGGCCAACATCTACAAGTATTAGATTTACTAGTCAACTGCAGAAATAAACTGAAGCTGACCTCTATCATTGCCAGCACAGCAAGATTTTGCAGGATTAAGCTAAAGACCTAAAGCAGACTTCTGAGAATAACTCATTTGGTCCCCAAGTGTTATTAGCTTAACTGGGGACAGGGGCTTGGGGCAGTGGGGGAGAGGGCATTGAGATAGGGGAGAAGACAACACTCAAAACAGACTGCACAATTAAATATTTACCTTCAATGCATTGATAACTGTTTCTATGTGTGTTTTCACAGCCTCATGTGAGAATTCAGAGCTGGCAAGCGTGCACATGCTTTCCAGTGCTAGGTAACGCAAATTAGTTTCTCGGTGCTGCAAGAACTGACCTAGCTGGTTACAGGCACGGACTAGTAGATTTGGCTCACTGCACAGAACAGGAGAGAAAGTGAAAGTGTTAAAAGCAACAGGTTTGAGAACACCAAATACAGAATACTATTTCTGCAGTGGAAATTTCTTAAAATGCCTCCAAGTGTCTGCTAGAACACCCCACCAGTGAAACGACACTGTGAGCCCTGCTCAGACACTGTGAGCAAATAATCTTTGTTGGATTAGAGTGGTAGGGTCAATAAAAAACACAAAAAAAAGCAGCAAGAAAAAGCAATAAAAAAAAATATGCTGACAGCGACACAGTTCATTAATACTGTTCAGTTCCATTGCTGTGGATGTGTTCCAATCTAGCGAGCAACTTCATATTCTGCTCCCCATCCCCCCCAGTAAAATTTCATTTAGTGTTCAAGACAAAGCCACAGCTTTTCACATTAAAAAATCCTCTCATAATAGAATTATTCTCACAGCTCACCTGTCATGATGTATAATTAAACTTATTGCCTCAAACAGCACAGCATTCTTTGCATTTGAGTGTTGTACTTTTTTGGACTTTGGTGGCTCCTGCGCTTTGTTAAGAATAGTTTCCAGGCATTCTGTTAGACGACCACGTACCGCAGGGTCTTCTGGAGAAGAAGAAGCCATTGGACAACTTCATTTTGCTCAACACCTTAATCCCTACCTTAGGCCTTCCACCTTGCTAAATCTGAATAAACTGAAGTATTCTGATACATTAAAAACAGTTCACCTTCCCCCAACATACAGTCAGCAAAAGAATTCTAAGCCACAGTTCTATTTGGGTGAGAACAAAAGCCAAATGTGATCTGCGCTATAATATATGTCAAGGTTTTAATATAGTTGATAACATTAAAGAATGTTTAAAATAGCAGTTGCAACTTGTTTGTAAGATGCACACTGGTTTGACACTTTGCTTTAAGCTATGTGGCCTTTTGAATTATGTTGTGTTTAATTTTAACAGTCTGAAACACTCAAGAGTACGGACTTCAGCATCCTTGTCTTCAAGACAATGTGCTTGCACTTCAAGTTATGATAACACTATGGCACAATAGCTGTTTGGAAATAGGGTACTGCATAAAAAGAGATGACCGCTGTTGTGATTTGTGCATTACCTGGAGGTGGGTAGCACTGTAACAGCCTCAGAAGTTTCACAGATAACCAAGGAGCAGGAACAAAGTAGTATGTATAGTCCTGAAGATCTGTTGATGCAGAAGTTACGATCTGTAAAATAAGCAGACGGCATGTCAGCCACTGAAGTTAAGTGATGTGCAATCATGAGAAGGAGCCAAAGAACACTGTAGGTCACCTCTGACAGAGGCTTACAAAACTATGTCACTAGCAATGTTTAATTCAGTAGATTAATTAGGTGCAAGTTGTCATACTACAAGTATACCATCAAGTTCCCTAGTAATAGTAATTCAGTTTTACAGATACAGTAGTCTAGGAAGTCTCTTATTGAAAGCACACTTGCTTTTCTTAGGAATGAAGATTACCATCTTGTTAACACCAAAACGTTTAACCAGAAGCTTGACTTTCTTTGGTTCAGCAATTCATGGATTCAGCCAACAGAAAGCCTAAATACAGTGTTATAGTTGACTGCTGATAAGTGAACTTGGAATCCAAGCACAAGATACTACGACAACTAAAGCAGAAGGACCAACTGACACCTTCAGTAACATTCAACACTGCAGAGCAAAGAACAGATAGCTTTCCCAGAAGAAGTTTATACGCATAGTGAAGCGTGCTAAGGATTAGATTAGGTTTCAGATGAAGTACCCCTCTTCATGCATTTCTTTTCCCCCTTTGATTCTAGGATAAGCGTAAGTTTGGCACTGGCTTTGCTCAAAGAAACTATCTGATTCTTGCTGCTCCATTACAGAACAGCTATGCACTTCCTTCAGCACTCCCTTGCTTTTAAGTATTGGACAAAATCTTCATATTTGAAAATAAATTAAATTTCTCTGCACTACAAGTAATTTTGGGTATAATACCACATAAATCTGGGTCTAAAATACATTTGTGAAGTACTATCCTCCCACATCTTGCATACTTTCTGAAAGACAAAAATCAAACAAAACCATATGTAAGTTTTCCAGCATGAAGATGCTAACTTACTAAAATGTCTCTCCACTCCTCCCTGCACCTCCTACTCTTGCTTAACCCCCTACACCCATTTACAGAATATCAAATGCTTATGATTATTAACCTCACAGCAGCTCAAAAGAGGGAGAAGGGAAGAAGATTCATCTTATAAGAAGCTTAAAGTTAAAAGTACAGGCTGTATTTCTGAGGGTTCTGTGCAGAAGTTTGCAGGATCAGTCTTTGATTCAACTACTCTTTGGTGTTACAGTAACATAAAGTGAGGATTAAATACTCAACTGCATCATGAGGATCCTTTCAAATACAAGTAGGTGAGAGAGGAAGACATGTTTTTGCTACATAAACTTGGAGCATAGCAAGGATTACACCAAGAAAGTTTGAGCAAGCTAATACAGTCTTCTACCCTTGTAAACAACAAGTGTTAAAAAAGGTTAACTGAACCAGCTATATGAAGTGAAATTGAATAATCTTCACTTTTAATGGTACACTAAAGTAATCTGACCTAGAAAGCTGAATAAATAAGCAACAGTAAGCTAACCTAGAAAGCTGAGTAAATTAAGCAACAGTAAAGTATTATCAGGGTTATCATTGGACTCACTCTGCTTAATCTAGACACTGCCAAGGAGACTGAAGTTTTAAACTCTTCTGGGTTCTTCTGTGCCAAAGTGGTTATCAGACTTGTAGCTGCAGTAACCACACCCTGGAAAAAAAAAAACCCAATACGTTAGACTTTGTACCAGTTTAAGATGCTGCCCATTAACACCTTTCACTTCAAGTATTTTTTGATATACAACAAAACTAAGTTTATCCCCACGACAAAGCCCCACATTAAAAAGCCCTTTATTTGGCTAGCAGCTAGACTAATTACACATCTTCAAAATCCAACAGGATTTTCAACAGCATGATACTGCCATGCTTGTAGAGCATTTAATGCTATTTTTGTATTAGCTTTGTCTCATATTTGGATATTACATCTAAAATTACAGAGAGCTATATTTAAATAAAGCATGGATGCAAATTGTCTTATTACACAAGAGAAGCATGAGTAGAAAAAATAGGATGCAGCAGATCATCCAGGAAAGAATTCTGATAACCCAACATGAAGAGAGGGCTTTGTATAACACAAACATTTATACTACTGCAGACTAAAGCACTCTTATTACTGCTGAAGCACAAGTCTTAATGGCCTTACTTTATCAAAGTAACTAGACAGAGGGAAAAAACAAGAGACTCTTATCTAGAAGAACAGGTTTTTCTGAACCAGCAAGATAAGAATGACAACATGGATACCACAGGACAAGGAAGTCCAAGCACTAACAAATCAGGCCTCGCATTTTTTGTGCAGGTCTAGTCTTAAAAGGCCTAGGAAAATTAGTATTAAGCCTATGCAATATGACTTAGGATCACAAGGTACAAGGTTAATTTAGTTACAGCCAGAGCAGAAGAACTTGTGCGTACCATTCTTATATCTCCAAGAAAAAGGTAGGTAAACAAAGCTTTATTTAAAATTAATATAGATAGCAACTAAAAAGGGACAACTCCTTCCATTTCCTTCTGCAAGCCTGAAGAAAACAGCAAACCACTTGCTTGCAAGACTCAAGAAGAAATAAATTAATAGTGTATTTAACAGCAGAAGTGACATCATTCTCTATAAATAGGCCCAAGAAGCATAATGAAGCTGATTTACCAAGTGCTGGTCATTGAGGAGATGCACCACTCTAGACGTCCAATCTCCCATGGGGACAAGGTCAGGAGAAGTTCTATATAAACGGAGCAAGCATAAGGCAGCACTCTGCTTCACACTATCCATAGTATCTCTGCAAGACATAAATATGGATTTAAAATACAGTGGTTAAGTCACAGCAATACTTGCAGGCCAGCACTATGCTAGTATTTGTGCTGACTCAGCATCCCTAGCCAGGTAGCATCTTTCCAACAGAAGTTGAAACATTAAATTCATTAAATTCTTCCTTTGTTACAGTATTTTTTGTTCTTAGTTTTGTCCAGTAAGTGTAACTAGTCAAGTTTTCAACCATTACATAAGTCTAGTAGCCTCTATAATGATTCTTTGTATCTTAGAGTGACATTTCACATCTTTTTATCATAACTGAAAGTTCATCATTAGATAAGCACAAGCTCATCTAATCAGGAGCACAAGCTGCTTCCAAACTGACTCAAGTCAAACAGTTAAGGTACACTACATTATGCATGTGACCAAAGCTGGATCTCCTAATAGGTCCTGTGTATCAGATACAAATCATTAACTGCTCAACAGCTTCAGTACCTACAGCTAGCATGCAAGTCAGCTTGCTATCACCAAGCATGCAACCCACAATTCTATTCACCTTGCCATCCATGCTGCTGGCACAGAAATGGACCATTTTAAGAGCAGCCTGATACTATTCTAGTTCAGTGAACTCCCTTTCACAAAGTGGTCAATTAAGCATTTTGTATGTTGCACAAAGAGCTAAAAAATATACAGAGCATTAGCATTGATAGTTTTAAGAGGCAATTTATACTGTGCAATCTTGGTTAAATGTTCAGAAACCTCTACATCCCCAGTAGAAGTTCAGTCCACCTATTCTTCATGAATTTACCAGTTTTCCATAGGATGCAACTGTACCTCGGTTAAAATAAACAACAAACCAACCTATTCATTCCCTCCCCATCCTCTCTCTCTCCAATGTACATTCAAGCAAAGGGAGCTACACTAAAGTTGCAAGTGTAACTAACTGCTGATTCTGCATGGGTCACTTAGATATAACATATACACATACACGTTTTATATATATATTCTCTTAGAAATGCAGAAGAATGAGGCCCTGAAGGCTGATCGCAGAACATAAACACAGCTCAGAGTTCAAACAAGTCTGAACTGAAGGTGCTGCGCTCTGTCTATGATTGATAACCCTAAGGGAAATTTTTGGAACTTTTTAAGGTTAGCTTATTAAAATCCCTGACTCATCACTGCAATGTTGTTTCCACCATGCTACATGGAGAATAGCACCTGGCAAGGGCAGTGCAGGACAAGACAACAAGCCTGACAGGGCTCCAGAACATGTCACCTCTAAACCTGCACCCTTGCATAGGGAATTCCATGTCTAAGAAAGGTAGAATTATGGGTTAGATTCTCCCCCATTTCCTCTACTAGGCCAGACCCATACTGAACATCAGGTGCCAGCTGCTTATTCTTCTTTTACTGGCCCATACTACATTTCAGCTCTGCAAAATAGTAAGTGTTCAAGCGTGGCATTATAGAGACACTATTTCAAGAATTCAGAAGTCTTTCCCAAGACTTTTGCCACAACTAGATATCACGTTATATCCTTCCTCTTGTCGCCAACTCAGACAGTGCACACAATAGACACAGTCAGAGTTAGTGTTGCATAAGCAAGCACAATTCCAACGTTTACAAGCTCCAGTGCTTGACATTTAGAGTATTAATACATGAATATAAAAAAGTAACATGTTGTGCAAGAACTGTAAGACATTAGTTTGTTATAAAACAAGAACCATGCATATTGTAAAACACTTAATATCCGTAAGAGTTTAAATGCACTGTTTGCACTTGGACATTTTAAGTTTCAAAATAAATTAGCCCTGCAATCACAAGTTTCATTTTAGATTTACTTCACTAGAGTTCCAAACATTTGCCAGGTCTGTTTAGAGACTCCTAGCTATACAAAGGTAAAGTCAGAAAGTTGGTGGTGACTATTTGCCATTTACAGCAATTGCTGTTTACATGGCTAGTAGAGGAAGAAAGCAAGCTCACACAACAGAATATTCTCACATTCCTTATGAAGTCAGGACCATTTAAAGAGCAGCTTCAGTTTATAACAAAATTTGTAGTATAAACATCTGTTTAGGTTCATTTATTTGTTCTTTGCATCAGGAGAGATAAAGGAAGTAAAACATACACATTTCAGGGGAGTTCACTGTCACACATTTAAACAGAACAGAAACAGGATCAAAACGAAGCTGTAAAAGCCTATTCAAGATACTGATATAGTCTTAATTTCCATGTTGTATTTGTATGCTTATACAAGCAATGCCATGCTCAGGTATATCAAATTATCTGCAGTTACTGGAAATTGTCACTATTTGTGCTGCAAGCCCACAGCTGTATAGCTTTAAGCATGGATTAAGCTGCTGCAATGGAACCGAGTTGCTGAAAAGGCTTATCAGTGTTATATTTGAAGGAGGCATGTCATACCTACCCAGCTACAAGTATTTTTGGAATTTCTCCAGCAAATGCTTCTGCCATCTCCCGGCTACCCACATTAGCGATACAATGCAGAGCAAGTCCCATGAAGGTGGGGTTGCGGCTGGCCAGATCATTCTTGATCGCATTGTTTATTAGGCGAATCAGCTCACTGTTAGAGTTCACTAGTACGGAGATGAAGAGATATCCCTGTGATTCAGAAAAAGGAAAATGAAAATCGAATTTAGCTGACTTAAATTATGTTTTCTGTTAATGCCACAAGTAATTCTTTGGGACGTACAGTTCTGGCAGAAATAGCTATTTTGGCAGATATAGTTATTTAGATAGCAGAGCGAAGGCTAGAAAGATTAAGTAAAGTAAACAAAAATGATAAGTTTAGTGTTACCCTAATTTATCAGTTTTTAAGTGTTCCATCAATTTCACCATATACTCAAAAGATCATTTTAAATGAATGGGAGCAAATCAAGAACTTGGCTTATTATTCAGACACTAGTAGGTTACATGTACCTGATAAACACAACCTTACCTAGAAAGATTTAAAGAGACATTCTGAAAATTAAAAGGTTATTTACCTTTTAATGTAAGACTCAAGGCAGTTTCTTAACAAGAGTAATAATTTTATGCAGAGTGCACATATCAGCTTTTACAATTAGTACAAGATTCCCTGTGCACAAAAGTGGTTAAATTTCAGAATCACTGCTAGATCTAAAGTAAGGCTTTAAGATGGGGTCAGGGGAATGAAGCAAAGTCCTTTACAGACTATCCAGCTGAGGCAGAATATTAGACAGAATAGCTTATCTTTTATAGAGACTGAATTACTCACAATTTGTTTCTCTGTATATCTATTGGAACTGAGCAGGTTTACAGCCTCCATGTGACCAAAGTCAATGTCATGCCCCAGGAGAAAGATGAAAAGCAGTTTGCAGACATATTTTTTCTTACTGTAACCATCCAGAGCCTTGTCACCTGGAAAGCAAGGAAACAAAGAACAATTAAGCCTGTATTGTTCCTATACCTGGCTCCCCCACTCCTCAGTTCCACTGAGGTACCCTCATCATATCTTACAGTAACAAGACTGAACAGCTGTACCTAGCACGAACTGAGTTGTACTGAGGGACAAAACAAGGGTTCAGCTATTGCCATACTTGAATTTCACAAATTTTAAGTGTATTATTTCAGCTTTTATTCACTCCACAGTGAGCAAAAAGCTAAATATATCCACTTATCTCTGACTTAAAGGACTGTAAGTCTTCACATCATTTTTGTGCTAAACACATGAAAGTTATCACAAACCATCATCAACAGGTGCCAGACAATCAAACAACTCCTGCATTTTAAAAAAAATTATTCCCAGTCATACAATACAGGTAGCTTGTAGCTCTTCCTAATGATCTGAGACAGAAAAATGCATAACTGAAAAAGCTGAGCTGTTACTGAATCAACAAGACATTCACATGATTAAATATTTATCTAAATCTGAAATTAATTTGTAAGGAAAAAAACCACCAAAACCTGAAGCTTTTAGTGTTAATTCCATTTCCCATTATCTAGATACTAAAGGACAGTCATGACGATGCTATCAGCTAGTCCCTGAATTATCCTGCTATGTCCTTGAAGTATTTTCTTGCTAAGAAGCAGTACATATGTGTTTACCCAATTTTGGCTTTCCCATTTCTGTTAAGAGCAGCTATATGTCTACCATACAGGTTCTCTTGTTCAACCAGTTATCAAACCTTTATCACAGTAAAAGGTCTTAACACACTTCCTGAAGTGCACCACAGTAAAGAACTCAGTAGCAACAAAATAAAACAGTAAGTCTTTTTAAAAAGATAGAATGATAGAGCTATATCCCAAAGTACTGAAAAAAACGCATGAAATGAGAATACCACAAGAGCTTTAAAGCATTTGTAAAATGAAAGTATTCACAATTATTTCAGTTTTAGAAGAAAAATGCACCCTAAATAGGTTTAGCCTTATGTTGTAGGACTGCTGTATTTTAGAAGCTTGTAAAAGCTATGTGGAACAGTACAGCAGCTTACAGCTCCTCAAGCAGACAACTTCTTTTCCTGAAGAAAAGGGCATGTGAACATATACTTTTTGCACAACATTCTCTCCCTACCCCAAATCAAGAGATAAAGGAGTATCCACTAAATCAGGCAAGCCTGAATGCTAGCGAGTTCAGTCAGGGTAATAAAATTTTGATAGATGCTGCTGCCTAAAAGGCTATATAAGCACCTTAGCCTCTGCACTCTGGGCCCAGAATAACTAGTCTGTCAGATCAGTGTGTATTCCTTAGTGATGGGCAAGTTCAGCCAGAATAGTACTGCATAAAGTAAAGCTTAAATAAGATATCCCTAACTCATTGCCCTTACCAAAAAAGCTCAAAGATGCTTTTTTAAAACAAACAAACAAACCACAATTCTGATTTATGTAGTATGCAGCTAAATATTTAATACAGAATCTTAGTAGTATAGAAGTTTCTCCTTTGTCCTTCTCATCCACTGGTGCGGAAGCAGGTTTGATTTCTCATGCCACATGCATCTACAGCTCCCATAGATTTCACACTACACTCACTGACTGTATAAAAACAACAGAAACCTTATCACTATAAGCTTATAGTTTGTGAAGGAATGAGCACTACCATCAATGTGTGAAGCTATGTAACATTAGTGAACTAAGAGAAAGCATACTGGCACGCTGAAGTAGACAATGATAAAAAGTTATGCCTACAGGCTGCAACTATGCATTTTGGGGGGTTGCTTTCTGTTTCGACTCTAGAAACTTCTATTATTTAGTTTTATTTCAACTGAGAAAACAAATTTAAGCACATGACTGCCATTTTAATATGGACAAGGATACCCTTCAAATCTGAGTCTTTAGACACCCTTCATTTGAGGGGTTTGGTTGTTGGCTTTTTTTTTTTTAACCAGCACAGACAGCATATCAGTTACCAACAAAAAGAAGCTTTACCTTCAAGCTATTTTTATGCTGTGCAAAGAAAAGTTGCCTTCAGGTCCGTACCACCAAAGCCAATACACGTCACATTTTACTTAGATACATGAAGGAAGTGTTACTGAAGATACTCATGACAGTGAAATGCTGCTATACTGGATCCTCTGACAACAGCCAGCTCTGCAGAAAGCTGCCCAAAGACATGTTTTCTTTAAGTCACATTTACAGTTTGCTGCCATAACACTATTTTCCTGCTGAGCCAGCAAACAAGTCCAGGGCAGTATGCTTTACTAGACATCTGAATTAACATTAGGGAAAAACAGAGGGAGACATCCAGATTTGGGGGGAGAAAGTCTGGGGTTGGTTTTTTTTCCCCCTTCTTTGGGACCAATATGGCCAGAGGGAAGAGTAGATATTCAGCCATGCCAGCCTATCTGCTGTGGCCTTCAAACTATGGCTTGAGCAGCAGATGAACAAAGTCTTCTGTATTTATAACAGGGGAAATAATACCTCCTGTTATATTATTTTCCCAAGAAAACGGTACTCAAGAGCAGAAGCTTCTTCCCATCCCATCACGGTAGGGAGATGCAGATCAAAGACAGCTTGCTTCCTTAGGAGAGGCAAGAAAAAAAAATTAGAGGAAAAGGCAAAGTGACAGCTTTAGTTTTTAAACATTTTTCAGCTACTTAAGAAAAGTTTCTACAAGCTCTTAGGATTTGACTTTCAATTGGTCTTCTGCACAAGATCTGGAAGGAAAAGAAATAATCAGTGAACAAACCGGGGGCACGGGGGGCTTTATATTACTTGGCAATAAGAACATGCCAACTCATGACATGACAGCTGTTTGCAGGTGACTGACTAAAGGAACAGGTGATGCTGGATACCATTACCAGATACTATTATGATTCACAGAAGGGGACACTAAATAAGCTGAATCCATTTTAGTCAGTGTTCCTCTACTGGATGAGATCTACACAGTTGAGGACTTGCTATGGTATTTAATAGCATTCACACAATTAGTTGCTTCTCTGAGATACAAATACACAAAAAGGCATCAGAAAGCAGCTTCCACAGAAACTTTACCGTAAGTGAAAACCCCAACCAGTCTCCAAGACTGGAGTTCCTAGGAGTCCGAGATTGAACTGCAGCTGCCTGTTAGCGTACAATCCATCAGCAATACACAAAAGTCACAAGTATAAACCCTATTCTCTCATCTTCTCAAATGATGCTGGCGTTGCCTTTGTGAGATCAGAAGAGAAAAGGGAGTATAGAACACTGCAACCCAATTGCTTAATGAAGAACATAAGCATATGAAAGTATGTATACTCTAAACCACATTGACTTTCACAACAAAGTATCTTATAAACTTAAGCCAAGTAACAGTTACTAGAACTCTTCTTTAAAGCCTTTAGTTCCCAGCAATAATAGAACATCATTGTCTGTCCTGGTTTCAGCTGGGATAGAGTTAACTGTCTTCCTAGTAGCTGGTACAGTGCTATGTTTTGAGTTCAGTATGTGAAGAATGTTGATAACACTGATGTTTTCAGTTGTTGCTCAGTAGTGTTTAGACTATAGTCAAGGATTTTTCAGCTTCTCATGCCCAGCCAGGGCACCTGACCCAAACTGGCCAACAGTGTATTGCATACCATGTGATGTCCCATCTAGTTTAGGAACTGGGGGGGGGGGGGGCAGGGGTTCGCCGCTCGGGGACTGGCTGGGTGTCGGTCTGCAGGTGGTGAGCAATTGCCCTGCGCATCATTTGTACGTTTCAATCCTTTTATTACTACTGTTGTCATTTTACTAGTGTTATCATTATTAGTTTCTTCTTTTCTGTTCTATTAAACCATTCTTATCTCAACCCAGGAGTTTTACTTCTTTTCCTGATTTTCTCCCCCATCCCACTGGATGGGGGGGGGAGTGAGTGAGGGGCTGCGTGGTGCTTAGTTGCTGGCTGGGGTTAAACCACGACATTGTCTTTTTCAATTGCTGTGCTAGTTAATGAAATTTTAAGAGCATTGCAGTCAAAGGTCTCACTGTAGTTGCCTACCTCCAGCTGTGTTTTGAAGAAGTCTTTGATTCAGATTCTTATTGAAATTTCAAGTTTAACTATGCAATTCCTCTCCCTCCCAAGCAGCATTTACAAAGAGTTATAAAGGTTCTATTTTAAACATTACTAACAAGTCTCATTGCTTAAGTATGTGCTAAAATAGTACAGCTTCCCCCAGCTTCAAGCAAACATCCGAATAAGATCAGAAGGAAGTTTCACATGTTCTTTTATCTTTACTGCCATACACAATCATTTCTTTTAACTCAGCTCATTTTTAAATGCTTTTGGGAACATTTGCAAGTACTGCAAATCAAGTCAGCAGAAACAGGAAGGATTCAGAATGCACGTCAGCAGGTTTTGAGCACAGTGGGCATTTCAAAGGCTACTTGCTTTCCCTGGAAAGTTTTAGTCATTTTTCCAAGAAAGAAATTATTAACAGCTGATCAGCAAATGGTACTATTATTAAGAAAGAATTAGTACTTTCACATTTCTGTGCATCACCTCTCTACCATTTAAACAGGGAAGTTTGGGGTTTCATTGCTCATAGATCTCTTTCACACAGCCTTCCAAAAAGGAAGAAATAAGGCACAAATGCATTATGAGACCCTTTGGTTCCCAGGCAGCACCTTCTCTCTCTAATTTGGACTATGTGTTGAAAAACAACAGCTGCTTTTGTAACTAATTCACATATTCAAAAACCAGCCTGCTGCACAGCTACAGAGCCTGCTACCAGTCAGAGGGGACAAGAAGGCAGTTTAGTCCTGCGGGATGTTCACTGTGGGGTAAAGGGTAAGAAAGCCTGACAAGTCTAGTCTCACTAGCATCCAGATGATTGATTGCTATCTCAAAGACAAGACAATCTTCACTTTAAAAACTGCAGTCATGGCTTATGCAAAACAGAATGGACAACACCCTTAAGTGTTTCTTCCCATTCGGTGTGCTTCCTTCCTAGGTTGACACTGACCCATGTTCATGCAGTTGACAGCAATCCAGTACTATACTGTATCAGAAGGCCTACTACTAGCTTAGAGGCTAAGAAAAATGAAGTTGCTTTTTATGAATGCATCTACACCTTGAGACAAGATTTGTCCTTCCATAAGAGTGACAGTCCAAGCCCTCTAAATATTTGAATATATAGGAAAAGGAAAAAAGGAAAGCAGGCTGAATATTTGTGTTAGACAATCCATACAAATTCATAAGCTAAGCATTTAGTTACCATACTACTACCAACAGAAGAGAGTATTACTAGAGCAGCCCTACAACTCAGGTGGTATTTGAAGCCTGGTTTCACTTCCAACAATTCACTTTGTCAGTGAAGACAGCTTATTATCTTACTGTCTGATTGCCTTCATACATCTCTTAGATGATCAGAAGACAGTGTGACTAACCAGACTCATCATAAATATAAAGACTACATTTTCACAGCCTGCCAGGAAAGCAATTTACTGTTACACAGCTTCCGTTTAAAACAGGTATTTAGAGGTTTTCTTGAACTTCCTGCAAAGGGTTACTGTGTAGTTTGGGACAATAGAAAAGGCTTGCCTGAATTTGGGAAAACAAGTAAGCTGAAGTAAAAAAATAATTAGATTATCAACTAACTAAGAGATTATCAACTGACACTGGGGTACTTCCGCACAAGCCAAAAATCTGTAACAGAAACCCTATTAAGCTATCAGAACAAAACTACAATCTAATGACAGATCTGGAAAAAAGAACAAGCCTGAATCAAGCAGGGAACAAATTTCCTTTGACTGTAGGAACAGCTTATAGATTTGTGGGCAGTTTCATTAGTACACAAATTCTGCTCTGAGAGATCAAAATGACACAACAAATTAATAAACCAGATGTTTTTTCATTTTTTTTTTCCCACTCATTTACAAAGCAATTACGACAGCCAGACTTCTAGTTTGACTCAAGCATGGGAGTAAAATCAGCTTACAGTCTAAACATGTAAAACAAAAGGAATAGTATTTCTCCACTTCACACTTAACTCCTACAACTTCTGCTTTATTACACTGCTGCATTTTCTCTCTACTATATGCATCTTATCTCAGTTAATGCAGAAGCATTTAAAGCAACTGTCAAGGACACACTGACCTCAGAAATAGAACTTCCTCATGCTGAAACAAGAGACAAAGTCACCTTAAGTACAGAGATTCTAGATGCCTTCTGAGCTTGGAGCACAGAACCCAGATCAGAACCCAAAACCATAGCACACATTCCATCAGTTCAAGAAAAGTATTACTTTACCGGAGACATGCAGTCTCATCCCAGCCTGTTAAGTACAAAGGTACTTTAAATAGCAGGTCACCCAAACATAAGGCAGGTAACAGACTTGCTGGCTACTTGCATGACAGAACAAAAGTAGAAATACTTAGCCTCTGTCTGTAACAGTAGAAGAATGTATCTTGCAAGTTACATAGGGTGGGGGTCTAGACACTGCAACAGAGTATGCTGAAGAGTGTAAAGGTCCAGAGGAAGGGAAGGATACTTGTAGTATTCCAGTCTCCTATGCTAGTCTCAAGCAAGAACATATCCATGTCAAGAGGGACTACTGCCAGCCTTGCTTCTTATGGTCAGACTTTTCCCTGGTTACAACAATGCAGCCAGTCCAACAGCTGCATCTTTGGCCAGGTAATTAACCCAGGGCACCCCATAATTATTTAGCAAGGGACTCCATCTTAAGTTCACAGTCACACATTTGTCTTAATCCAAAATATTTAAAAACACTTTAAAAAGTCAGAGCTACATAAAAAGAAACTGAGTTAAACTGAATGATCTTCACTTAAACCAAGAATAAAATGTATTATGAAGGTCTGTTTATTTTTATACAGCCCTTCTGCAAGGAAGAACCATGCAGCACAAAGCCCTTGTAGAACTTCTGCAGCAGAAAGATACACAGCTATCACCTCCTCACACTCTCAAGGCCTCAAGCAGTTACACACGTTGTCCAAACTCAGCTTCTTCCAAATTGTGACATTTATGTCTAGTTTTCCTTCAGGCTACATCAAATTGTCTTCAGTTAAGTAAGATTTTTCACCTAAAATCCATACAAATTCAGTAATTAAGTAGCCATAATGAAGATCAGCTTATGGGAAGGTTTAGTCACCTTTCACTGAAGCTACTGAATGAGCACACACTGACATTTATTCAAAACTATTTAAACTGTGCTTAAAAGATGCTACAAAAGGTATGCAAGCTGAAGTTACTGTACTACTTCGCTGAAAGCACCTCCATTCTCTGATCACTGCCTGATTTGTGGTTCTACACAGCCAAGGGTTCCTATGATCATTTCTCCCCCACATCATGATTAACCAGGGAGGAATTTACTGTGCATGTACTTTTAATTATTTTTGTATTTAAGCCACAAAATACCTTGCAAAACTGAGGAACAGAACTGGACAGGCTTTTATGAACACAGCCAAACAGTAAGAACTGGACTATATCCCTGCAAGTCAGTAAACAGCCTTAACCATTATGAACTTTTCTGCAATTCCTTACTACATTCCTCTACGACAGCAAGTTTAACTCCAGCAGTGAAGTGAGCAGGTCTGACAGAACCTTCTTCATGCTTCAAGAACACTGGAACAGACAGCAGGCAGCAAGGTTCTACAGCAGCTTCAATAACTTTAAAATTTTTTGCCTTTTCAAGTTTTCAGACCTTCACTGCAAACTGAAGACTTAGTCTGTTCCAGTTTCATTAGTGAAAAATTGATTAGGTTTTGCAAACAAACTAAAGCTTGCCCATCAATCAAATCAAGATAAAAAAGGTGGTGTACCCCAAACTTAAATTGCTGAAAGAACTAGATTTCTGTGTTAGTGTGACTGCAGCAAGGTTTCCAACTACGCATTAGCCTCTAGTTGTTCTTGATCACAGAAGGGCATAGGTGGAATAATTGTTAATATATCTACAGATCAAGAGAAAACAAGCAGTCTTTGTGGCTGTATCTTCCAGATTAATCAACTTAATGAAATTAGTTGAAACAAAGTAACATGAAACTTGGACTAACCTCTTAAGTGTACAAAAACCTCTTAAACACTTTTTAATTAAACTCAGTCTCTATCTGGAAGATATACTTAATTCATCTAGCACAGATCTTGCTTGGAGATTAAACTGCTTTATTTAAAAGTTACAATTTTATGCTTATATTTACTAGGCAATAAAATGATCCCCTCTGATCACACAGCTGGAACTAAGAAAAATGGCTGTTACTCTTGCGTGCAGGTTTCTAGCAGACCCTTGAACTATGTGCTAGTTGCTCAGTGTGCATGCATACTTAGCATATGAAGGCAGTATCTGCTGGTCACTGTCTGGAAAATGGACACAAGCTTTAGATTTTGATTGGGTGACAGAGAACAGTCTGTAGAACAGGCTACGCAAAGCCTGCTACTTCTGGCAAAAATCAGACCAACATCAGTGTTAGATGGAAACTTTGCAATGAAAAGGAATTGAAAAACGATGTGACAGCATAGGGAGGTGACTAAACAAAAGTTCCTTTTTCTATTTACCCTAGAAAAGCAGCCATTAAAATTTCCTCAGTTACCCTACCACTGAAGTAACAAATCTGAATAAAGCATACTTGGATATCCAAGAGAAAAATGTTAGCACAGAGGCATGTGATGGCTTCTACTTTAGAAGCATTTCTTAACTTTTGAGTGTCTTGCACTGTGGTCACCTTTTCCCCTCCAAGCTGTTGTTGACACTCAAGTTTTTGCAGGTCTTCATATGCCTTTAAGAGACATACCACTTAAAAAGTAGCAACAGATCCCTATGAAGTTCAGGAAAGTTTTTTCAGGCTTTGTTAATGCACTGAGTTTTCCAAAAGGACACACTAGTCTAAGTCAGGATAGATAATTAAGGTAAACAGGTTTAATGTGAACACAGCAAATTCTGAAGCCGCATATGTGACCCCCACACTGCAACACCTTATCTAGCTACGCACACAGCCCTGTATCTATTTAAATGGAACGTTTGCCACAGCCACTACTGCCAGAACTCTATTCAAAAGCATCTCAACCACCCCCTCAGAATCTTTGAGGCCACATACACAACTTGAATACAGTTACAGCATGAGTTTTACCATGTGTTGTTTAAAAGTTAAATGCCTCCTGGAATGCATGAGGATGGAATTAATCACTGCATATCTTTTGCTTCATACAAGTAATTTATATTGCTGTTGCTTATGGGAGTGGTCAAGATGTATGGCATCATCAACTACATATTATCTTAATTCTGCTAGAAGATAGTCTAACCCATTACTTCCCTGAAGGGGTCAGCAAGGAGCAGGGAGCAGAGAGAGAGGGGAAGGAGAAGTCTAAACAGATACTGTTTTACCAGAAATAACTACATCCACCCATGTTTCTTCAGACTAGTTCACAGCCTTCTGGAAGAAAACAGGCTGAGTAGTTACATGGTAAGGATGCAAAGTATTAGAAAAAGTTTGTGAACCCTAGCTCAATTCTTTGATATAGGAGGGACTTTTCTTCTGTTATGGCCAAGAATCACAGGACTGTCAGGAAGTCCTGTAGTTAAGAGAACATTTTCAATAGTTATTCTAACAGCCTGCTCTAGCATTTTGCTTCCATCAGCAGTTGACAAAAAAGTCTAAATATGTAAAAACAAAACAAAAACCCATAGAGAAATGTCATATGAGGAAATATGTATAGTTTAGTATGATCAAGTCACTTACCTTTAAATTTTGACCGAATGTTTGCTAGTTCTTTATTTATCCTCTTTATCTCCGCTTCTTTACTTTTGCCTGAAATCAAAAGAACACACATCAGGATACAATGCTTTGGACAGCCCTCTGTCATGCTAAGCTTCTTTCCACCCAAAAATGCTGTGTGGACATACAAACATCAGGAGGAATTATTACTTTCCCTTTCCAGTAGTAAGACTAGATGAAGCTAAACATCACAGAGGTAACTTAAGCATTGCTTTATAGAGGAATTTGAGAAGCTAGAAGGACCTCCCTGTTTCAAGAAACTTTGCAGACTTTAAATGGTATCCGTTGCATACAATTAATCTGAGATGCCTTTATTACTGACTTTCACAAACACTTCAGTTTTTCTATTCCTTAAACTGGCAAGAGAAAACTGAATTTTACTTCCAATTTAATTACTAGGTTGACAGTTTGATTACTAGGTTTGCTCTGAAGGAAAGAGTCTCCTAAACACAATCTTACAAACAAACAGCTTGTGTTATTCCTCACCCTAAGGACAAGCCAATTTACTGCTCCTCTATTGAATGGTCATTCAGTTCAACAGCTTTAAAAACATTCTTAAGAGACACTGAACAGGAAAAGCAGTAAACTTATGAGTAGCCCAAAGACTCAAAAGACCTCAGACAGATAGGATACATGCCCAAGTTCAGACTTTCAAGATGCCCCATGAAAGTCACTTGAAAAAACAGAAATAGTTAAAATCCACTTTTTTTTTAGGTGATTTTACCACCTTAGGCTTCTTAGCACAGTCTATATTTCATATCAACTTTTGATTCCAAGAATAATTATTAGGATTTCTAGTGCCAAATCAAGTTAGATATCCAGAGAAATAAACTGCAGTTTAAAATCTGATAATGCAAGCTTATTCAAGTAATACTTGCATAGTCCAAACCAAAGCAGCTTATTACTTTTTAGCATTTTAGGTTTTGGTGATTGAGATTCTATAGAGGTCTGGGTCCATCTCCTACATGAGTGAGGATGGTAGGGTAAAATATCGAACTCTGGCATTATATTCAGTTGCATGAAGTTTGAAGGAAGCAAATAAAGTCCACTTCAGCTATACAGAACTAGCCATCTAATTGCACTGGAAATTCAGACCTGTTCCTACTCAAACTTTCAAGCAGTTTCCAAAACATCAACTAGCAGCAGAAAAAAACAACTTCCTTTACTCTTCATATCACATATACTTGGCTATGAAGGTTATGAATAAAAGTTTCTTGGCGCTGTTTGAAAATGATCCAACCTTATGAGTAGTGGGGATCAGATGCCCTGCTTTCACACCCCACCTTCCCCCACACCACTCCAATCACTACAGCCATGTCAGTGCAAGGAAGGTATGTGACAAGGCTTGAAGAGCAGTTCAGGACCAGCATCCTGAAGCACCTCCAAATCTCACCCCTTTCTTCCACACAACTCACAACATTTAAACATCCTACTACATTTGCATATCCAAACCTCCTGTGTCACCCAATGACTCTTAATCACCCCTTTACCATTCCAAAGATGATCTGACAACAGGCCAGATGAAAGGTGATTAAGTAACTCAAGGAAACAGGTGCCTCAGGATAGGTCAGTAGCAAAGTGTAAGGGAATCCCATGCCAAATACAAATTAATCCAGATTTTGTAATTTCTTGATTTAGACTCAAAAAAAGAAACTGAAGTTATGCACTTCCAAAACCAACTTTTGCATAAGATGCAGAAAACTGGTTTGTATTAATATGCCTATAATAATGGCCACAAGAATACAAACACGTGGCAAAACTAGCACACTGTACAAATGAAAACAAGTTAGGCCCAAAATACAAGCAACTCTTGGATTTGCCTTGTCATTTTAACAAAATACCTATAGATTTGCTTAAAATGGAATTTTTCCATTCTACAACACTGTTTTATAAAGGGGCACTGCTCAAAACACTGAAGTGCAGGGTGCCTGGGCAGGCGCTCCACATAGTAAAAAAACCCCAACTTCCCCCATATCCAACCCTGAAAAACTGCTTGTACCTACTTGTCCACTTACTGCTTTTAAGAAGTTAAGCATTTGCAGAGCTCAAGAATTCACGATACCTGTTCTGAAACATAACTTGTAGTTGCTATCTGTAAGCATCTTGGGTTTCAGATAAAGCAGGAGATATGTCCACAGTTTTAATTCCACCTAGAAACTCCAATTAACCTCTAAAATGACAAGGTGGAGATCACAGTATACTTCCATCAGTTTAAGATGCATCTGTTGGGATCACAAAGTTTAACCAGTTTTCACTAATACATTATGCAACATGAGTTTTCTTCTAGTTTAACATGCCAACCTAAAGTAACCTGGTTTTAAAGCAGTAACACTATTTACTCTATAAATAAGCAGCAGCGCATACAACCTGAGGCTGGAAGTATCTTCTACTATAGATTTTAGATTTGTCTTAATTGGATTAGATTATTTGTCCTGTGCACATGGCAGAGATACCAAAGCATTCATGTCTAAGATACTTGCCAGCGTTTGGAATTCACTACTAGACTGAAGCAAGGCTTTTGCTCCTGGGTCCACACTCCATGAAGAGGGCCACAGTAACATATGCCAAAAGGGTGCAAGTGTTTATGTAAATAAACAACACTCCAATTTTGTACACTAGCACTCTTTAAAAAGACTTGAAAACACTTCTCATTTTCAGCAATTCATCTGCTCCAGATGAAAATTTTCATTTTTAAAACTATTCAAAGTGTTACCAGTGAGTCTGGAGATTTTGTACTTCATTTAGATTAATGGGGCAGAGAACATTAACCTCAGTCTGGGATATTGCTAACCCAAGTAGGATATTTAATTACCTAAGTTTGGAAGCTAGGTCCTTGCTCTCTTTATCTTTAGGTTCTGTTTGTAAGGAAAGCACGCTGCAATATTTACTTTGAATTATTAGCTGCTGTTTCTCTAACCTCAACAATAAGCACTGATGTTAAAAACAGTGGTAGGAAGGGGGAAAAAGAGTAAGTACATCAGCCAGTTTTTCTTAACCCAAGACAAAAATCAATGCCATTGTATTTTTTTTTTTTTTTTAATCACCAAAACCTCTGGGCAAACCTTTCAAGCAGCATTATCTACCCATTATGCTCACAGATTATCAGTTACTGCTAGAAACTGGATTCTTTGTGTCCTAAGTAAGCAACAAAGCATTAAGGGAAGCCTGACTAAAATACTTCAGGAATTTGTGAAGTCAGCACCTTTGGTAGAAATGGACTGCAGCCTCAGCAACACAAAAAGCAAAATCCCACCCCCTGCGCACACAGCTGTAGCAGTGAGTTGACAGGAACACCCATATTAAACAGCAAATTCACATCTGAAGGTTATTCTCTCAAAGTTAAAAACTTGCACAGCATATGAAAAGCCTGTTTTGAATAATTCTTTCAGGTTGTTCTATTTTGAATACAGTATATAATCTCATCTAGAACTCAACCAAACATAAATAGCATAGCAACTAGCTAGTGATAAAAGTTTGACTCCATACATTGGAAATCCAGTTGAAGGATTAAGTCTTAAGCTGTCTCCTTAACACTGATTACAGTCTACACATGCCTGAAATTGGAGCTTTAGAGAGCAGCACTAGTACATTGCGTGTTGAATGTCACTGAGGACAGTCATGTAACAATGCTTAGGATAACTCATGAGTTAAAACCAGGCTGAATTATCTAGAAACAGATTTCCTGATCTCCAGCAGTTATGCTGCATGGTAACCTTATTCAAACTTACTTTATTGTTTACATTGGAGGACAACAAAGCAAAACAAAACCTCACAGTGGCAGGTAGCTTCAGTTTGTTCCACGTACAGGGAAAAAGAAAATAGAAGTATAAAAAAAAAAGGGACCAATTTTTACCTAGATCTTCTGTCCCACTAGGGAAGGGGGAATAGGAAGGGGAGCAGGGCTGTTAAAAGAAAATGGGTTTGATTAACTGAGAAGTTTTCATCACATTACTCAGCCATGGTAACACTCACTGAAGAATTTCTACATGTACATTTGATTTTTACCATCACTAGAAACACTCAAGTAACCTTAAGGATGGTTGAGAAGGAAGATAAGACCACTAATGATGACAGTTGAAGGAGTACTGTGCTGCAGAACTAGAGGCTTACAGTTCAAAGCTTGCAAAGGCAATTGCTCTGCCTCACTTCCATGCTGTTACACAGCTCCCAGTTTCAAGAAGTTAGAGCTGTATTCCAACAAAATATGCTGTAGCCAAGCTATTCAACTTTGCTAGGCTTAATAAAGGTCATGTCATGTGTACAAACTGATGGGTAGGCCAGTATTTAAGCCAGAGCACAAGATTATGTTCCACATTGGTTCAGGCCACATCCTTCTCACTTTAACTTATTCAAGATTTTTCCAGTTTAGCAAGACTATGATAAATATCCATAACAAGTTATTAAAAGAGGTGATTGCAAACCAATAAGTTGTGACTATTTTGCAGACGAGTCATATACTGTTTATAGCCTTACAGCCCTAGTATATGACTGCTATTAATCTTCTCCAGGATGAGTACCTGAGCAAACAGATACCCAGCCACAACACTGTCCAAGGCACTTACAGAAGTGATTACTTCATATTTGGCAGTTTGCCAGGCTTCAGGCTCCACTGTGCTGCGTACTGCCTTCATTAGGCAAGGTAAAATTAGTCTGCAGCATACCATTATCTTTAATTACCATCTTGTTTAACAAAGATAGACTGGGGAACATCAAAAGCCATCCAGCTCTTCAGAGAGCCAATTACTATTCTTAAATCTCTCAGTAGTCCAGGCTACAGTCAGAGCTTCAGCACTGCATGAATAACACCTCCATATCTCAGTTTGGAGTTTTGTATTACAATCTACAGAAAAATGAGAAAACAAGTTATGGGAAAGGGATCTGTTAAGTCCGTTCATTTGAAGAGAACACTTGACATACCTCAATACTAACTTGGCAGCAGGGTTGCAAGAGTGAGTGAGTGCTTCAAGGTTGGAATTAGTAGGCTGCTTGCGACTCACTTAGACAGTGACCTGCTCCATCAGGATTAACTTGTTGCTATACTAACTGTAGACTGCCTAAGCCAAGTCAGAGGCACAAAGTGCATATCTGCTGGTTAACTAGAACCACTACAAGTTCTTAGCTTTCATACAAACCATTTAGAGTCTGGTATGTTTCTTACCAAGTCTACACAATTATTTCCTGAAGGAACAGAGAAACACTTTTCTATACAAGTGTCTACACAAATACTGAGCAGAGCAGATTTCTGCAGGCAAGTTCTTGAGAGACAGGTGTATTGATAACATTTAAAGCAAAAAAAAATTGCTTCAGAAAAGTTTAGATGTTCCCAGTACTCATCTGACACCAATCTCCTTATGGCCAGCAGGCAGTGTAATTGAGCTCACCCAATAATTCCTTTAATTTGAATTTATGCACAGGTCAGAACTGTTATATTGTGTTACCTCATAGCCTTACTTGCCCTGTGGCCATCTGACAATCCTATGATTACAGATGTGCCATTATTAGAGTGAAGAACTATAAAGCATGTTGTGTAGGAGGCTCTATTAGCATAAGAAAAAGCTTGCCAGCATTCCGTCATGCTTCTTGAAGGCAAATAGTAGTGATGGTTACTATTTGTGGCACTACCATTTGTGTAACAGAACATGTCTCTCTATTCACATTCAATTATCGAACAGGACTTGAAGACAGGACAACTCTAGTTCTCTGTTTAGGAGAGCAGTAATACAAATACCGCTAAGGCTAAGAGCAGCAGCTTCTCCCCTGAACTCCGTAGTGGCTAGGAACACCTACTTGGGAAGAACAGAGTTCTTACACAAAAGATAAATTCTCAATTTAAAAGATGTTGTTAAGATGTTTTCCTTGACAGCAGTGAGTCGCTGTTTTCCAAACATAAGAATTTTTCTGTTTTGTAGTTTTCATTAGCCTCTAGGTTAGGAGCAACTAAGCTGATTGGTAAATTAAGTGGGAGAGACACCACAGTCAAACTGCTACTAACTTCCCTTCAGGAAAATAAGTTGATATATTTTCATAATCAGTTTGATTCAAGGCTATACTTCTTAAGACAACAACTCCATACTGTTCCTCAGCACTGCTTTCCTCCTGGCACACATATTCCTGCTACTATCTTGTACTGCTGCAGGTCAGATAGGGAGCCAAACAGCTGAAAGTAAGATTGCTTTATTTAATATCCAAAGAGGAACTCATACCAGCTTTACTACAAGCGATAATGCCAGCAGAAGACAGCAGAATACATGACGAGGTAGAGAGCAAGTTCACCACATTCACCATCCAAACACACTGTAGCTGGCATAAAGCAATCAAATTACACCCTTGCCTTTCCTATTGCTAAAGCAGCCTACGAGCATGATGCTAAGACAATGCATTCTTAAACCCTGTTGTCAGGGGACAGAGAAAGAAACTGGTTGAAAGAGGGGGCCCAAATCAAAACGAACACTAACATCTCTACAGTAAAAATGGTGCTAATACTTATAAGAACATATTCACACAAAAGTAATCAGTGCATCCATTCTTGCCTTTGTGAAAGAGCTTTTACAGTACTTACATCTCATATCAGCAAATTAAACCACTACTTTTACTTGCCAGCAGGACAGACACTCATGTTACAGCTCTAGAGTATAGATTAGCCATTTGCTATGCAGATCATTAGCTTCATGAAGTAAAACACCAAACCCATCCTCCACCTCTCCCCTCATCTCTCAGCTACTTATTTAGCACAGCAGGGAAGAAGGCCAAAAGGGAGGCACATTACACAGCAACACATTAGCGTGGTCTGTTTCCTGCATGCCTGCCCTCACATTACATGAGTTTGTCTGTGTAAATTCCTTCACTTGGCTAAACTATCTAGATTACTACAATAGAGGTGCAAGTTCCAGGTCCACCTGAGTATGTCTGAAGGAGGATGCTGGTGCCATTGTTTACAAACTCACTGTGCAAATAATCTAAAGAGACTACTATAAAATACTGTACCTTCACAAGATGGTAGTATGGCTTCAGTTTTGTTCAGAAATTGACCAGTTCAAGGCTGCAGACCAAGAAGCTTTTTGCTTAATGATGTATTAACATCCTGTTATGAACAAAAACATGAGTGCATGCTGCCCTTTCACAAGATATGTTTGATCAGAGGAAAGAATTGCCTGTCATGCTGAAGATCACAAAAGGCACAAAGGCAGTTGAAGACTTATGCCTTGGGACATCCCATTGTGATTAGATATCCATCACTACAGACAAAGAGATCAGTGACCTACTGATCACATTTAAGAACTCCGTAGAGTACATTTTCTAATATTCTGCACAGTAAGTGAACTACTAGCCACAGAACTGACTTCTTCCTCCAGTACGCTGCTAGAGATTTGTCCCTATAACACTTCTTACGAAACAGCAGGGAGTCACAGGCTTTACTGTAATCCAGTAATCCATTAACTCCTTGTCCTCATAAGGGAAGGGAAATAAATGCAAAAGAGTACATAGCTGCTTCCAAAACCTATCACAATTCAGATACTCTAATTGCAGCAATTTAATACAGTTTTAATAGTTTTAGGTGCCTACCATGGATGTTTTTTTTCTAACTAGGCACCACAAGTAAAGAGAAACACTACAGCTCAAACTGTGAAAGAGTTTGAGGATTAGCTAGGTAATAGGGTCTAGCTTAAGACCAGATCTTTCCCCAAATGAACTGAAAGCTTACTGAAAGCTCATATCTGAGTGACTTTATGACCTATAGAACATCTATTTGGCAGTTTAGCTGACAAAACAACATTGACTCCTATCAAAAGAGAAGCTTTAAGCTAAGATACGCAAAACCAGAAGTGCAAGGTTAGGCTACTACATAAAGCAGCTCTTTCTTCCTTGACTGAGCAGCATTTAAGTAGTCATTTCCTTGAACAGTATTTTCATGCTGTACAGTTACACTCCCTTCAACAGGGTAAGGCAGTATTTGCACTGATTCAGTACAAGTCACTGTGGACCCTCTTCTACCTTAGTTCACATTCGAATAATAGAAGAACAGTTTGAAGCTTATCCAAAGTCTCCTAGTTTAACTACCACTTCTAAACTAGTATTTCAGGGGCCTTAAAAAAAATCCTGTATCAGCTCATTAATTGATGCAGATACATAATGGTCTCTGCAATAGTCCTTAGCTTCCTCTTACCAGTCCTGATGGACAGCCTTTATCCAAAGGATTTCAAATTCAGCAGATATATTTTCCAGTGTATCTGATGTAGAGGTCAGATGTCACATGAAAGATTCTATCTCTTCACTGCCTCTCACCTATTAATCATCATCTTTGCCTACTCTACTCTTTTCTCAGCCAAACATCCACAAATTCAATAAGTGTAAAAAACCCCAAACAAACACCCCCCAAAAACCCCAACAAACAGCCCCTCAGAGTTTCATGAAATGACCAGAAGACAGAAAAGCCATGGGCAGAACACTAGTTTCGTTTTACACATCCTCCTCAGATTAATCTCATGCTAATTGTGTTTTCCTTAAATCAATCTCCTGCTAATAGTAGCAAGTGATGCAAGACTTAGTGCTCATGCTCTCACAGCTTTTTCAGGCTAGAAACTGTCTATATTAGGTGAGTGGCCATAACCTGCAAGAGAAATAGGAGAGCAAATCAAGATGCCTTGCCTTCAAATTTCTTCAGAGATAAGAAATCCAAGGAATACAAGTAATGAAAAGTAACCAACTGTCTACAGAAGTAACTCAAGCCCTACTTTAAAACTATACCCAATGCAAATAACTTACACCTTAGAGGAGCAATGCTGTAGCTTTAGCCTACACACTGAAAGCTGTATTACTGACATACAGCACTAAAACAAGCTGTAGGTGCCCAACTCACCCTATGTGAAGTTTATTTTACTGTGTGGCTGTTCTCATGGAGAACAAATAACTCTATACATACCCATGTGGTGCATGCCCCTCCCACAAACACAGGTAATACACTCCATTATCCACCATCCAGTCAAAAGGGTGATCATCGTATGATGAATTTCATGCACCAGCCTTTTTTAATCCCCACTTGCTCATCGGTAACCTGATACACCAGTCCCAATTCAGTGAAGCAAAGGTGCTGAAGTCAGACTTCAAGAGGCTTCAGCCTCTGGACACTCTTCCTGTCCAGTACAAAGAAGAATTAATGCATTAAGTTCTATGAGAAGAGATAGACCTTTAATATATCTGTTGGGCTTTATTTAAGGAAAAAATACAGCCAAAGGAGAAAGGAACAGTATCTTGGAACAGAACATATACAGAAACATTTGGAGAACAAACTAAAAGAATCCCTCCTCCCTCCGTCCAACTTTTAAGGTGTCACTGAAAAGGTAAGACAGTCATCTAAAGTAGTGAGGGAAATGAAGAACTGTCTTGTCTGCCAAGCCTGTGGCAAAAGCAGCTTTTGCCTCTACGTAGACCCATTTCATCAACACAAGAGTAATGACTTCCTGATTTTACAGTGGAGGAGGGGGTTACCAGTAGTACACTTAATATTGTAATAGAAACTATTTCTACACTGCCACCTCCAAAAGAAAGGAGAAAAGCAACCTTTCCTAGTTTTCAGAGTGAATAGCAGACAATATCATTGTTGCAACAGAATAGGTTGAGTGACAAGTGACTTAAGAGCAACTTCATCACCAGTTAAGCATAAAGCCATAAACAGACTCCTGATGATGTATGTCAGCTAAGACAGCTGGAGAGTTTATAAAGCACCACCTTGCATAAGCCAAATCACTTCAGCAGCTCTGCAGTACATAAATAGTATGTTAAATCTTTTTTTGTGTATTTCTTGCAGGAGTCCATGTCCTTATAACACATGGGGATTTTGTTCGGTTTTCGTTCATAAAGCACTTCACCCAAGCAGTGACAAGGACTCTTCCTGACCTGAATTCCTAAGTCTGGATGGCACTTCACCAAACCACAGGATTCAGAGCTTTCCAGCTCCACTACTACCACAATCTATCTTACAGCATAGCAACACCTTGCTATTTTCTCAGTGGGACACATTAACTAAGTGCTAATTAACTGGGCTATCTTAACCAAATACTTCAGTTCAGCTTTCAATCTATAGTTTCATTGTTTCTTCTCTGGTGTCTACGAAAGATAAGCTAAAAAGTTATTTGCTATACTATTTCATATATGTTATAAAACTATCCAACTGAGCAAGTTTCTAGAAAAGCCCATACATCTACTGGCAAGCTGTCATGCATCTAAAAGAGTTTTCTTAAAAACTTTTTTTCTGCCATCTGCACCAAGACCTCTATACAGAAAATACAGAACCTACAAGAAGCTGCCCTGAAACAAAATCCTGGAGAGCCATCGGGAACTGCAAGACAATTCATTTTCTTATACTACCAGATTTTGAAAATTCACTTGATAATTGTATGAATAAAGAACATTTTGCTTTGAAAGTGTCATGCAATATTACAGTTTCACAGAGACTAGAGCAAAGCCAAGGCATTAGGCAGCACTTTTGCCCCTTAATATGTTTTACAACTGCTGCTACAAGTAGTATGCTGACTTTTCATTTAAAAAGAAAAGCTTTACAGACTTGAGAAATCAGCATAGTTTAAGCAGACTTTAAAAAGTCACATCGAAAGTAATTCTTATATTCAAAGTCATATGGGGCATAGAAGCATTTAACGCACAGATCAAGAAGTTTAATAGATAACCCAACTGCCAAAAATATGCCTAACCAACAGAGACATGACAACCAACCTTTTAAGGACAGACTGGCAGTGCGAGCTGTTTGCTCACTCACAATCAACTAGAGTTTTAAGCACTGGAAACTGCTATGAATTAAGACTTTTTTGAAGCCTTGTGAAGGAAGACAAGCATCACTCTCAAATGAGTAATATAATACGCTTGTAAGAGAATGATGCATTATTTAGTGCTGCAGACATGGTAGGTACAAATGCCCAAAAAGAAGACTTGATGTAAGAAGATTAAACATTTCCAAAGGTAGACAGTCTAAATTTACATAAGTATCCCCCTGAAGTTTAAGTTATTTTATTACTTTGAAATCACATGCTGTGCATCCACCCGAGCACAGTTAGCACACAACTGCATTTTCATTTTTCAACAACATCTATAATGCAGATTCCTTACCTGTGCAAAATCTTTCAGAAAAAAGCACATGCCATGTTTCACCATTACTCAATCTGGAAGGGCCGTAGGCAAACTAAAAACGTCAGGCCCTTATGGTAGTATTACAAAGAGATAAATGAGTCCAACAAAGCCAAAATTAGGACTGAAATTCAGAATATCAGCAAGCATTTTGCACATCAGTGCAACTGTCAGATATTTAACCTGTTTCTAGCCTTAAAGTTGGATTAAGAGCTGCACTTGCTGTCTAGCTTCCCTCCCATGTCAAAACAGGAACATTTTCTTAGATTTACAAGTCAAAAGATTCCGTTAGCTAAGCAGCTGTTACATTTTGTTCTTGACAAATATCTAGCTCCCCACTCTGAAGAGGGAAAGATGGAACTTAAGCCAATACCAGTGCCTACAAAGCAGAGTCTTTAGAGAGCACTCTCAAGTATTTTGGGGAATCTTAGTCACCATACACCAGCCCATGGTTAGCTGGCAACACTCAGAGCTCCCTTAAAGGAAAAAAGATTCAAATGCCATTAGACACCTATTTGGAAGCTGCATAGACCACCTACTAGTGGGAACTATCAGCTCTTTTGCAGCTATTTGGAAGATGTAGTTACTTTCTTCATAATGAAGATGAGAAAAATACAAAAGCAATCACAGCTCCCAAATAGCTGTCTGGACAGGGACAAAACATTTGAGAAATATCAGTATTTGTTTAAACAGTGAATGTGTTAACATTTTATTTGTTTCACAACCAGGTTACATCTTTGTCACTCTTGCTGACACTGAGAGCATGAGAGATTTGTTGTCCAATCTGGACAGAGAAGTGGTTGTTCCATCAGAGTTCCCACAGTGCCTATGCACTGGCAAGCTTATGGGGTAATCAGTAGTTAATTTGTTCTATGTCACTCTACTACCTTCAACCTTGTTATTCCACATCTCTAAACGTAGGTTAGGAACCTAAGAGCTTGAATGTTTCTCTTGTATTCCCTTCTACTGAATTTCACCAAAAACAAGAGTGGACAAATGTGTTAACCAACTGCCAGACATAAGAGACATTGAAGAACAAAATCATACTACTTCTAGCTAAACGAATGAAAAAAATTACTAAAAAAAAAATGATGAGTAGATACAACAGCAAGTCTTAAATGCTAGGACACCAGGTGAAACTATGTTACACATGCAGCTTGCATAGAATACCAGGGCACTAGAAAATTTTCAGTAAATAGTTGGGCCAACAAACAAAGCACAAGAGCATTCATGTAACCTTGAACTGATACACAACACATTTTATAAGCCACCTTCTACACATACAAGAGTAAAGTCTGAAGAAACATAAGGACCTGCAACTCTGTTCTGAAAAAAACATTGAGACAGCTTCTGCTGTTAAGGAATATTAGCAACCTTGAATTTTACATACAAAGCCCCTGTTTAGATGACTAGAAGTCCAAATCATCTAAATTTAGTTTAACAAAACTCTGCATTTAAACAGTATCATTTTAGCCGTATAATTTTCTCCCCAGCTTTTTGTACTAGAAGTCATCAACATGAAGAGTTTTCCAAGCTGGTGTGGTTATCCCAATACAAGCCTAGTTAGATCATCACTATTTGCATTAAAAAATCCTCCAAATCCACTTCCACCTTCGAAAGGAAACCTTACTGCCATTGCTTTTAAAGTAGCCTCAAGTAATCTATAGACGCACACAGGTGGACAAAATAGAGCTGTTTCATCACACCAACCACAGTGACCTTAGCCCTTCCCCAGGCAATTCCTGCCACATCATACACTTAGATCTCTAACTCAGATTAATATTAAACTGCTATCACATGCAATTCTCAGTGAAAAAGAAAAGCTGAGCACTGAGGTGTGCCCCCAGACATACACCTTCCCCCCCCCCCCCCACACACACCAAGCAGCAGCACATTTTACTCCTCCCCCTGTGCTGCACACTCACAGGCATGCTCCCCCTTCATCCCTCAGGGGAGCGCTTACCCACACCCCTCTCCATCCCATTTCTTAATTACACAGATCCTAAGAGCTGATTTCTGACAAAGCAGAATTTTAAAGCCAATTTAAGCCAAGCTCAGGCATACCCACAGAAGGCCCTGCTCGCAGGCACCCTTACAGAGGCCTGCTTTCCACCGGTGACGTTTTGAACTGAAAGCCGTTCACGGATTTGGAAGCAGACCAGACGCTTCTCTCCGGCCCGCCACAAACCCACCCGCACCCCGAGCACACGCCGGTTTCGCTTCATCGCCTTATAAACAAGGACGACGGCGGGCACCAGCCTCCCGGCACCCCCTTCCACCGGAGCAGCCACCACAACACCCAGCACGCCCCCGCAACGGCGGGGAGAGGGAAGAGAAGAAAATACCCGAACCAACCCACCCAAAATGCACAAACCAACCCAAACCCACAGCCCAGAAGCCTTAGGCTGTCCCCCCCCCGCCCCGCGCCGCCTCCCCCGCCGCCCCCCAGGGCGCGTCGCCATTTCGTGAGGCGGGAGCGCTCCGAGCAGCCTGCTGCGGGGGGCAGAGGGAAGAGGAGAGCACTGGGGAGGGGATCGAAGGAAAGAAGCCCCGGCCCCACGGGGCAACGGCCCATGGCAACGGCCGGCCCGGCCCAGGCCCCAGCCCCACCGCGCCTCAGCCGCCACTCACAGTTCCGGATATCGGAGATGAAGACCGCCAGGCCCCGCATCCCATCGCCCTTCGACACCGCAGGCATCGTGGCGCACGATCACAACCGCCCAGCAACACGCCAAACCGCCACAACTACTACCGCCGCCGCCCGCTCTCCCCGCGGGGCTCTTCAGGCCGCTGCCACCGCCGCCGCCTCTGCAGTGCGCAGGCGCCGGGACGGCTCCCGCGCCCCCGCGGGCGGCCGGCGCGCGAGGCTCTGGCGCCACCTGCCGCCCGGAGGCGGCGGCGCTGCGGGCCGCGGCGGGCCTCCCCTCCGCCGCCGCGGCAGGCAGTGTCCCGGGCCTCTCCCCGGGTATCCCCGCAGGAGCCCGGGCGATCCTGCGGTCTGGGAGGGGTGGCTGCTCGGAGGCTGAGCCCCGGAGGTCGGCGGTACCGCTCCTGGGACACGATTACCAGTCGCCGCCATCGGGGCAGACGGGCCCAGGCTGACGTGAGGGGTGGCAGGCAGGCGGTCCTTCCCCGTGAGGGGTCGGGCAGGGCGGCTTCAACCGCTGGATCCGCGGGTGAATCCACTGCACGCTCCCTGCTCAGGAACGGCCTAATCCCTTCCTCTCCCCGTGCCCCTAATGATCGAGAAGCTTTATGTTTCTGAAGGAGAAATACCGGGCTTCGCAGGTGCCTCAGAGGGTGCAACTTCTGACGGAGAAGGAGAGGGACGGCAGATCAGAAGACAAGAAAACTTCACTTCTTCAGTAAGCTTTGAGCAGTCTGTTAATCTAGGATCTTACTTCTAAAATGTGGAGAGCGGGGTACAGACTCTCTATGGTACGGTACGTGAGATCATGCTTTCCACAGGGTGGACTGACGGAGGCTGTGCCTCGGTCCTCCAGCTCAAAAGCGGACCAAAACAGTGCACTGGATCTACTTCACGTACCCTGCATAGTCACTCCGAACGTTTGCAGGCCCAAGAGCTACTATATGCAAAGCCATCCTTTGTCACATACCCCTTGTGAGCCTGCTCTCAGTTGCATAAGTGACGCAGTTGTTCTGCGTCACATGTGGCGATTCACACTCCTCTGACTCCCTGGGCGTGCAGGCATGCAAACCCAGGGCCATGTGTTTCTCATGAAGGCTGCAAACATGCAGAGCGACACAGTCCCATGCCACATCTACTCCTGAGACTGAAAATATTTCAAGGTTAAACTGTCTTAAACATGCCAAAGAGGTAGGACTGCGCAGAGCATTTAATCTCATCAGCCAAAAATAGATTCAAATGGTGTCAGAACTGGCCTAGTCTGCCTATTCAAAAGTATGCTGAGAGTTTCAGTCATAATGCAAGTGACTAGTATACTTAGTGGATTATAATGACCTGTAGAATCATGGGGTTTAGGGCTGCTGGAGATCAATCAGTCATTTCACCTGTTTCCCTGAATATTTCAAGCCATTTTATTTCATCTGTTGTGTTCTGGTTTGGCATTTTGTTTTGTTTTTTTCTTTTTTCCCCTGAATTGAGCCCAGTATCTAGCTTTTAGCTACAGTGTGTCTTTCAGAAAGGCACTCAGTCTTGATCTGACACCATCAAATTCACTGTTTCCCTGGGTAGTTTGTTCCCATGATTAATCCTCCTCATTCAGAGCCTGTGTCTTATTTAAATTTATCAAGCTCTAGTACCTTTAAGGTAATGATACATTTTTCTCTCATAGATGAAGAACTACATAATACTTGGTACTATCTCTCTGATAGTGGCTGTACACCTCAGGTCATTTCTGAAGTGTCTGTTCTGCATGCTTTCAGGATACATTGTTACATATGCTTTTTAGTTGTGTAAGCATCTATTAGAAAAACAAGATGACAGTATGTGGTAGTCACGCATACATCCGTTTCCCGTGGATCCATTTTGTAGACCAAGTGCAACTACAAGCAGTCGTGCACAACTAGTCTTATATTCAACTCAGATTTTCTGCATCTGTAGGCTTACATGAAGAAAATTCATCTTTTACATAGCTTTACAAACAGATTTTGATGCTTAACAATAATTTCCATTTACCTTGAAGCTGAAAACTTAAGATGTCACTACGTAGGAGCTTCTGCTAGCCAAAATGTTGAACTAATTTCTACTCTTAAGAGCACAGTGACACCTAAAGGCTAAGTGTATCAGTCCTGTCTGGCTGTATTCCAGTCAATACTGCAACTGCAAGTCATGTAGGTACACTTATTTTAACTGGTGTCTTAAAATATTCTAGCAGAATAGCTGTGGCAGTACCAAGTTAAGCATGAGCTGCAAATTCTGCTTGAGAACTGGGGTAAATATTCAAGTAGTTAACCCATGTGGAGCTCTCTAGTTTTATAACTATACTGCTAAATATTTCATTTGAAGTGGCTCAGCATGCAGTACACATACCCTGGTTATTTTATGTCAACCTCCTTTGACTGACTTTTGAGGCTTTACAATATTCATCCTTGCTCCCTGTCTTCATTTTGCCTCAACAAAGGCTTATGCAATTATGGTGAATGTGCAGGTATATGTCTGCCCTTACTGCCTTATAATTTAGAACTTATTAGACCATTTCAGACAGTTTTGACAGGGAGAAGATACAAATTTTATGTTAATAAATGGTTAGCTAGAGGAAAGAGCAGGTAATGGTCTCTAGATGCCTCTTGCCTGAAAGAAACATTGTAATGTGAGCTCAGCTGTTACTACACAGCACAGAGTTTGCACTAGGCACAGCCCTTTACAAATGCACCGAGTTAATAAATCTGGAAAATGTTTAGTTTGAGCTTAGCATCTATAAAACACCAGTCTGTGAAAAAAACAGACTTCAATTAGTTCCATCCATCCCAAGATGCTGTGATTTTTTAAAAGATTTCTAATTACGGTAAAATCAGCATTAAAAGGGAAATAGTCTCAAGAAATGCTTTCCTATTACACAAAATGTTTTACAGCACATTTGTTTGCCAACAAATCCACAATGTCTATCCCTTCTTTCCCATGTCATACATTAGTTGCTTTAATCATTTTCAGAATTTCATTGCACTTTGGTACAAAGACTTGAATAATTACACTGACCTTCATAAGACTATTACCATTAAACTGAATGGATTCAGCTGGTGAGTATCCATTTGTGGGAACTACAAAAAGGGAATTGTTCCTTTCCCTTTGTTACTTCTGTCCAATTTGTCTCTCACCCCATCAGTTATTGCTTTCTTCTGCTACTCATGGTCATTCTAACCATTACTGGAAGCAAAAAGAGCTAAGGAGAAAACAGAATTGGTGGCTCCTCCACATGTACACTCAATCATGTTTCTCTACCTGACACCTAACATTCATTGTCTATTAACAGATACAACAGTTTTATCAGCAATGCCTTCTGCCATGTCAGAGTATCTGATGTGCTGCTTTCAAGATTAAGAAATGCAAAGTTAGGAGAATATCACTATCATGAAACCCTAAACATCTAGAAATTTGGGACAGATCTGCCTAGATCTTTTCTTTCTGGTGAGCTCCTCAATGACCAGAAGGGGTTTACACTCGAAACACCAGGTTTATATTAAAATGTAGAATAGAATACTTAAGCTTTAAAATAAACCCTAAGAGAGTAGATGAGATAAAATAAGGGTGAATAAAGGTTTTGCAAACAAGATGTCCTTTGCTACCTGCATGCTGGCAGAGTAATGTGAGTTGCTGGCTTTGTGAGTTGCAATAAACTCTATATAATTCCTTCTAGTTCATGGGAGGTTTTTTCATTTCATCTCTGAGGTCCTTCTGCTATTTCTCTTAGCTTTTTTCTCCTTAACTACAGGCTTCCACTCATTTCTTGCTGCCACACCATTTTTTATTTTCTGAGTATGCACAATTACTTGCCAGGAAAACAGCACACTTCTACTCTGCCCCAGGTGTCATATTTTACTAAGGTTCTGCTTTTTTAGAGGAATAGTAGTGTGCAGACTGAAAACACAGAAATAAAACTGATATGGCCTATCACAGGCAACCATACCCCATTTTTAAATTTCTTTGTGCCTCTTTGAGCTGGCCACAAATGCATAGAATTAAAGCAAAAGACTTATAGTCAGTAATAATCAAAATCAGTAACTGTTAGAGCATGAGGAAAACCCCAAACAGAAAACTGGTAAGTATTTTATGTAAAATACTCACCTTTGAAGCTTGGGGCCTTTTCATTTCTAGAAAAAAATAAAAAGTTAAGAAGCGTGAGATATAATTCCAGGGAAACCAAAGTGAAAATTAATGAGTTACGATTAGTTACATAGGGGGAACTTAGGTGCTGAGATGCCCAGTGTTGTGGCACCCAGCCTTCAAGTACCTGGCTCAAGGAAAGGAATTCATAGTGCCAAGTTCAGTTACTGAATTTGGGAAGTAGTGCATGGGGTAGACAGTGGGAGTTAAACAAGATGCATTCATGATTCCCATAACAGATAGAGATTCCTGTCTCTTTGAAGAACATTGAAAATGTAGAAGCACAAAGATCACCTTATCTTTTAGTCTTTGTTAGTGGAATGTCAGCCTCTGGTGGGGACTGCGCAATACCTTGCAGATGTGTTAAAAATGTGGGTGCATCCTTACATAGAGGAGATAAGATCTGTGATTCTCTCCTCAGTGGCAGCATGTACCCTGTCAACTACTTGCAGCAAACCTTTGGATCAGTCCTGCTAAGGCCACAAGAAAGAGAGTCAATAGGAGAATATGATGGGAATGCAAGACAGGAAATTATGGATTTCATTATGGAGAGACTGGAAACAAAACTGGTTTTTCATGCCCTCATGACTTATCTGTTGTTCCTGCTATTTGGAAGTGTAAGCTGGAAGCATTTAATGTTTGTGAGAGCGAACAGCATGTTACGAAACAACAGAAAATCTGGTACCACATTTATTGTAAATTAAGTACTACAGTTATGCACCTTTTAAATTTGGGGTAGTTTATATATATATGTGTTTCAAACATGCCTGTCAAGCAGTCCTATGAGATAAAAAGAAATCACTTCTTGAGTGAAAGCTGAAGGATTCAGAGGTGTTTTGTTGACACTAAAAAAGTGGGATGAGACATTCCTTTTTCCTGCTCTTTAGTCTGTAAGCACGTGTGTCCGAATGTGCTAGTGAGTACCAGTTTCCTTTCTGAAGTCCTTGCTAGAATTTAAATCTGGGTGATTTAGTGCATAGAGAAAGTGTACGTGTTCTTAGCACTGGCCAGAGAGACCATACAGCTGGTTCACCAGCAGACTTCTGTTCAGAGGAAAAGCATTTCTATTTTTCTTTTCAGTGTTAAAGAATGTTCATGAAGATCTTCATTATACAAGAGGGAATGAAAGAGGAGGTCAGATCAGGAGAAAATAAGATAACCTTTCAGTTCAGCTTCTGGCAGGTTGCACCAAGCTGTAACCAACACAGAAAGCAGGTCACAGAAAGGCTTCTGTTGGGAAGTGCACTGCCAGGATATGTGAGGCTTGCCACTACATCACGACATAGTACAGACATTTTTATCAAGTCTTTTTATATAGTATTTAGTCCCTGCAAGCAGCCCATGAAATACCAGGCTTACATCAAAACCTCCACTGCAGCAAAAATAGTAGTAGCACAGCCATGGTGTATGTAAAAAGGAACTGTAGAAGGACAAAACAGAAGATAATAAAAACCTCAATTTGAAACATAAACTTTTATTTTAAAGCATGTTAATGGCCATCTGAGATTTGACCCCTCCTTTCTGGACAGCTGGAGTTAGGAATATTGCCTGCTGCCTCTCTGCAGCCTTGCCTGCACTATCATTTTGTCTCCAGGCCAGCGCACGTATTTGAGCCCAAACTCCCTCCCTCCCTACGCTATTTGCTACAGCTTGGAACAAACCAAGAGGCTCTTTAAGGGAATTTACGGTTAGACCGTGACTAGCATTTGCTTTCTGGGTACTGATGAGCGCCAACGCAACCCGCACCCAGGGACGGCCCAGCCTCCTCCGCCTCCTCCTTCTTCTCCTTCTCCTCCGCCGCCGCCTCCTCCTCCTTTCTCTTTCTCCTTCTCCTTCTTTCTCCTTCTCCTTCTCCTCCTTCTCTCTCCCGCGCCGCCTCCGCCTCTCCCGGGGCTCGGCCGGCCTGAGCAGCTGCTCCCGCGCCTCTCGCCCCGCCCCGCGGAGCCGATAGCAAGCAACAGCCACTGCTTCGCCGCCATGTTGGCGCAGCTGCCTCTTAGCCGCCACCCGGCGGCCTCTCCCGCTCCCCCCCGCCCCGCTCGTCAGCCGGCGGGGCGGTGCCGTCCGCCTCCACTTCCGAAGCGGCGGCGGCGGGCGGGCGGTAGGTGGTGGCAGCGGGCGGCTGAGGGCTGCCTGGGGGCAGGGAAGGGGGCGGGCGGTAGGGCTGCGCCCCGGAGGTTGCGGTGGTCTTCGGCCTGCGCCGCAGCCGGGGTGGGGTAGTGGCACGGCACTTGAGGGTGGCCCGGGTGGCCCCGCGGGGTCCGAGCTCGCGGGTGGGCCGCGGCGGGGGCTTGCCCTGAGGGAGCCTGCTGGCGTGGCAGGCTTGCACGCTGTTGTCCCTGAGGTCTGCGTGGAAAGCTGTCGTATCTCGAGAGTCGGACGGATGTGGGAGGCAATTTTTACTGTCAAAGTAGAGCACCTCACAAGAGGAAAGGGAGTAATGTTTACACAGGTTAGAAACGGGTTTATTTTCACTCCTGAATCTAGTTTTTGTTGATTTAATTTAAAAACACATCAACACAGTGCTTCCTGGGCTTCCTCTACTAAGTGGTGCGGGCTCCTGCAGCAGCAGTTAGAATCTAGTTTCTTCTTTAGAAATAAAGTATAAACATTAACTCTGATTTCCATATAGTTATTGTGCCAGCTTCCAAGATTATTTAGTTTCTTTGGTTGCTTCTTTGGGACAGCCTAAATTATGCCAGCTTTTCTCCCTTTTAAAAATAAAGGTGCATTTAAAACCGCTGACTGTTACCTCATGTGGAGACTCAGGTTAAACAACATTTGTGACCTGGCTTAGAGAGAAACCTGGGCTTCACATCAGTTTGCCAAAAGGTGTTTTAAACCTTAAGTTGTCCATAGTATCAGTTGAACAAGGACATAGAGTCAGTCTTCAATTTTGCTTGCTCTTTGCAGTGATAGGTTAAATAAACAAGAGTGCCAAGCTCATACAGTTCTACTCAGTTTAGTTAGATTGAGGAGAATTAAAAAATGATGCAGGAAGGTTTGCAGAAGAAGACCTTGATAGGGATCTATTTTCATAAAGCTTGCAAAATTCACGCTTATAGTTTCCATAAAGAGCATTTAAAGTCTGACTAATTCATCTTCATGTAGTAGAGTGATGCTGTTTACTTAATTTTCACTTAACCAATGTTGTTAAAGAACAAATTATTAAAATAGGGTTCCAACCAAGAGTCAGTATTGGACTGTCACTGGCAGAAACCATTTTGCCACAGGCTCAGTTCTTCCTATAGATCTAGGAGTGGATGTTGACTTAATAATTGGCAGATGGATATGATCACGTCAAGGAGATGAGCACATTTTGATGTCTAATTAGAGTTCAGTGATTATTTTTTTTTTTAAACTTCTGTTCTTCAGCTGATAAATGTTAACTTCTCTTCAGGGAAATGGATGTTGTAGCTAATTGTTTCTGAAAGTGAAATCAAACACCTCTAAATCAATATAGACCAGCTTCTGGAAGAATTGATATCCTGTCCGAATAGTTAAGACTTGTATTGACTATTCAGGCTCTCCTTTGTTCCTCTCTGCAGTAGTTTATAGACCCTGCCAAGCTAGATGGAACAGAGTAGATGCTAGCAAGAGCAACCTGCTTTGTCTAATTTTTAGGATGTGGAAAACAAGGGGGTTACCAGTGACCTTGAAGGCAAAGTAGAAGCATAGCACCTTAACTTTTAATAGTAGTGAATTTCAAATGGTGTAGCAGTTTAGCTTTTACCCCGCCCTCTGGATCCAAGAAGTATTAGAAGGCTTTCTGCTTTTATTTTGCATTCTTTATAAGACTTGACTAAAGCCTTCAAATAATTTTGTACATGAGGTTTTTGATGATCTATGTTCTTTGGTGCTAGTGGCATTGTTTTTTTCAAGTACTTCTGCTGCTGTCATCCTTCTGCTTCGTTCTCTAATCACATACTTCTCTGCGTTTTCCTGCAGAATCCCTAACTCCTGCAGTAAATATCTTTGCTTTTTAAAACCTCACTGCTAAGCCAGCCCCATCCTAATATGCTTAGGTTTATTGAGTTGTTGATCTCATCTCTGCATTACCACTGTTGGCCTCAAATGGCTGCTGTTTCATTGAGTACACTTCCATTTAACCTTTAAGGTTCCTTCTGCCACCATGTTACTGCCATAGTACTCCTTCAGAGTGCTCAGTCTGCTGTTGTGGGATCCCTCACCTGATGCTTTGTACAGAAACAAAATAGTCAAACTTTGGACAGCATTTGTTATCAGTGCCCACAGAACAAGTCTTGTAAATATGACTTGAAGAAATGAGTTCATAAGTCTTTAAAGTGAGTAGTAGAAATGTTAATTCTTCAGGCTAATACAGGAAGCACGAGAATTTTTAAAGTTTGAGAAAACTTCAGAAAATTATGGGAAAGGTAACCTTTTTTTCTTCTCCATTAGTGTCTCATAATTATGAGAAACAGCCTGATATGTACCTAGAGCCACTAGTTTATTATAGGTGAAAGCTAGTCCCAGTTTGATACTCAGGACTTCCAGAATTAGTAACAGGTTGCTTTTCCTTCATTCTGGTATTTTACCTCCTTTAGCCCTGGTTCCCCTAATGGTAAATATTTTTTCTCTGTTTTCTTCTTATCCACTTCTGGGAACTAGGCTGGAAAACCAGTGTGACTCATGGATAGGGAGAGGTTGAAAAACAAGCTCTGGCTGTATTTGAAATTTTTTTTGTAAAGTCTTTCCTCTGAGAGAACTAAGGTATGATAGATAAATAACACTGAACAGAACTGTTCTTTATTAATTCTCAATTCTTTTATCTGAAACTGGGGCAAACTGTCAAAGTAATTCTTCTAGTCCAAAAGGATTCTGCCCCCTCTTCCCCCCTTTTTCTTTTTTCTTTTTTCTTTTTTAATTCTGCGTGTATCACTGACTTGGCAAGCAATTTAAAGCAAAGTTCTCACCGGTTAGAGTAAAGACACATAGCTGTAAACATATAGCTATAATTCCTTCTGTCTCGTAATTAATTTGTGACTTGCTGACTGGGTTAGGCAGGAGCAGAAACAAATGGTATCTCTTGTCTGCTATAGAAAAAGTAAGGTGGTAGTATAATTGTCCTGGGCAGCAGACATTTATCTCAGTTTTAGCTGTAAACCATTATACTTCTTTAGGGATTCTTTAAAAGGGAAACTGCAAGTGTCCAACCCACTTTCTCTGTGATACACTTATTAAAACAAGGGACAAAAAAAGATGTTTGAGCCTAGGAATCTCTTAAAATACTCTGCTGTTTTGCTGCCAGAGCAAAAGCACTATTAAAACAGTACTGCCTTAATAACTCTGATTTTAGAGGGAAGAAGAAAAGACAATTGCCTGACTTTTCTTAGACAAGAAAACTGAATTAAACTTATATTATTCTGTTCATGGAGATTTGAATCCTTATGTTTTCAGGGCAGGAGAAATTGACATGGGGAAAACCACCATGAGGTTTCTCTGTACTTCACTTTCTCTTACCATGATTTTCTGGCTAGCTGAAGGTACCCTGTCAAAAACAGATGCAAAGAAAGGTGCTACAAAAAAACTGGAAGAAAAGGTAAGAGAAATAACCAAAATGCTCGTCTTATCCAACGTGTGCAGTGAACTAATTGAACTTTGGTGAATGGACTCTCATTCTGTCAAAACTGAGTGAAAAGCAACCATGCGTTTCCATTGAAGCTTATGCTCACAAATAAGACTACCTGAAACTGTTCTTTCCTTCAGCTTTTATGTGTGTCACAAATGGTTGACTCCTTGAACCAATATGATGTAGACTTCTAGAGCTTTATACCCTATGCGAGTTGCAGAAGCAGGAAGTTTTTGTCACCTCTTGCATAGCTAAAGGAGACATACTTCCATGGCTTTGGAAAGGGGGATGGGGAGCAGTAGTTTGGGCCAAGAGCACCAGGTCATTTACTGGTGGAAGGGAGGGTGTTCTCAGCCTTGCCAATGGGAAGGCTCTATCCTGATAGAAGACTTTGAGGAGCCTTCTAACCAACAGTTCCTTTGCAGGCAGAAATGATTCAGAGTCCTGTAGCAATCTGAGCAAGCGCAGCCAACATGCTGAAGTCTCTCTTAATTTGCTCAGCATGTTCTTGTTTCCTGCCTGTTTTCTTTCAAAACTGCAAGAAGGCACAGCACTGCAAGAGAAAGGGTGTGTACAGAGAGGAAGTATATTTACCAGTGCATATACCAAGTATAGGTACTTAGTGTTGCTAAGCATGTTAGGTAAAAATTAGACAATGTTAAAAATCCTCTCCCTTACTTAAATTGTAAGTATAGGTAATCCTTTATTATGCAGATACATCTGTCTTTGTTTGTATTGCTTGCTCAATGTCTACCAGGAAGAAAATCTAGTCTGCAGGTAGTGAGGATAATACTAAGTGTTAAGACAGGCCTTATCCCTAAAGTCCTTACACTGAATCAATAGATGGTTTCTGCATACTCACCATGCACGCTCTATTAGGCCTTCTCACTGTTTCTGTCTGCTAAAACTTTGTGCTGTTTTAGTTGAAGCAGGCCTTCCTTAAAGAAAGGTCTTTATAACCTGGGCCCTCGGTAACCATAATGCAGCATACTCAGTCTAAAATATATCCAGTTTAGAAGTTGTCTTCAAATTCTTGGTTAAGAACTCCTAGCCCCTTTTTATCATTTGGGGGTAACAGGCCAGAAAGCATCGACTAGAGAGCAGAGCACCATCAGCTGTGGTGAATTATGTTCTTTAATCTTACGACTTATTGATTTTTTTGTTTGTTTATATGTTGTTTTCCTTGCAAACAGTAAGTTTACTGATGATGAAAATAATTTCTGAGCAGTTTCCTGTTTCAGTTTTAAATCAAACTGCTCTGCATCATTTAAAATGAGTGCTCAGAGTTTAATGATGTGATTTTTCTTTTTTTTTTTTCTTTTTGAAGTCTGTTATTGAAAATGGCTGCTTTGTATAGCTGGTTCTAAAAAACTGTCTTCTCCCTGCAGACGCTGCATTCTGATAAAAATGTGCGGGACCGGGGACTGGTAGTTGTGGATCCAAAGGCAAAGGATATTATTCTGGAACACAGAAGTTACTGCTCCAAGAAGATGAAGGAAAGGCATTTCTCAGGAGATGTTCTGGGATATATTACTCCCGTAAGTTAATAAAACGAATAAAATTGGTGCTTTGAATAAACATGCAGCACGGTGCGCTAATCTGCAATCTTGCATCCTGGTGTTAAAAGCATTTTTATAATAATGGGAACTTCTGGTCAATACAGTCAAATATAACCAGAGGATTGTTTGAGAGCAGGCTTGAGATTCAAGTGGTCTCAAACCCTTGTTCTCCCATCCATCTCTTGAAGGATGTCTAGGTCACATAGTTTTTCTTCTCACTGGTCAAACAGAGGTGGTAGTATTCTCTTGTCCTTGATGAGCCATGTGAAGTTGCAGTAAAGTCGGAACAGGAGGGCTACTAAGTGTCCTCATACCACGCAGCTACCAACTTGAACCTTCTAAATAAACAGTAAAAATTTTATGCTGCTGTCAAACTGATCTCTTTTGCTATCCAGTCTTACTATTATTGAGAGCATTCTTTCTTGAATAATAAATGTTTCTTCCTTTTCTTTAGAGGATGTTTTTCACTTGTTTCAGTCTTACACTGCTCAAAAGAGAAATAGCTGCCCTATAAATTTTCACCTTTCTCAAGTTCTCTTGAACATAAATGCAGAGTCTGTAAATTCAGAGGTGTGTTGGAATCTACATGCAAATTCCTGTAGTTCAGGTGAATTTGCACAATTCAAGTATTGCCTTTCATGTAGCTGTCAGTTTCCAGAGTAATTTCTTAGTTAAATAAAAATAATATCCCATAAGGTTTCCTCAAACTAACAAACAGGGATCTAGGAAATTATTACATTTGTGTTAAAGAATTTGTATTGGTCAAAAGTAAAATGAACTGTATATCTTGCTTTTGAGCCTCTCACTTTTTTTTTTCTCCTTTCTTTTGCAAGTGGAACAGCCATGGCTATGACATTGCTAAAATATTTGGAAACAAATTTACACTAATCTCACCAGTCTGGTTACAAGTGAAAAGGAGAGGGAAGGAAAGGTTCCAGTTTACTGGGCTCCATGATGCTGATAAAGGTGCTATTTTCTTTTTCTTTGAATGTGCATTGCAAGTAAGATTACTGGTCTTGTTGCAGACTAGGTAGCTTTGGCAATATATGCCTGTGGGTTTTTCTGACTCTGTCTCATGGTGAAGTACTTTCATCCATTCCTTTTTTGGGGGAGTTTTCTTCAGTGAACTTCTTTCTGTCCCCATGTGCTTCCACATGTGTACATCATTTATCTGTCTAAAGAATAAGTAGAAAGATGGCTCTTTGACAAGCTTGTCTACAAAGCCCCTCTTAAAAAAAAAGAAGGGACAAAGAATCTGTACGGGCAGAAATGGTCTTTGGTGTTTGCACTGTGCAGTTGTTTACCTGCTGTGGGTTTTTTTCCTTTGCAAAAACCTTTGGGTGAATTTGTTGTGGGCGTGGAAGATAAATTTGATCTGAAGACCATTTTTCCCTTCACTATCAAGAAACTGGTAGCAAGTTCAGATTTCAGCTAGTATGTTCTTAAATAATAACTAAGTAGCTTATGGTTTTGAACTTGATTGAATGTGGAATCTTATTTGGAACAGCTACAATTCTTACCATGTTGGTGCCTGCTAGCAAATTCATTTTAGTGCAGTGACTGCCAAGAGGAGTGGATGGGACACTTGAAAGTACCAACTTTAAAAAAAAATAAAAATTCCTTCCAGGTGATGCTTGGTGTCGTTGTTCTGAGTAGGCAGTAAGATAGTTTCCATGATGAGGCAGAACTGTAAGCAGCAGGGCGGGGTTGGATAGGGACTATTGTAAGATTGTAGTAAATGCTAGTTATGCTGTGGTAGAGCTGAATAGCTTCAAATTCTGTGCATCAGAAGATGTTTCATCTGTGTTGGTTATGAACTAGTAGCCTGTGGCAGGAAGATAGGTATAATGAAACTATGCTACATTATTTGAAGAATGCTTGAAAATATATTGTCAATGTCAACATTGTTTATATTTTAACAGTTGTTCTCTTACTTGATACTGTTTGACAGGCTGGATGAAAGATGTCAGAAAAGCCTCCAAAAACATCAAAATAGGTGAGCCTCTGTTTTATGTTTGGTTTTTATCTTCTTTAACTGCTAGCAGAGCAAAAGAAGGCTTTGTTCCAGGTGTATATGGGAGAAAGGGAGGTTACCTTAGCATAGCTGTATGAAGGAAAAAATCTGAGAAGAAAAATAAAAGCAGTTAACTGTAGAAAATTAACTGATGTGTTGATCCTGTTGGTGCCCTAAAGTTTTGCCTTAGCTTCTTGTCTCTGGATAAACCCTGGATCACAGGGCCCTCTCTGGAGAGGGGTACTTTGTACATAACACTACATGCTTACCTGGGGGAGCAGTCTTCAAACTTGTTGCTCAGGGGTTCTGCTTAGTTAAAAAGAAAAAAAAAATCCAGATCTGAGTCAGTCAGACTTTCCTGCATGATAGTAAAGTCCTCCTTTGGCTTTTCTCCCGTTGAAGCTGGGAACTCAAGGGATGTGCCACGGTGCATGTTTTTAGGGAAAATGGCAAACATTGCTATAGAGATAGTACTGTGCTAGACTTCTTACATTTGTATGTAGCAAGAAATCTATGGAACTGTGAAACCCTTCTTGATTCAGAAGGGAGTATGAAACTTGAAATGCATTAGAAAAATTGAATGCTCAGTCAAATATTTTAAATTACTTCAGCTGCCAGATGATAAAGCCTTTGAAATCTCTCTAGACTCTTCTAAAATACTCTTTTACATCCTTGGTACTTAGAAAGGGCTTAGATGTGGCTCTCTGTGAGTTGCTGGCTTTTCCAGTGTGCATGATTGGCGACTGTTCCAACAGCAGCTTTTCTGACTCTTGTCTGACTGTTTTTAAAGTTTTGTGTTGTTAGAAAAAAGAAATTATGTGAGCACAAGTTCCCATGTTTTCCAAAATAAAAATTTGTCGTAGGGTCTTGAGATGAGTAGAAGAGTGAAGTAATATAGGGCTGTGTACAGAAGAGTAAATTAGAGTTTGAAGTGAACTTTTCTATCTTGTTCTTGTGGTAGAAGAGATGCACAGCTTACAGAAAGATTGCTGTTTCATGTTGGTGTTCTTTTAAGACTATACTTGGGGCCCAAAGTGATTGTTCAATTAAGATTGTTCAATCAAGTGAAGGTATCTTTTCATAAAACTTGCATCAGTACAGACCTTTAACTAAACATAAAATGAACAAGAATGTTCTACAGTGTCAATTTATCTGTGCTGCTGAAGTTGATCAGAGTAAAAGAGCAAATGATCTTAGTTATGGGATATGTTGTTTAGTGGCATCTCTGCCTGTAACTGCTGTATTCTGTTTCTGCAGAAATATTCCAGTGTAGATAATAAATTCTTAATTTTCACTACTGATTGACGACTTTGCTTGATAGTGCCTCGAATTTTGTTTGATGGCTGGACTTATCAGGACTTTGAGAGTGTTTTTGGCAGTGAGGATGAGATAGAGGAGCTTACCAAGAACATGGTTCTCCTAGCCAAGGTAAAAAGAATTTTTGCTAATGCTTATAAAATAGTGTGAGATGATATTTGATTCCTTTTGTAATGGGTGTTTTCTCATTTCCAGTAGTTTTATATTCTACAAAATAAAATTCGCTTAAAACAATAATTAGGCAGGATTCTTAATAGTGTGTCCTGGTGTGTGTCCAATTCCTGTAAATACGAAGTATAGCAACACTTAAGTGCTGTTAACTACAAGTCTAAAGTGAGACTATGTAAGTCTGATCAACATAACCTTGTTAAGTTACCACTGGCAGCTGCATTGGTGACTTGTGCCTGCTATAAATTGTGATTGATAAAACCTGTTCCAAACAGCTGGCAGGCTGAATGTTACTGACACAGTAGTGGATACCTGATAAACTTCTCATGGAGGTTGCCTGGTGAGCAGACTGCTTTCTTTTAAATTTCTGTTAAAAAAATAAATCTATTAAGCAGGGGCTAAACTGGTTAGTAGCATTTTTTGATAGACAGAAAAAGGGCCATGGGCGCAATGAGTGCTGTTTTCTGTGTTACAGGAGTACATTCAGGCCCAGTGTGCTAGAGCTAATGAGCCACTTCTAATACCAAGAATAACTCACTCAATATCTGTTACTGTACAGTTTTGCTCAGGTCTGATAAAGCAGTTTGCTTAAAATGTTAAGAGGCTGGGGAGAGGAGAAGGGGATTTCCTTTAAGGAATGGTTACTGTTTGCTAAGGTTTTCTGGGCAGCCCCTTAGCTAATGGCTTTAGAGCTATGCATGTGTAGGACTAGACGAGTTGCACCTGAAAGACATTCAACTTTAGCAGTTGATTCATGACAGCCTGCTTAATT